>NC_090836.1:35424450-35728200 GCF_028021215.1 Eschrichtius robustus
AATGAAACTATGTCTTCCATTCTGGAATTACAGATCCTTTTATTTTCTGCATTTCATATTTTCCTCTGTGTGTGCTGGGAGACTATTAAATCCCCCACCAGATAGAACTCTTATCTCATGGTTATTCAGTGGAAGAAGAATGATCATCATCTATTTTTTTTTTTCTGAATTTCTTGCCAGTGTTCTTATAAGAAATAGATATCCAAATACGGCTTAATTTTTGTTACAAGGGAATGACTGCATGCAGACCAACAAAAATGCCTTGGGAAACTCACTGGCTGATGAGATAAAATTAAATCTGAACAATTCATCTATTATATGTTGTCAAATTGAAAGATCCACATTATCAAAAATGAAAGCAAAGTTTCTTTGCCCATCCTGGCCTATTCCACTTTTCAAGTTTCTTTTTTAAAATTTCATTTCATTGAAATTATACAAGCACATACTTTAAAAATCAAACAATTCTAAAAGGCTTTTTTTGAAAAATAGCAGTCCCCTCCTGTGCCTCCCTCTCCCCTTTTCTGCTTCCCAAAGGCAGCCAAGTTCATTGCTTTTTATTGATCCTTTTACTATTTATCTCTACTTCTCTAGATAGTGCAGAGATATTAATACTTTGATTTTTCTTTTTTTTAAAATGTATTATCTATTAACTCCTACCCACACTCTATCTCACGCACCTTTCCTGGGAGGTAAACCTGTCGAAACCTCGCATCCCTGATATTACCATGACCTACACCCTTAACTTCAAATGATACTTTGATGGACTAGTGAATTCTAAGCCCAAACTGATTTCTCCAGAGAATTTTGAAGGCACCACTCTGCTGTCTTTTAGCTGCCAGCGTTGCCATTCTGATTCTTCATCCTTTACATGAAACCTGTTTTTCTACCCTTTCTGAAAGGTTGTAGGACCTTTTATATTCCTAGCATTCTAAAATTACCTGATGATGTGCCTTCATAGTGAGTCTATTTTCATACACTGGACAGGGTATTTGGTGGGCCTTTCAATCCAGAAATTAATTTCCTTCAGTTCAGGAAAATTTATGGAATGATTTATTTGATGATATTCTCCCCTCCATTTTCTCCTGCTATTTAGATTTTGGTTCCCTGGACCTGACTTCCCATTTTCTCATCTTCTATCTCATATTTTGCATTTCTTAGTGCTTTAATTTTACTTTCTAGGAGATTTTCTATTATTGTAGCTTCCAAGGTTTCTAGGGGATGGTTTTTCATTTCTTATTTTTAATTTCCAAGAGTTGCTTTGTTTGCCCATGAAGGTTCCTTTTTTGTAGCATTCTGTTCTTGTTTACTGGGTACACTATCTTCTCCTTTCTCAGACAATGCTAATTATATATATATATATTTTTTTTTCTTTTTCTTTTTTTTTTTTAAGTGTTCTTCTCCCTGGGTAGTATCTGTTCTATCGGTACACTCTCTCTCTCTGTTCATTTCATATTAGATATTTCTTCCAATGTCTTACAGACATTCTTCCAATGTCTGATGATCCTTGGCTATCTGTTCATATTTCAGAGTGAGACACTAAAAATCTGATTGGACGCTGTCTGTTTTTGGGAGAATGGGGTCAGGGGAAGGGAGCTTTTTGACTCTGTCTTCACTCTAGACTAAGATAATACAGGAACCCCCAAAGTCGGTATCTCTATAGTTTTGTTTCATCTTTTGCCCACTTTTGGCTAACCAGATTCTCCAGAGAACACTTCCCATCTCCTGCGTACAGGATGATACCCAGCTGAATGATGTGGAAGGCAAGTTGAGGCATGTTACCTGACTCCTCTGGTTTTGGTTAGGGATCCCTGTATGGTCAGGCCACCCAAGATGCCTGTTCTTTTGCTCTCTGTACAGCCCCTGCTTGACCAGTGCCTGCTTTAGCTACACGCTACTCACATGACTGACCTTCCTACATACTTACCCCAGGCCCAAAGCTAATGATTGTTCTAGCTTTAGATCAGAACTCTCCACTATGCTTATCAAAGGGGTGGTGAGGGCTGTGCCCCTCTGCTAGCTTCCTGGTAACCAATGAGCCAACCTGTTGTCAATTCCCCTTATAACTGGTAATCTCCCCTTCCCCCTGGGAGCAAATACTGCCGCCACGTCCTGTCCTCTGTCCACTGCACACAGTGGGTGTCACTCCAGGACCTTGCTTCAGACATGTAAGCTCCCCCTGTCCATTAAACCACTGATGTCTCTGCTGCTGACTCCAGGCTCTTTCTTCGCTCTTGAAGCTGGGCAAGTGCAGGCCTAGTGGGCCTGTGGGCACCCAACAGCCCCTCCCTCAATTGTGCTTGGTGTCTCACAGGCTAGAGAGGCTTGTTCTACTCTCCCAAGGGTAAACTTTCTTGAGCCTTTTGGGACGTCTACGGTATAACTCAGGTTGCAACTCAACTTTCTCTAGTTCTAGATTAGGATCTGCTTCCTTGAGTCTTCTGAGTCAGTTACCAATTACAGTCATCCCTCAGCATCCATGGGGGATTGGTTCCAGGACCCCCCCCCCCACAGAATGCTCAAGTCCCTTTATAGTCCACCCTCTGTATGCGAGAACGCAGAACCTATGGGTACAGAGGGTGACGGTATCCTGCTTCCAGCCTCCAAGATGCGTTATTTTCTTCTTTCCCATTCTCATCTTTGTGGGTTATCTCCTTTTAAAAAGTAATTTATTTACTGTCATCTTAGTGAAATTCTGCAACAGGACAGAGGTAAGTGTGCATATTCAATCTGCCATCTTTAACCAGAGGTCCCTATTTCATTTTTTCCATGGGCTTATTTTTAAGGCCATCCTCGAATACCAGTCTCACTGCCTCCTCCCAGCTCAAGGTCACCTTGCAGCTCTTAAGTCCCGAGTTTGAAGGAAAAGGAAAGGAATTTCTGTTGATAAAAGGCAAATGTGTCCTTAAATACTTAACTGGACACTTAACAAGAAGAGTGGGGACTTTAGTAGTCTGAAAGGTGTTTCTCTGCATAATAGATGGGTTTCTTTCTGCACATCAGATAGACATGAATTTCTAGAGCACGAAGGAGGAACTAAAAGGTCTCAGGATGTCTCTTCTAAATTTGAGTTTGTAATTCTAAAAATAAGAGAATTAAAAACCCAGCCTAATATAATGCCTTCATTTCATAAGCAAGAAAACTGATTTTACTGTAAAAGGTAGCTAAATTAAAAGCATCAGAAATTTTTAAGGACAGATATCTTGATAGCACTATGACTGCTTGCCTGCTAACAAGGACAACTTTTTTTTTTTCCTTTTAATTAATTTATTTATTTATCCATTCTTGGCTGTGTTGGGTCTTCGTCTCTGCGCGAGGGCTTTCTCCAGTTGCGGCAAGCGGGGGCCGCTCCTCACCGCGGTGCGCGGGCCTCTCACTATCGCGGCCCCTCTTGTTGCAGAGCGCAGGCTCAGTAGCTGTGGCTCACGGGCCTAGTTGCTCCGCGGCATGTGGGATTTTCCCAGACCAGGGCTCGAACCCGTGTCCCCTGCATTGGCAGGCAAATTCTCAACCACTGCGCCACCAGGACAACTTTTTATACCCTGGAGAATTTCTCATTTTTTTCAACTGATGTGCCTTTCCCTAATAAGCACAAACAATAAATATACGACATGTTGAAATCCATATGTTGTGGATTTATTTTTTAACGAAGCAAAGTTATTTAAGTTCTGACACAACAACAGCTGTCAACTTAATTTTAAAATGTTAAAAATAGCTCAGGGGTCCTTAATTTTTCTATATTTGTCCTTGCATCTGTCTTCCAATTTTAAAATGAAAACACTATTGAATTCACTCATATAAAAGTTATGAGATGAATTTTAATCCCATTTTTATTTAAAACTGAACTGTATTCTATATTAGCATCTAGTCAAATTGATCCTGAAATTTATTTGGCAATATCTACTCATTGAGGCAAGAATAATACATCTTATATTTCTAAAAAAAAAAAAACAAACCTAGCAACAATATCCCTACAGCCTTCCAATAAACTGTAAATTACGCTTACTGACAAGATAATCTTGGAGCCTTGGTTCACACAGCAGCTTTGCCACTAGCTAGCTGTGCCACCTCCCTGTGCCTCTATTTCCTATTCTCTAAAATGGGGGCAATAATAGCACCTACAGCATAACGGTGCTGATGTGGGCAATAAAAATGATAATTCATATAAAGTAGCAGGTCTTCCACGAGAGGCACTGTGGCTTCATAATGGATAATTCTCTGCTTTATTTAGGAAAGTCAGACCTGAAATGTTGAAAGAATGGCTACTTTATATCTCCCTCATGTACATAACCCTCAACAGTAATCAGTGTCATCTTTAATACTGAAAAATATCTTCAACATGACCAATTCTTAAATAGCACTCAGGGAACTAAACTATTGCCTCCCCTGTGTTTTTTTGTTTGTTTGTTTGGTTTTTTTTGGCTGCACCACGTGGCAGGCAGATCTTAGTACCCTGACCAGGGATCGAACCCACACCCCTGCGGTGGAAGCACAGAGTCTTAACCACTGGACTGCCAGGGAAGTCCCTCCACTGTGTTGTTAATAGACATTTACTGAATTTTTAGCTCTAGGTTTAGACTTTTACCAAAGAAAAGGGATACTTCAAGACTTCTGTGGCTTAATGTACTTGATCAACTCCAACCCCTTCGCTGATCTTGGTGAGTGAATACTGATCAGTGCTGGTGATGGTAACAAAACAGCATTCCGACGCTTAGTAAAAAGGCCTATTCTTTTGATTAATCCACAGCTGGAAGAACATTGACTCAAGACTGCTTTACAGAATTCTAGACCAGTGATGGGGTAGGTGAGGGAACACCTGTAGAAATGGTTAGCTAAAAGGAGTGGGGGGAAGTTGGGCAGTTTGAAAACAAAGCAGAACTTTCCCGTGGCTTTGAATGTTTTAATACAGTGTTTACTTCACTTAGCAATTCAAATAACATTAAAGGCAGACCTATGTGTTTAGCAGCATAGGCATGTGCTTTTAAAAACAGTTGAGAGGGCTTCCCTGGTGGCGCAGTGGTTGAGAATCTGCCTGCCAATGCAGGGGACACGGGTTCGAGCCCTGGTCTGGGAGGATCCCACGTGCCGCGGAGCAACTGGGCCCGTGAGCCACAATTACTGAGCATGCGCGTCTGGAACCTGTGCTCCGCCACAAGAGAGGCAGCGACAGTGAGAGGCCCGCGCACCGCGATGAAGAGTGGCCCCCGCTCGCTGCAACTAGAGAAAGCCCTCTCACAGAAACGAAGACCCAACACAGCCAAAAAATAAATAAATAAATAAAAATAAAAATTAAAACAAACAAACAAAAAATAAATAAATAAAAACAGTTGAGAAATACTGCTCTAAACCAGAATTTCTCAATCTTTGTCCCGATCAGGATCCGTAGCAGTCCCCAGGATGGTGTATTTCAACCCACAGCACTCCCTCCCCTGCAGCTCTGATATGGCACACCCTCCCAGCAACCACTGCTTTATGTACTGTAACCACACGCCCCATTTTGATTTGGAAAATCTTAGTTTGTGCCTCCTTTCCACACAGAATTATTGACGGCACCCTCTTTCAACCTCTCAAGTGTTCAGGTTTGGACAAAAAATGATAAGGTCACTGTATACCTATGTGTCCCTAGATCTATGGTGGATCTGGAGTCCTAGAAGTAAGAGAGTTATATGGAATCTGCACAGGAGAACAGATGATTCCCCCAATACACCCTGGCAACCGAACCTCTCACCATGTTTTTCTGACATAACCAACCTAACATGTGGAAAAGAAAGCTGCAGGGCCAAAAAAAAAAAAAAAGATGCAGGGCCTTGGTGGACAACATACATGAGAAGGATATTAAGAGACAGTGGACTGTTTAGAAGGACAGCCCTGAGTTAGAGTGCCAGCTCTCCCATTTAGTAATTTCCTGATGGGGGGCATGTCATTTCATTCTCCCTTAGCCGCATTTTCCTCCACTACGCAATGGAAATGTAAAATCTCCTTCACCAAGTTGTGATGGGGATTAAATGAGATGATGCATGAAAAGTGCTTAGCACAGTGGGGAGATTCTGTGAACAAGATCCATGCCAAATAGTCCTTTACGTTGTTTTAATTTGATTAAGGCTTCACTGTAGTTTGTGTTATCTGTATAACCTAACGATACACTTTTAATTCAAAAGGTTTTGAACTTAAGAAGAAGTTCTTTAATTTAGGCAGAGCCTCAAACTGTCGATTGAATTTGGTTGGTTAGCAATACAGTGAGGTATTGCAAACCAGAATGTAAGCGTCCAAGAAATTTCACTCTATGCACAATTTGAATCAGATGTAATGTCATGTTGTGGTAGTGTGTGCTTACATCTACTGATACAAGGATAAATGAGTTAATCTAGGCAATTTATATTGTATTAATACGAATGTTGATTATATAACTGAAAGTCAAAAGAGTGATGGCAAAGAAACTTTAAAACCTTATTTTGAGGAACATTATATTTCTTTACTAATTACATAGTTAATGGATGAAGAGAAATACTTTTAAAACCACAATGTATTTCAATTTCAAGATAGTTATGAAGGCAATACAGTTAAAAGTGATTAACAGTAGAAATTAACCAACCAGTTAAAATTCAGAAGAAATGGTCTGGGGCAATCTGTCCCATTTCTCCCAGCACTGAGAATGTCTCCTATGAAGACACTAGCTGTATAAACCAACAGTGAAGAGTGAGACAACTACCCTCAGAACAACCCAATTTGGTTTTAATTATCTAAATACTTCAAATGAAATCAGGGGTGTTTTAGGACTGCCATTTTCTACTTTGCTTGTACAACTAGAATTATGTGGAATTAAATGACTACAGTCCATTTGCAATAGAACCAGATCAAAGCAGACAAGTTTTACTGAGTTTTACTCAGATAATTCAGGCTATATCTTGGCCTTGAAATTTGCAAGTTTGGTATTGTAAACCCTGGTTTCTAAATTATACCACAGCACAGTACATAGAATTACCACCTAATGTGACAAGAGAAAATATATTTATCTGACGATGTATCTTGTTTTAATAAATGTAGCCAACAGTCAAAAAATACCTTAAAAATTTGAAAACGAGAGCCATGTACATCTGGCGGGGTTTGGGACTTGGCCACATTGATGCTCCTTTCCTTTGTACCTCCTGTGGCACTTTGCCGTGGGAAACCCACCACTGCACCAAGTGAGTTTTATTACTTTGGTGGCTGAGCAAAGTTTTCTTTTTTTTTTTTATAATGTTTTTTTTAAATTAATTAATTAATTAATTTATGGCTGTATTGGGTCTTCGTTTCTGTGTGAGGGCTTTCTCTAGTTGCGGCAAGCGGGGGCCACTCTTCATCGCGGTGCGCGGGCCTCTCACCATCGCGGCCTCTCTTGTTGCAGAGCACAGGCTCCAGACGCACAGGCTCAGTAGTTGTGGCTCACGGGCCCAGCTGCTCCGCGGCATGTGGGATCTTCCCAGACCAGGGCTCGAACCCGTGTCCCCTGCATTGGCAGGCAGATTCCCAACCACTGCGCCACCAGGGAAGCCCCAAAGTTTTCTTTTTTTTCCATTAGCAAACAGAATCTTTCTTTAAAGCAAGACACTGGCAAAGTTATTTTTAAAGTGGATATGTTACATAAATTTGATCTTAAGGGATCTAGGAATTTTCAGTGACCGCTCATAAAGAAAGCAAGCTTTGTGCTACTCCACCCGTTTTATCCTTAACCACTTTAATATAAAGACTGCCCATGTCCCAAAGCAGTTCACGTTAGTTGAAAGGTGATTCTAAAAGAGGTTTTTTTTTTTTTTTTTTTAAGTTCTTTTTAAACTTGGAGCAGGCATTTAAAGGTTAATCAAGTTGCCCAGTTTCTGAATTTCCCTCTAGCCCAATTGACGCGCAGGGGCACCTCTTGAATTGTGAACAGGACACAGGGAACTAGGTCTTTTAATGGCTACTTTACAAAAAGGTCACCTGGTAAATATTTCAATAAACTTTTTCACACAAGTGCATCTGTTCCCAACCTGTGTGAAACAACAGGCTGATACTAAACACCTTTCTTGAGTCTTCAAAACGACCAAGAAAGGAAAGAAAGAAGACAGGTGGAAGCAATGGATTTTCATATGCATGTCTTTCACATCCTCAGGGTTTCAGATGGCTCAAGGAATGCCCAATTATAAACACGAACCCTCTTGGTGTTATTAAAGGGTAAAAATCTGGGGGTCACATTATGTAGTACAGGTGGAAATACATCTTACAAACACAGGCAAAACAGGTGATCTGTATAAACCTGCAACTTTTATCTATCTGCAAACTTAACCAAACTTATCCCATGCTTAAATGAAATTAAACCTTGTCAGCCACAAAGTTCAGGATAAAGACCTTGGATGTCAGGGACTTCCCTGGTGGCGCAGTGGTTAAGAATCCGCCTGCCAATGCAGGGGACACGGTTTCGATCCCTGGTCTGGGAAGATTCCACATGCCACGGAGCAAGTAAGCCTATGCGCCACAACTACTGAAGCCCGTGCACTCTAGGGCCCGCGTGCTGCAACTACTGAAGCCCGCACGACTAGAGCCAGTGCTCTGCGATAAGAGAAGCCACCACAATGTGGCCCGCGCACCACAACGAAGAGTAGCCCCTGCTCACCCCAACTAGAGAACGCCCACGCGCAGCAACAAGACCCAACGCAGCCAAAATAAAAATTAAAAAAAAAAAAAAAAAAGATTTTGGATGTCAAACATAGTATTCTGAAGCAAGTTTTTATTAACTAGGCATTTTGTTAATAAAATTTATCTTCAAAGTACCAAACACAATACTCATTCCCAGGTAAATAGTAAGTGCCTAGGAACAACAATTCAACAATGTTGAATTAATTTATGACCCTAAACATTCTTTCCTGTGAAATATATTTTAACACTTTAATTGAATTGACTATGGCTTCATTGGGCTAATAAAAGGCACTTCCTATCTTTAAGCTAATTTTATTTCCATTAAAATGGCCTTTGCAACACAGGTAATTTGAAACAGCAAGCACACCTATAATACAGCAGCTTTACAAAGTGTTGTTTTGTATAGAATGTGTGATTATGAACATCAAGGCTATTCTGAAACACTGCAAATAACAGAAAAACAAAGAACCAGTAAATGCAAGCACCTGAATTTTAGTCATGTAATCCTTTTTAAATTAATTTTTTCCTACTAACCCAACAGTAGATTAAAGTTTTCCTGAAATAAAAACCAAAGTTAAATTATTGAGTAAAAATTGTTGTAATAATTACTGTTTAAATTTTTTACATTTACCTGAAAATTCTTCTTCATTAGTAATGATCCTTTTTAGAAGAAATGTTTGTTTGGAAGACAGTAAGGCACAGTGGTTAAGGACATGGGTTCTAGAATCATCAAGACTTGGTTCATATGGCAGCTCTGCCACTCACTAGCTGTGCCACCTCCCTGGGCCTCCATTTCCTATTCTCTAAAGCAGGGACAATAATGGCACCTACATCAATAGCACCAATAAAAATGATAATTCATATAAAGCACCATGCCTGCTACACAGTAAGTGCTCAACAGATGTTAAATGTCACTATTACGAATGGACCAAAGACCATCACAATGGGCAAGGAGGGGATGAATGCCTTTTCCCAAGAAATCCATGTGTTTTCCTGCCTAGAGGGTAGTGAGAGGTTCCGTGGTTGAGAAACAGAGAGTGCAAGTGCAAAATCGTGGACAGAGAGGTCTGGAGGGTGGGCTGGGACCTCTTTGCAAGGGCCTTGCATGAGAACTCCGGTGAAGGGTGATCCACTGGCGTGTTGTAGCAGGGCCAGGCCATGATCAGCTTGCCCTTCAGAACAGTGACCATGGCTGCAGTGTGGAAAATGGTTCAGAGGAATGCAGAAAGAAGCCTAGGCAGAAAGACCAGTTGGGAAGCTGTTAAATAATCACGGTGCCTTAAGCGTGGCAATGAAAATGAGAGGAAGGCTTAGATTTGAGGGTGAGTTCCCAGAAAGACAAAATAGTCTATGGTGCTTGAATGTTACAGGGGCCGTTGTGAGATGATGGCCTTGTCAAGGACAACGTGTCCAATATCAAACTGTGAACCAGCACTATCTCTACACATTCAGATGATTAAGCAGTTAAGAAAGGAGAAGTGAGGAAGTCAGATTGGGTCACTGGGAAAGGGTAGAATTTAAGGGTGTGTTTTCCTAAAGGAAAACTGCCTCCTCCTCTCTTCCTTCCAACCCAAGATGCAACTCAAGATTCACTTAGCAGGCAACAAGCACTACTGGAGGCCCCATCTCATGACCAGGACACCTTGTCATGAAAAGACTTTACTGGGAGCCCATGAAGACATGGCATGCAGAGGGCACTTAATAAATGCGTGTCATGAATTTGATAAGCAGGAAGTGAATAAAACAGTGGACTGGGTCTCAAAATTACCTGAATCTACTGAACTCCTGTGTTTTGATTTTTTTCATTTATAAAGTGGAGATGAGGGCTTCCCTGGTGGCGCAGTGGTTAAGAATCCGCCTGCCAATGCAGGCGACGTGGGTTCGAGCCCTGGTCCAGGAAGATCCCACATGCTGCGGAGCAACTAAGCTCATGTGTCACAACTACTGAGCCTGTGCTCCTGAGCCCATGAGCCACAACTACTGAGCCTGCGTGCCACAACTGCTGAAGCCCACATGCCTAGAGCCTGTGCTCCACAACAGGAGAAGCCACTGCAATGAGAAGCCCGTGCACTGTGACAAAGAGGGGCCCCCGCTCGCCGCAACTAGATAAACCCTGCGTGCAGCAACGAAGACCCAGTGCAACCAAAAATAAATAAATAAATAAATTTATAAAATGGGGATAAAAATGCCAGGAATTAAAGAAAGAAAATTCTTAAAATAAGCAAGTCCTGATCAAGAAGTATTGATGTTGGAAAGGAGTAACTACCCAAGTTCTGTATCTAATGATAAGCAATCTATTAAAAATTTTATATATACTCTATACTCTTTAATGTCTATCTAAAGTTTTATTTTGTATCTTTTTGCCATAAAGCAATTAAACAAATAAAATGAAGTGCAAGCTTTCTCAAATTTACATGGGAAAGCTAAATTTGTATGGAAGTCTTACTGCGGAAAAAATTATATTTAAGGAAAGTTTTGAGAAAAACTTCTTAAGTTTGAGAAAAAATGAATATTTGCAAGAAGTCTTCATATTTATAAAGATAAGAACATAATACTTATGGCCTGGTTTTACAGTTGTCTTTAAACATTATTTCATAATAAAACATTATTATTTTAAAGATCTTAGGTATTAGGAAAAAGTTAAATGTATTAAATTTAAATTGCCAGAAATTTTTGTATTCTATCAATCAGGCAGAATTTGATGTAGTTAGAAATGTTTGGAGTATAACAGTGAGACTCCATTTGATATTCTCACAGCGGCTCAAAAAATACCCACTGACATACCCATTAGAATGGCCAAAATTCAGAACACTGACAACACCAAATGCTGGTGAAGATGTGGAGCAATAAGAACTCTCAGGGGCTTCCCTGGTGGCGCAGTGGTTGAGAATCTGCCTGCTAATGCAGGGGACATGGGTTCGAGCCCTGGTCTGGGAAGATCCCACATGCCGTGGAGCAATTAGGCCCGTGAGCCACAACTACTGAGCCTGCGTGTCTGGAGCCTGTGCTCCGCAACAATAGAGGCCACAATAGTGAGAGGCCTGCGCACCACGATGAAGAGTGGCGCCCGCTTGCCACAACTAGAGAAAGCCCTCGCACAGAAACGAAGACCCAACACAGCCAAAAATAAATAAATAAAATTAAAAAAAAAAAATAAGAACTCTCATTCATTGCTGGTAGGAATGCAAAATGGTACAGCCACTTTGGAAGACAATTTGGTGGTTTCTTACAAAACTAAACATACTCTTACCATACAATCCAGCAATCACACTCCTTGGTATTTACCCAAAGGAACTGAAAACTTATGTTTACAGAACTATGGATGTTTATAGCAGCTTTACTCATAATTGCCAAGACCTGAAAGCAACTAAGATGTCCTTCAATAGGTAAATGGGTAAATAAACTGTAGTACATCCAGATAATAGAATATTCAGCTCTAAAAGAAAGAAGGTATGAAGCCATGAAAAGACATGGTGGAAACTTAAATGCATATTCCTAGGTGAAAGAAACCAATCAGAAAAGGCTACATACTGTATGATTCCAACAATAAGACATTCAGGGAAAGGAGACAGTAAAAAGATGAGTGGTTGCCAGAAGTTGGGGGAAGGTAGAGCACAGACGATCTTTAGGGCAGAGAAAATACTCTGTATACTACAATGATGAATACAGGCCGTCATATCCCATACAATATACAACACTATGAATGAACTGTATGTAATATAAACTATGGGCTTTAGGTGATTATGATGCATCAATGTAGGTTCATCAATTGTAACTAACGTACCACTGCGGGGAGGGATGCTGATCGCGGGGGAGGCCGTGCGCATGGCGGGGCAGGAGGTATGTGGGAAATCTCTGTACCTTCCTCTCAGTTTTGCTGTGAACCTAAAACTGTACTAAAAATATTTTCTTTTAATCTGTTGAGTGTGAAAAAATCAAGAAATAATCATCACATACCTAATATGTAGGTGTACGATGAGCATATGAATGAGCTATGCTAGCTAAGTTTTTAAGGGCTGCACAGCCCTCCAGCATCATAGTTAGAGAGCAGTCCTTGTAGCCTCTCAAATAAATCTTCACGTGAAAACCAAAAGATGGCTCTTTGCCTCTGAAGTACCACCACGAAGGGAAGCTTCCCTTGAAAACAGCCCCTCTTCCTCTGCACTTTTTTTTTTAAAGAATGGATGTGTCGGATTTAGACCTTCTGCTCTGTGGCACTGCACACGGAAACACTTATAAAATTGCACTAAAAAATGGCAGGTTCTTTTTTTAATTAGGAAAAATTTCTAGTCCTTCAAAACTAGATATTTTGCTTTGATTTTATTTGTAATCAAAATATTTCTCTGGAAGCATTTTCTGTAGCCTTAATTACTCAATTAAACATGTTCCTATGTGACTTTCATGTCGCCACTGCATGATAATCCCGCAGATGGCAAAGATTTAATATGGAATTAAACTAAGCTATTAATTATATATACAAGTTAAAAGAAATCTAAATGAATGACCTCTAAAAAATGTTTCTCATACTTGTCTATTTACCTGGGAGATACAAGAGTCAAGCTAGAAACAGAGTAAGGATAAAGTGCTTGTAGTTTGCTACTTGTTTTTATGAAATAAAATACTAGCCTTTTATTTAAAATGCCACCATAGGATAAAAATGTGATTCTTACAGAAGTCAGGTCATCTCAGATCTACTGCTACTATATCTGATTGAAAATTGAAAACTATCCCAAGCTAGTACGACATGGTGTACTTTCATGTACGTTTAACTGAGAGGCAGACGGCGAAGTCTGTAAAAGATGACTTTCACTGAAGACTCATGCTAAAGTGAATAAATGGAGAACCTGTTTTTTGCAATCAGATGGCAAAGATGGGAAACATTCACTGCAAGTTAGGAATAAAAGAGTTATGTAAATATTTTTATCTTGGATGGTTATCTCCTCTGGAGGGAAGACAAAGCAACTAAATGATAATCCAAAATGTATAGATAGTAGAGTCTTACATAACATTATCCTCGGGGAGTAAAAATTCTTTTTTGGTAGTTCTGAATACCATTCCATTGAAAGTCAGTTTTCTCTTCTCCCCTCACTCATAAAGGGAAAAATCCAGCTTGGAGTTTCTGTTCATGGAGGTAGGGTTTGGATCAAATTCATTAGATCCAAAGTTAGGAAAAAGGAAGAATTTGTCAAGTTGGATTAAATTATGGATTTTTATTTCTGCTTCTTTCATTGGTAGACAATGTAATTCATTACTTTAAATGAAACACTGACAGAGAACCTGAAACTCTTTATTTTATACTTTAGAAATGCCATGAATCATTCCCCCTAAATTATATTGAAGTCGCTGTTTAGTGACTTGCTAACTTCCCTAGTCAAACATAAGCTCTCTTTTTGGATCGGCATTTTCTTTACTACTCCCCTGGGGAAACGAAAGAGAGTTCAGCAACTCCTGAAGCTTCCTGACTTTTCCCCTAAGAGTCCCTGAGACACTAGAGAAAAGTACAAAAGGCAAAAACCCTAAATAAGCAAGGAAGGTTTCACAGAGGATCTACTGGCCAAGTGACACAAAAAATTAAGTGTATTTTGTCCAGTTAATATTACAAGAAAATCACAACCTTGTTCATCGAACATATGCCTTATCGCTAAACATCCTAAGGCTTTGTTTTCAATGTACAATAAATAGTGTTAAAACAGTGGTACCTTTCCACCAATGATAGATCAAATACTCTGGATCTCTGATAAATGATCTTTTAGGCTCACAACCCCTTCCCCCTTCACATCATGTAGTTTTACAAAGATAAATCAGAAAGGTTTAAAAAACTATATACTGAAAACCTTTTCCATTTCATGATTGTCTACAGGCAACAACCGAGAAAGCGTATGTGTTTTAATTCAGGAGGAAGAATAACGCTGAGTCCAACTCTTAACCCCTTGCAATTCACATAAAACATGAAAATTCAGAGCCAACTTTACAGACAACTTAGAGCTAATTTTGATTTTTTTGAATATAGTTGACGTGATATTTCTGATTCAATGTAAAATGAGCAATGGTTAATAATCAGAAGCATATCTTTCTCTACAAGGCGGATGATAACATAATGAGAAACAAAAGCATTATTTTTTTCTTCTTCATTTATTTATAACATATTTCTCATTTAAAAATTTCTGTTCTCGGGCTTCCCTGTTAGCGCAGTGGTTAAGAATCCACCTGCCAATGCGGGGGATGCAGGTTCGAGCCCTGGTCCAGGAAGATCCCACATGCCGCGGAGCAACTAAGCCCGTGCGCCACAACTACTGAGCCTGCGCTCTAGAGCCTTCGAGCCACAGCTACTGAAGCCCGCGTGGCTAGAGCCTGTGCTCCGCAACAAGAGAAGCCACCGCAATGAGAAGCCTGTGCACCACAACTAAGAGTAGACCCCGCTCACCACAACTAGAGGAAGCCTGTGCGCAGCAACGACGACCCAACGAAGCCAAAAAAAAAAAAAAAAAAAAAAAAAGGATTTCCATTCTCCCAGCATTTCTACTTCTAGCAGTAAATCCTAAGGAAGTAATCAGAGATGTGCAAAAAGGTTTATGTACAGGGTGTTCCAAGAGTAATTTTTAATTCTGAAAAATAAGAAGTGCCTTGAAGATTCAACATTATGGGACTGATTAGGAATTAAATAATTATATTCAAGTGGTATAAAATTGTGCAGCTATAAAAATGATGCTATAGAACCAGTGCTGTCCAACAGAAGTAGAGTGTGAATGATATTTGTAACTTCAAATTTTCCAGTAGGTGCATGAAAAAATGTTTTTAAAAAGTGAAATTAATTTTATTACTATATCCTATTTAACCCAATATTTCAACAGGTAATCAATATAAAAATTAATAATGAGGCATTTTCCCTTTTTTTGTACTTCCTCTGGAATTTGATGTGTTTTTTGTAGTTACAGCACATCCTAATTCTAACTAGCCACAATTCTAGTGCTCAACAGCCCATGCTGCTGTGGTGACAGTACTGAACAGGGCAGTTACAGACAATATTTAGATCTAGAAAGTAGTTAATAATGTATGAAAATTTAAAAACAGATTATATGACATATCTATAGTATGATTCTAATTGTATGCTTTAAAAATTCATGAACAGGAGAAAAAAGCATAGGAGGGTATAAGCCGAAATGCTCACAGTATTATTCTAGGAAGCGGGATTATAGTTATTTTCTTGTTTTCTTTTTTCTCTTCTGTATTTTCTAAATGTTTGAAAATAAACCTGTATTATTTTGAATTTAAGAAATGATTCTGTTAACATGCTCCAATCAGCACTGATTAGATTTATGATGACCCTAGACATTCAACTCTTTCTAAGAATTTGATCCCTGAAAAGTAACTGTATTTATTTTGTATTTCATACTAGTGAGTACAAATTTCATTGTCCTTAGAGAATAATTCACCACTATGTACAAGATTTATATTTTGAGCATGAGCCCTAACATTTGCCCCTTAAATGTAGTGTGTGTATTTACAGTATAAGAACTGTGAGTAAATTATTTCATTGCCTGTTAAATAACCATTTTAAGTCTAGACAAAAATCATAAATAGCCATTATTTATAAAGTTTCCATTCAAGGTACTCGGGAAATTGTATAATAAATAGGCCATGTGACCAACATCTCCTCGTACCCCCAAACCACACACAAAAAAGAGAGAGAAAATATATAAAATTGGCAAAGATGCTAAATACAGACAAAATCCACTTTGAAAAAGGGAGACTAAACTAAAATGACTGTTGCAAGCTCGGCATCCACCTTAAAGCATCAGAGAGCTTACTCTGCTGACCCTCTTCATCACTGTAGCCCACCCTCCCAAACCCCACACAAAAGGCTCTTAAGACAAACCAGCCTATATTTCCTCTTCAACCATCTCGTCTCAATATTCCCCATCACTAGCTCTGCACTGTCTAGCTCTCTGGCATTCCTCATTTTATCCTCAACAAAATTCCTGTGACCCTTAAGGAGGTCCAGAAAACGTCTGACATTAATTTATTTTACTGATAAATATTTACTGAGCTCCTACTTACTGCATTAAAGTGGGGCTTACATCAGCTAGGAGAAATACACAAAAACATAAATATACAAAAATAATTTTAAATGGTGGTAAGGAAAATAACCGAAATGAAGAGAGTGCTATGGAAGAAGATAATAGATTGGGGCTTGGGGCAGGAGCAGGGTGGTGGTCAGGAAAGCCCTCTCCAATGACAAAGGACAAACCCACTGATGCTGAGGCCTGATGGATGAGAGGGAAAAAGCGGGAAGAAGTGCCTTCCTGAAGATGTGCATGTCCCAGCCCCGGGTGGATGGGAGCCCAGGTAAATTCAGGAATCCAGGGTTGGCTGGGTTAGGGTTAGGGAGCGGAAGAAGGCTGGAGCCACTCCAGCCCGTGGGAGTCTAGCAGAGGGGCCAGTGTGTAAGCATGGTCATTACTAGTATTAACGACGAGAGCAATAGATAAAATATAAGCATTTTTGACAAGCTAAGGCACATGCTAAGAGCTTTGCACACAATCATGGACTAATTCCACACAGCAGCCCTTTGAGGTAGGGGTGGTGAAGCACCTGTGAGGTTAGAACCTTGTCTGAGGTGACATGACTCGTCGAGGGCAGGGCAGGGGTCTGCTGACACAGCATCCTCTTGGAGGAACTGCCTCCCCTTCCAAGTTTTGCACCCTGATCCATTGCCACCAGAGCTATGGGCAAAGGCAGAGTTTTTTGAAAGAGGATACTGGAAAAAAAACAAAGAAACTGAGATTTCTGTTCCTAGAAGGAGAATCCTATCTTATGGACACGGAAGACCACATTCGCTCATGTCTAAACCACAGAGGAAGGACAAAGAAAAATATGTGTAGCACGCTATAGCAGATACCTGCAGGTTTTGTCTTCCTGACGCGTTATTTTCATTTTTTTTCTAGTAAAAACTATTTTCTTTGGGCAGCTCTCCCTCCCCCTCTCTCGGTCTACAGTGGTTTTGGTAGGGCAGACCCTACCCCTGGCTTTAGGGCTGAGCACATGACTTTTCACACCTAGGCAACTGGAACACTTCATTCCCTCGGCCAGTTTCAGGCTCAGAGATGGCACATGACTGATGGCATATGAGCTCGATCTGGGGCTTTCCTGAATGACTGAGAAAGACGTAAGGTCACAGACGCTGGTGTGCACACCGCCTCCATATCGGACGACACTGCCTGAGGAGGAAGCCAGTGAGGAGAAAAACGTGCCTGGAGATGAAGAGGTAAGAGTCCTTATGAATCACTGCGCACAGGGGTTCAAACAAACTAGAAGCAAGAGTTACTCCTCGACTTTCCAGCTGAATACACCAACAAGCTCTCTTTCTCTGAGAAGCCATTCTGAGTTGGAGTTTTCAACCAAAAAAGACCTAGTGTGGATTAGAGTCAGAGCAGACTGGAGAGAAATGAGGGCCAGAGTAAGGCCAGTATTAGCCAAAATGGCAGAAAAGTGGCCATTATATGACCACTGAGAAAGCAGACACTCGGATGGCTGCAGTAAAACTGTTCCTCCTTCTTGGCGGCAGGCAGCCAACCAAGTGGAAAGCACAACTTTGAGATGCAGGTGCAAACAGCCAGCAGTCAGGAAAGAGTTACTGGATGCTTGAGGGGCGCCAGACTCCGCGCTGGGTGCAGGAATATGTTGATGAACAAGACACAGTCCCTTTCGCCCTTGGAGTTCATAGCTACTCCAGAGGGAAAAGGAAGGAAGCACAGGTGAGCGTACCTACATCATAATTTACCTACAAACTGAACACAGTGCAGTAAAAACAGCACCTGATGAAAAAGAAAGTCTTGGTTCTCTGGTCTAGACATAAACATCATCCACTGAACTATATAATGAAAGGCTCAAAAGTGCAGAGGCCAAAAGACAGGGAGACCTGGAAGATGAGAGACCAGCCCTCGTAGCAGCAGCAGCTATGGGCAGAAAGGCTTAGAACCAGAACTGCAGGAATCTAAGTGGACTCTGGTCTGTTTCCAGAAATAAAGTTGCTAAAGAAAGAAATCAATCTAGGAACTGAGAACAGAACGTCAGGGGGGACACCGCAAAGAGCCAAGGTGAAAAATGCCTCCAGCTGCTACAAAAGGACATGAACCCTGCAAGACTTTTCTGGCCTTTACCACCATAGCTCTCAGTAGCTCATCTCTCCTCCTGACCAATTACTATATTTCCCTGAGCAGTTCTACATCCGGCTCCCTCCTCAGTGAGGCGGGACATGAACTGCTCTGCCAAACGCAGGATCCAGGCCCCCAGAACTTACCAAGAACACCTGGTTTCTGGGTTCCTACATTCCTGTGTGTCCAGCCTTCAAACGGGGCCTCTTCCCAACTCGCTGTGCAGATGTGTAGGGTTTTCACCCTATTTGCTACGAAGACTCATTAAGTTTCATGCCCAAATCACAGATGTAATTCATATTTAGTGGAGGTGAATGCTCTTAAATTAACTGTTTGGAAAAACTACATGTAGTCCACCTAAAGAGTTATTTTCATTCTTCTCCACTCTTCTATTTACAAGATCTCAACATAAAGATCCCATTTGGGTGTTGCTAAATTAAAACGCCTCACTCAACACACATACGCCTCCTGAATTATCTGTTTTGTGTTAACTGGGACCTGAGGGGAGACTCTTCTTGAATAAATGCACCAAGGAACAAAAACCAAAACCCAGTAATAATGGACCGAGACAAAAGGACTTAAATACCAACTCTGATGATTTGAGCAGTCATTTAACCATCACATTGATTCACTTATGCAACAAATTTACAGTGAGTGTTTACTGTGTATCAGACAGTGATCTAGGCTTTGGGGGTAAAGCGGGAACAAGACATTTTCTGAATATCTTGTATGTACTGAGTACCAAACTATGCTCTCCTCCTTCGTGGAGATAAATCCATCTTTCCTTCCTACTTTATTGACTCTGCCCAGGATATACTCTTAAAAATGGCATGTCCATGTCAAGACTCAGTTGTTCAAAGAAGCATTCTTTCAACAAAAGCAATCTTGTAACAGTAATACTAAAAAAAAAAGAAAGAAAAGAAACCCCAAAACAAACACAAAAAACCTTTAAGATCATCTAATTCAACCCATCATCTACAGATGACAAACCTGAGGCAAAGTAAGTTAAGGGTACTTCTCCAAGGTGGTCCATATCATTAGTGCTGAAACAAGTATTAAATCTCTTGGTTTTTCATCCAGTGCTTTCTTCTCCTGCACCATCCAATACGGTAGCCACTAGCCCCATGTGGCTATTTAAGTTTAAATTTAGAATTAAAAATTCAGTTCCTCAGCTGCACTACCTCCATTTCAAGTGCTCAACAGCCACATAAGCTAGTGGCTCTTGTATTGGGCAGCGAAGAAAAGAGACTATTTCCATCACTGCAGAAAGTTCATTGGACAGTGCTGTAAGGTCTAAAACACACTGCTTGCGTTATTCCAGCTCAGCACTTCTCAAACTTTAATAGGCAGAGTACTCAATCTGTGGGGGTCATGTACAAATGCTGATGCTGATACAGTATAGGTCGGGATGGGGCCTGACATTATACAGTCCTCATAAGCTTCCGTCCACAGAACTGCCCTGGGTCTGAGGACCACACTTGGGAGTATGGAGTGTCAAGGTTCTGGCTCAATACTGCAGTGAATACTGAAAGAATTAGTGTCCTAACAGTTTAATGTGTAGGATGTTTTTGTCTGCCCCATGAGATTTTAAGCTGCTTAAGATAGAGCAACGTGGGCTTCCCTGGTGGCGCAGTGGTTGAGAATCTGCCTGCCAGTGCAAGGGACACAGGTTCGAGCCCTGGTCTGGGAAGATCCCACATGCCGCAGAACAGCTGGGCCCACGAGCCACAATTACTGAGCCTGCGCGTCTGGAGCCTGTGCTCCGCAACAAGAGAGGCCGCGATAGTGAGAGGCCCGCGCACCGCGGTGAAGAGTGGCCCCCGCTTGCCACAACTAGAGAAAAGCCCTCGCACAGAAACGAAGACCCAACACAGCCATAAATAAATAAATTAAAAAAAAAAAAAAAAGATAGAGCAACACATCTTATACTTCCCATCCCTCATCATGACTGCACAGCGTAGGGATAGACCAGGAGTAAGTTTTCCTATCTATAAGTGCATTACATTTGGTGCAAGTTACTGCAATGCTACACATAAACACATACACATAAACAGTTTCTTTCCTTTTGTTTTTTTGGCCACACCGCACGGCTTGTGGGATCTTAGTTCCCTGACCAGGGACTGAACCCAGGCCCTCAACAGTGAGAGCACGGAGTCCTAGCTACTGGGCAGCCAGGAAATTCCCTCCTTTTCTTTTTAAAAGACACCAGGTCTTTGATCTAACCATTCATTGCCTTTGATTTCCCAAAAGTGAGACACTGGTAGCTGTACTATGCCAACCTCAAGAAAACACATAGGAATTAATTGTATTTAATGGCTTTAAAATGAATTGTGAATTTTACTAAAGCATACATATTTAAAATAATTTTTAAATAGTTGAGAAAATATATATAAGGTATATTTGATAGCTGAATGGATGCTAAATAGTCTCCTGAAAGTACAATTGAATATCCAAGTTGTCTCTACAATTAGAAAATGATTAAAATATTTACAAAAATAATACAATCAGAAATTTTATCTGTGTCTTTAAATTACTGTGGCCTTATTTCCTAGCCTGGAAACACAGAGCACCCTTTCTTAATGGGACAGCTGACAGCTGTCTTGGTATGAGCAGGCACTTCTCTAATTCTTATCATAGTTTTCCATCAGCAATTTCCATTTTCCTAGAAATTTCAGTGATTACTATATATAGTCAGTTATTAATTAACAACTTTGTATTAGGTATAAGAGTTCAATCACTTTTGTATCTAAAAGTCACATATTTATGCATTAAGTTTCTAAAGAAATGAGTCCTTTGTGCCTTTCTAAATGTATTCCTTATAAAGCAACAGGAAAAAAAAGTTTTATTAATGAACAAGACTGAAAGAAATGTCAAGTATGCTAGAGTTCTGGTTTTGATTTTGGACTTCAGAGAAAGTAAAAGAAGCAGTGGAACAGAAGAGCCCTGTAATTACAATCCAATGTCCTAGAGAAGACTATCTGATATCTCTTCCAGTTGGCATTCGAGCCGGTGTAAGAAAATCAACTGCGATCAGTACAACACAAAGTCATCCCACCTCGTCAAGATCATCGGGAATTACACTGGGAGTAGGTCATGAACCTCCCTGGTTTTGTTTAAGACCTTCTTGGACACATTAAAAGATGGAAATGTTTCAAGAGTTAAATCAATAAATTTATTTATGCTACACAACCTAAGCCAATAAAAGTTTGTGCTAAGATTCCTCAAACTCCTGCTTCATTTTGGGGAGGGTTAACTAAATGAGCATTTTTTCCCCTAGGAGGAGAGTAGACTGCTCTCCGGCAGCAAGATGGCAGCAGTATGATGGTTGACAGTTTGAGTCTGGACTTACTGGCTGCATACAAATTCTCCACTCAGCCTCCTCATCATGTCAGCCTTAGGAAAATTAACTGTCTTTAAGACTCAGTTTCTTCATCTGTAAAATGGGAATGAGAATAGGATTGCTGGGAGCATTTAATGCAATACTGATCATATGGCACTTGACACAGCAAATAAGCATGTAGCACACAGTAAGCTTTAAATGAACCTTAATTATTTTTACTAGGTCTGAAAGGGATATATCATAGCTCAGTGGCCATGAAATATTTTCCTTCACTTTCATCAAGCTCCTTTAAGACCTCTTACTTTGTGTTTGTATCTAGAAATCTTCCCTTAAGATATAAAAAATATCTACTTATGAGAGAAATAAAAGATGTATTTGGGGATTTGTTTTTTCAAAACAAGTATGTTATCTGCTCACCTGGAAATGCTCTATAGCCCCTATTCAGAGAGAAAATGATTCAAAGACACTGAAGTATAATCTCAATAAATATAGTATCAATATCCAGATTGAGTCAGTAACATTAGATACACTCCTCTAGAAGAAAACTTTCAGTCATGGGGTTGCTGAAGTGAGGTCCAAGTAGCTCAGAACGAAGTAGAAGTAGACAAATTCATAATTTATATTGCATAGGGGAAAAATTTGACTTAGTTCACAAAGAGGACTGTTTTTGTCCTTCAGTATCTAGTCTGGTTGTTGCCTATACAAGAATCATGTCAACTCCTCTCTTTTCTTATTGAGCGCAGAACTGACTGAGAAAGAACAAGAACCATTCTCCTCATCAGGGACAAGAGACAGTGGTCCCAGTAACAATCGCTCAGGCTGGCCAAGCTCCCATCATCAGCCAAAGAAAGGGCTTGTGTATCAGCACAGTCAGGTGAGAAGGGGTCTGATGTGCACACTGCCTGCATCAGGGTGACCTTTCTCTGAAGGGAGGGCGGTAGACACATTCCCATTTAAGATGTTTATGACAGTGCTAGTCAGTAACAGAATCCAGGCCCCCTCCAGTCATAGGGCACGGGGCAGTGGGGCGGCCTGGATCAAGGAAGAGAAACAGGCTTGACACTGCACATGTGCATAGCACTGTCCCATCTACAAGGTCATAATAACAGAACTCACTTGACCATGGTCCTCATGAGGTTGGTACAGTTATTTTATCTTGTCAAGAAATGAAGGTCTGAGGGGAAGATGGCATGCCCAAGAAAACCAGCAACGTGGCAGAGGTAGGAACTCCATCCATGTCATTCTGTGGGCAGAGGGCGAGAAAAGGGTTGTGGGGAGGGAAGCACTGAGAACTCGGCTGTGGCAGCACTAGATTTCACCAAGGTGTGGTCCTTGTGGCCTTTGGTTTTATTTTCTACACTGTCAAAGCAAGTAAGGTTATAAAACTAGGGTTTTTATATAATTTTTCATAATATCATCAAATATTTCATCTCTATTCAAAATTTTCAATTTGTTTTTCAATTTGTTCTTTTTTTTTTTGGCTGCGCCACTTGGCTTGTGGGATCTTAGTTCCCAGACCAGGGGTTGAACCTGGGCCCTCAGCAGTAACAGTGCAGAGTCCTAACCACTGGACCACCAGGGAATTCCCTATAATGTTTTAATAGCAGCTTTTTCCTCACCTAACCAGGATCCGAACAAAGTGGTACACTGCGTTTGGTCACTAGGTCTGTTTAGACCTTTTAGACTAGAATAGCGTCCCCATCATTTCTTTAAATCACACTGGCTTTTTGAAGCATCACAACTGTTGTCTTCTAGAAGGGCCACATTCTGGATTTGGTTGTTTCCTTATATCGTCTTTTAACATATTCTGCTAGCCCCTCCATTTCCTGTAACCTGTGTCATGTTTGATTGGATTCTTGGAAAGAAGATTTCACTGGTGGTGGTATGTTTCACATTGTTTCACATTGCTCACGTTGCTTCCTACTGTTTCATATCAAGAAACATATAAGATTGCTCCGCTGTTACCGAATTTCAGAGTGATCACTTGGTTTAGTTGGTGAGCACCGTATTTCTCCATTTTAAAAGTGGGTTTCGTTTTACTTTGTTTTGTTTTTGTCAATCGTTAGTATACGTAATTTTTTTGGTACTATGTAGATATGCTATTCCTCAACAATTTCTCAATTTTTGTAGCTATTTTTTATGTTATGTTTGTAAATCTATCATGTTTTACCAATTAAAATCCTCCTGCAACATTCATTATTTGGGTTGGGAATCTGGTGAGCCAAATCTGCCCTACTCCCACCTCCCAGTGTCACATTCATAGACCCAACCGCAGGTTCAGGCCTTTTTCTCCACGTGCCAAGTAAAGATGGTGGGCCTTACCTTTTGCAGGACAGGGGAGTTCCATCACGATATGGACAGAATTCAATCTCTACCCAAAACTCTAAGAACAATGCTAACCATCTGGTAAAATTAGTTATGCTTTTGAAAATGTTTATTTTATCAAAGTTTTATATACACACACAGACACACATACACTTTTTAAAAGCAAAACAGTGCTAAAAGGCTCACAACAGAAACAGTAGTCATCTGGCCGCCCTTGGCCAACAGAGTCAACCACTTTTAACTCTTGT
Source organism: Eschrichtius robustus (assembly GCF_028021215.1). Taxonomy (NCBI): domain Eukaryota; kingdom Metazoa; phylum Chordata; class Mammalia; order Artiodactyla; family Eschrichtiidae; genus Eschrichtius; species Eschrichtius robustus. Next base: position 35,449,167 of record NC_090836.1, read on the forward strand.
AGTTATTTCTTCCACTACTTACCTCCATATTTCTAAATAATATGTAGAACTATTACACTTAATTTAAAAATTTTAGTCATTATCTCTGACTTTCTCTTATAGTAGATGAGGATTAGCTGCTTTTCCTATTACTGGCTTTGGAGGAGACGTGAACGTGAACTCCTAAGGTGACCACACTGAATTTTGACAACAACTAGCACTTGGTTAGTGGGCCTTAAAATACTGTTGAATGTCATTGGATGAATGATATAGATATCCAAATGCATAAAGCCAGGATGCATTCTGCAGTTTCTCATAGCAAGTATGCATTGAGCAGAATGTAGGAGAAATACCTAATCTCCCCAAATCACATACATTTAAGTTGGTTATTTGTATTTTGTTTTAGTATGTTCTTAGAAAACATTAAAATTCAACACATTAAAATATTTTTAAAAGAGGAATGTCATGAAACTAATTTAAAGGACTCAGTAAAAACATCTCTGCAGCCCAAAGATCTTTTTTCAAGTAAATTCTTAATTGGCAGTAGAGAAAGAAATCTCTACTTTCTTACTTTAGATGTGAGAAAGTAGTCTTTTCTAAAAATGATCAGCAAACAGGCTTGAAAATATATGGGAGACCTTCCCTGGAGTCATGCAGGCTCAGAATTCAGCCCTTTGCCTCACAGAATTTCAAAGTTTGATGCTAAGCCAAAAAAAAAAAGTATAAGTTATGAGTACTCTGAAAAGACTCCCACCTCATTAATATGTCTCAAAACACATTGCTTAAGGGTAAAGTTAATTAAATCACAGTACACATAAATTTGAAATGGATGGATAATCAATCACAGACAAAATTATGTTATACAAAGACAAAATAGGTGTTGTGGACATTAATAAAAGTTAAATGAAAACAGATTCATACAATGGAAGGAATTTTTCACCTGACTTGCTGCTGCCTCTTTGTATTATCCAGCTTTCGGGACTATCTGAGGCAAACTGATGAAAGAATTAAATATTCTTCTTCACTTGGAACCCTTTAAAGTGGCAAATCTTCCATTTAGTACTTGAGAATTTCTCAAGCTGACTTCAACCAGCATCAAATTTTCTAACAAGGCACTAAAACTCTTAAATTTACTGGCTGAATTATGTAGCTTTGTGAATTTTCCAAGAACTCTCTCTCTGTGTTTTGTTGTTGTGTGTCTTTGGGCCTTTCACTTTCATTGCATTTCAACTATTTTGCAAGAAGAGAAAAGAAAGAAAGAAATTGAAACCAGCCATTTTGATTACTTGTTAATAGTTCTGACAAAATAGACCCTGAGTTTTGTTTTTTGTTTTTTTTTTTTTTTGTAATTAGCTGCAGGCTCCAAGTATTCATGTATTATTACTTACAGGAGCAATCTGGAGCAGATTTGAAATTATTTTCTGTAGCTGGAATAATTTCTACCCCCTGTAATATTATTTCCCTTATATGTCTAGCTTTTATAACATTGAATCTCAGAATGGGGAGGCTGTTAGAATGAGCTACTTTCGGGGCTCCCCTGGTGGCGCAGTGGTTGAGAATCTGCCTGCCAATGCAGGGGACACGGGTTCGAGCCCTGGTCTGGGAGGATCCCACGTGCCGCAGAGCAACTGGGCCCGTGAGCCACAACTACTGAGCCTGCGCTCCGCAACAAGAGAGGCCGCGATAGTGAGAGGCCCGCGCACCGCGATGAAGAGTGGCCCCCGCTCGCGGCAACTAGAGAAAGCCCTCGCACAGAAACGAGGACCCAACACAGCCAAAAATAAATAAATAAATAAATAATGAAAAAAAAAAAAAGAATGAGCTACTTTCAAACCTCCACTTGAGGCATCTTCCTAGCAAGTGCTGATAATAGGAAGTGGTGCACGGTGGTCAGAAGAGCAAGGGATTGGGAGCCAGATGGTTTTAACCATTTCTAACAGAGGCTAACAACAGACACCCAGGAAGTACTTGGGCAGTTATGTAATGTAATAGACACACAAGAGCCAGTCGCACAATGCAATAGACAAAACCCCAGGATGTGGATTTGGAGCTTTGTAGACACCTGTGTGTCTCAGGATAGGTTACTTCTCTTCTCTGAGGCCCAGCTTCCCCAGCTGCCAAATGGAGAAAATAATACACCTAATTCACAATGTTATTTTTAAAAACCAAATGGGATAAAATGTGTGAGGCTCAGAAAGCATGAGCTACCATTATTAGAACAATTCAGATTAAAAACTGGGAACTGGATAAACCTACTTTCAAGGTTCTCAGATTAACAGTATTATGTACCTAATGAAGGCAGTGATATTTATAACAGACAATTTTAATTTATGAGAGAAGAAAATCAAGGTTAAATTTCACAGTATATGTAGTTGAAAAAATATCCTCTATCTTTAAATCTCCCTAATATATTAACAGAAAAACATGCATTCGTGCTTTCTAAGCATAAGCGTAATATAGGCGACAAAAAGGACAATCCAGGGTCCTCCCCTGAGGACAGTCCATCCAGGAGTACACAGCAGTCACGCACACCAGAATAACTAACCACACAAGACCGTATAAGCTAAGTGGTGAATAAAGGGTCCAGAATAGTAAGTTCCAAGGAGCAAGGGCTGGCTCCCTTTCAGGAGGTGTGGTCAAAGAGGAGGGGGAATTTGAGCTGGGCCCTAAAGGTCAGTTTTCCAGAGAGGAGGTGGGGAAGAGCAAGGTCATTATTTCAGATGGAAAGAATGTGCTGGCCTACCAACCCCCATCTACAATTTAAACTAATCATAAAGCTGCAAACCAAAGTCTCAGAAGGTTCCCTGATTTGGCGTAAGAAGAAGGGAGAGAACTTGTGCAGCTTACAAGTTTCTAGATAAGGTCGCCTCTCCCCACAGGAAGCTAGAATAAAGGTATGAGGAGTAACATTAAGGAACAATTGGCACCCATCCCAGCGTTCCTCATCCGCCAGGGTTCCCAAGCCCCTGTGGCATCGAGGGGTCTTGCTGAAGCTGGTCAGAGGTAAGAACATACATCCAACAAGCTACAGCAGAATCCACACCAAATGGGGGTTTGTGAGAATACAAAATAAAGAGTGTAAGAAACACAAGAGGGAAACGGGTTAAAATACCTGTTGTTGTTAAGCTTATCTTGACGTAGTTGCAGGGGTCACATGCAGAGTTCTGAGTGGGGCTTCCAGTGACTCAAAGTCTCCTTTATGCCCTGGGATGGTGTAATGCCCCCATCCTCCACCCCACTGCTACTGACCATCTCCACTTGGGTGACTCTAGGCACCCTTTCCTTTCTCCTTCCACAGTCTATCTCATAGGATATGCATGCCTTCTCCCAACAGTGGCCTAAACCAGAAACCTGAAAGTCCCCATGGACTTCTGTCTCTTCCTTAGACTCTTTAATGGATGGGTCACTATCTCCCCAGTCTGGTCTCACCTCCTCTAATCTATATATTCTCCAGACTGCTGCCACAAAGAGTCTCACTTGCAGGATAAAAATCTCAACTCCTTTTTAGCAAGGCAGAAAAGGGCATCATTATCTGGCCCCAGCCGACCAGTCTGACCTGAGCTTCCAACACTCTTTCCTTGAAATTTGCATCCTGGCAACATCTAATTACCTGAGAGGTCCCGGAACCCACCCTACTTTGGGGCCTCCCCGCCTTGCAAACACTCTTCCCTCTACTGTGCTGACAACTTGGAACATTTCTACTCATCCTTCTAGCCTTAGCTCAAGTCCTTTCTCTGCTCTGATTCTTTCCTGACACCTGCCCATGTGCTGAGATGCTCCCTATCCAAGTATATCCTAGAACTGTGACAATTTACAATGTCTGTCTTTGCACCTGCTTTGTAAGCTCCTTGAAATCAGGAACAAAAACCTTTTTCCTTCTAGCTCTAGCATCCTGCACACAATGCCCACCCAAACAAAACTTTGTTGAGCAAATGACTAATTTTAAAATGAAAAAGAGAGGAATCGATATTATTTGGTTAAAATCAACAAGTTTGAAGAAATCCACTGGGAACATTAGTCTATTTAATTGGAGGTGGGGTGGACTTGCATGGGGATATTCTCCAACAGTTTATCTTTCCTTTGAAATTGTCAAGCCAATGAAATAGACTCACGCATGTTGTACAACAGGGCAAGGAAGCAAAGGAGCATTTGTTTAAAAGAAATGACCTCTATGGTACTACCTGAATTTACAGGGTTTTGGAACTGTTTTCCACCCTGCTGGTACTCAAATTTAACTAGAATATTTTCAACCCCTTCTCTACTACTAAAACAGCAAAAATACCACAAAAATTTAGAACCAGCCAGGCAACAGAGATTTAGCACCAACTTAGCTTTGAGAACTCTCAAAATTACATTCAAAGCCCCCCTATAAAATGGGAGATGTTATGAAATTGTCTTTGCATCCCTTGAAGAAAAGGGTGACACACAGACTCATGCTGGAAATCGCAGGACTGAACTCTAAAATCCTCAAGTTTTGAGTATTTGGTTAATTGCAATCATTTACTTTCCTTGGGAATTAATAGAAACCATCTGCTTAATGATAAAGCTGAGCTCTGCAATTATTTGAGGAAACATGTGCTGTAGTCGGAGTCTTATTGAGGAAGCCTGCTAGACATACGTATTTTTTTTTTATAATTAAAGCCAATCACATTCATTAATTTAAAAATGCTGGGTTTTTAAAATATATCAGCACCACCCTTGTTAATATGCACCTATGCAACCTTCAATTTTAAACTTATGGTAGGTTAAACAGCTATAATTGTACAGATGGCTGTGATCACACATCAGAATGTTGAGGTGATCATGAGAAAAAAATAAAGATGAGAAATAAATGTCCACTCTGAACCACATACCCGCCTCTGGGTCTCATGCCTGTGTGCGGAGGGATATTTCCCTCTCCTAGCAAACAGGAAAATGGCTGAGTGCTCCAAACAAAATTCCTTTGAACTGGCCATTTCTCAAAGCTCCTGCTCATTCTAACTGCAGTTCTGCTAGCAGATGTGAAGAAAAACAGGCAGCTTTTGTTACACGGCAGCCTAGAAAATGGGAAGAGCCAACGTCTCCTCTGAATGGCTGTAAATATTGATCCACCTGTAAAGAATAAGGGTGCCATCTCTGAATGGTGGCAAATAAATAAAGCAGGAGGAGAATAGAGGAAAGAGAAACACACACGTTGGGCCAAGAGCTCCAAGCCAGTTTCTTCTGTGTGTGTGTGGCCCAAGGGCGGAGGAGATGTTTATTTGGACATCTTCCCTTCCGAAAAGAAGCCAGCAGACTGTCTGCTTTTGTATGCGTCCACTGTTAGAGCCCAGTTCATTTTTAACCAATGTAATGAAGGATTTTGAATTTTTAAAACCAGTTGGTAAGAAACAGCTAATCCTCACCACTCCAGCCCACCAAAAAAAACCCACTTTGGCTCTACAATGTTTAACTAGGTATTACTTGGTCCTTAACCTACAGAACAGCAGAGGGGTTAAGAAGATGGGTTTTGCAAAGTATGACAGACACTGACTGAAATCTCCATTAGCCATTCACTACCTGTATACATTTAAGAAAGTTACTTAATGTCGTAACACCTTATTTTCTATTTCTGTAAAATGGAGAAAATAATAGTATCTACCATAGAGGGCTGTGAAAATCAAAGAAGATAATGTATGAAAAGTGCTTAGTCCAGGGCCTGGAGCAGAGAAAGTGCCCACAAATATGAGTTATCTTTGTCATTTTTATTCTTATTATCATTATGGCCAGTCTTACGGTAGAAACTAGCAGGAAAATCTTAGGAATCATCAAGATTCCTGAGGGATCACCCCTGCCAAGGGCATCATTGCCAGAAAGAAGGCACCCTCTCTCTTCTTTTGAAAAGGAATCCAGGGAGGAAGTTGAAAGAGTTGGGCTGAGGTAGCTGTGTGCAGTACCACAAGCAGCCATTCTATCAGAAATGTACACAAAGACCCTGTTTTAAAGTTGAGTAAACACAACAAATCTTTTGGCAAAGAGCGAAGAGGTGTTTTAGAATATGAATATTTGTATGCCACCCTCAGTTTCTTTTTTAAAAAAGTTTCAAACAAATATGTCCATTGTATTATGTCATCAAAAGGCATATGGGTTCTAGAGTCAGAGGGACCAGGGTGCCTCCCCCATGCTGCCACTTACCCTAGGTGACCTGGGGCAAATCACTGAATGTCTGCCTCAGTTTCCTCCTTTGAAAAGTGGTGATAATAAAAATACTCATCAAGTTATGTAAGCATTAAATAAGCTGATACTACAATGGGTCTTAGAACTGAATTCATTTTGCTTATCATTGTAAAGATTAAAAGAGATAATGCATGTAAGCCTTGCATGTATTAAGTGCTCGTTACACAGTACCTATCATTCTTACTGTAAAGAAATTAGAAAATAAAATGAACAAACCAGAAAAAAGTAAAATAACTCAATTTTTACATGGAAACTTTTAGAATTAAATAGTATAAAAATGACCAGAATTGTGGTTGGAGAAAGACACTATTTCCAAGAAAACTATGGAAATTTATTTCCCTAATAATCCTTTAAAAAGGAGTCTGGACTAAGACGTTCCAAAGGTGGGAGATGACTTCTGTATTTCCCTTTTAGACCCGTTAACAGTTCACAAATTATTTAGTGGAGGAACTATTAATAGAAACCTGTAAGACAGCAAAAGTATCACAGGAAGCAAGGCAAATGCCTACTAAAATGGGAAGCTCCAAGTTCAAAAAAGACTTTTAGCCAAACCCAAGAGAAGAAAGGGAATGCATTTATTAATGTCAACAAATCCAAGTCCTATTCGAGGTGTAGGTTTTAAAATACGGAACTTTCTCCCTAAAACCCAGGTTCAAGTTCCCTTCATCAACTCTTTCCCTAAGGCACTGGGCAATAATGGGTATTAATATGAAAATTTCTCTAGTCTGAATCACAGAGAATGGACCTAGACCTTTTTTTTAACGAAGAGTACCATACTAGGTAGTGCAATACAGACACTTGGAGGGGAAGGTCCACTTAAAAGTATTGCTTTGAGTGGGCAGCTTTAAAAAAAATTTTCAAACTCCTTCAGAATACACAAATTCTGTTAGATTATAAAGGAAAATAGAATAAACTTAGCCCAAATATTTTGGGGGGGTTTAAATAATATTATTTTGTTTAAATATGTGGAAAACAATAATCTTTCTGTGGGACTATAAAATCAGTTTAGCAATGTTTCTTTGCTTTCCTTTTCTTATCCTCACCTCCAAAATTTAAAATCTTTCACAACATATGTACTGATTACTACATACATATAATTAATTTTTAAAATAAGAATGCACAAAAATAATTATTTTCAATGTATTTTCAAGTTTCAAATGACACAAGAGTTCAGGGTTAAATTTTTTCTCATGTTTTTTTATGGTCTAACACATAATTTTGAAATGTGACACATGAGTATTTGTAAGTTATAATAGAGTCTAAATATTTTAACAGTAAGAAATAAAGCTTACTTATTCAAGAAGAGCTTTTTAAAATCGTCCCTCTAGGATCCTTCTAGAATAACCATTATTGCTATACAGTATTTTCTTTGTATGTTACATGGTTACTCAGAATTAGCAACAACCTTACTCTTATTCCTAGCGCATATAAACCTTTCATTATTTCTAGGGAAAGTAAAAAGAATTACACCTTTCAGCATTTAATCACCAAATTTGATTTTCTTTACAAATAGCCTGAAGGTAGGTCTGTAATATTATGTATCTCTTAATTCCACTTGGAAGGTAAGCAAACATGTACCAGCCCACTTAGTGCCTGAATACAATCCATATTCTTTTCTGTGGTTCAGACATAAAGCCCTATTGATTATGTTCAAGTGGCCACTTACAAGGGTGCCTTAAGCAAGTGCTTGTTGAATTCACTGAAGGAGGTTCTCTGGCCTTGGCAGAGGCAAAACGCTACAGATCTCACCACCACCGTGCCCCAGCTTGAAGGTTTTGATGGCTTCCTAGGGTAGAGGATGAGGCCCCAAACTGGGAGATGTGGTCCTCCGACCTATCCAGCTTCATCTCACAGCATGCTCACCTTTGCTCTAATAACCACCAACAGTAATAACTACTACCCACACAGGACCTAAGCACTGGATATAAAGCAATTAATTTCATCCTTACACCAACACCCTTTAGTGGAGGGACTATTATTACCCCCACCCTACAGAAGAGATTAAATGACCTGCTTGCGATCTGCCAGCTAGCAAGTGTGGCAGCCGGGATTCAAACAAGGACAGTGTGGCTCCAGGTCTGAGCTCTCCCTTCTTGACACTTACACAGAGATAGGGTCTGGCACAAAGTAGGACCTCAATAAATCTTTATTAAATGACTGAACAAGTGACTTCTACAATTAGTCAAGAAGTCTATACGGTCAATCCTGACTTCCCAGTTTCTACACATAACTCCATTATGAGTTTCAAAGGAGGATTTAAATGGATAATGCAGAAATTTGCTCAGCAAATATTGCAGAGCACCTACAATGTGCCAGGCACCCAGGCTAGAAGGAGACACTGCCCTGCCTCCAAAAAGCTGATGGCCCAGTGTAGGACACAGACCAAGAACAGGCCACTAATTGTTACCGGAGTGGTGACTGCTGGATGCCACTCAGCCACAGAATAGCTCGTCTGAGCTGCAAAGAGCTAAGCCTTGGGGAGGGTTCAAGACAACAGTGAATGCTCTATAAATAAAGCCAGTTTATTCAACACATATTCATTCTGCTTTAACCTTTTGTGAGCTGGCCTGCGACAGTGCCTGGCCTGAGGAGCCACTCAATTACTGTTTGTTAAATGGATGAAGAAAGGGACAAATGAAGGAAGCAAGCCAACTGTGACTGGTCACCTTGTTTGATGACCTTGGAAAATGCATTTCAGGTTCTAACCAAACTTGCAGGCTCATGTAGTTCAGGTCTCTCATTACATCAGAGCGGGAGAGGAGCCACAGTTAGCAACTCCCTGCCCCCCACATATGCTTCCCTTAAAAATGGGGGGTAAATCAATAATCAAAATAGCAAATGGAACTCCAGATTTTATATCACCTATTCACACACCACCCTCTCTTCCTTTCTGCAAATACTTTCTTTTCAAAGATGTCCATGTTTACTTAAAAGATGCTTTAGGGATTGGAAGGGCTCGATCCCTCCTTATGTCATCTGTGACACATGGAATACATGAGTTATTACAATTCTGAGCTTTCTGTGGGAGTCATTTTGTTTTTATAAAACTGGCAAATCAAAATTCTAGGTTTCATGACTGCTTTATGTAACCATGCAAAGTTTTTCTCTCTGTATAAAAAAGGTTCCTCACACACATTAAAATACTTATTCCAAAATCATCACAATTTTTTCAATCAAAAACTGAACAGCTTTGACATTTTAAAATAAGAAACTGTCACTTGCAGAATTTGATTAAACTATTCTAATAGCAAGCTGAAGTCATTAAAATTGGCTTTCAGAGAGATACTTCACATGCTTCGTAACTGGCATACTGTGATGACAGCCTCCAAATCAGGCTTCCAAGTAAGACGGTGTCTCTAAAGACTGGATAAAGGCATGTCACACACGAGCCGCCCATTAGAAATGTGTTTCAATCTTGTTTAATCATACAAATGCTACATCTTCATAATAAAGTAATACTATTTTGCATAAATAAAATGTAATATTTACACTTTAGTGCACACATATTCTTGTGTTAGAAATGGAAAGATATTCTGAGAAACACTTATGCCACCTTAATTCAAAAGTAAAGTACAAAAGAGCATTTCATAATTCTTCTCTTTGTCCATTATTAACATTAAGGGTGAAAAAGGGAGGGAACAACCAATAATTTGTTAATGGTTTACGAGAGAAATACCAGGTTAATTAAAACAAAAACGGCACAATGTTTCCTAAGATTTACTACCATTTTATTGAAGGACAAACCTTCTTTAAAATTCCAGATGTGAAAGTGCCTTAGGAAAATTCCGATGCTGTTGTGGAAAATGCGGTGAAGGTCTCCGACAGGACGCGGCTTGTCTGGGTCCCCAGCGGCTCTCCCGGGACCAGCAGATGCCAGCCGGGAGTGGGCGCTGGACCACAGGCTCACTGGACAAGCACCACTTTTGCCTTTGGGTCACTAAGCTACAAAGAAACGCTCTGTTTTAAAAGTCTTCTTACAGAAAGTAATAAAGTGCTATTTCTTGGCTTTTACGACCTTATATTCTTTTAAAGAACTTCATTTTCCCATATAGGAGCCAGAGCTGATGTATACGGTTGATATGGTATAAGCCACAGCCAAGGGAAGCTAAACTGAGAAGGCAGAAGATACTGTTGGAAGCACAAGTATATTGAATTAGTTAATTTTCTTAGGCAGTCAAATAGCTACCAAATAGGCAGGATTTTTTTTTTTAATCTGAAATTTAACCAGGAGTACTGAATTGAATGATTTATTTTACACGTCTTTTTTCATTTGTGAGATGCCCTAGCTTTTAGGTTGCAGTGTAGAGGGTAAATTTCTGTAGAAAACTGAGAAATTGGGAGCAGTAAGTAGTTTGAAAGAAAAGAAAATCAAAGGACAATGAGTTCAGGCCTATGTGAAGTGCTAGACGTGCACTGAAACTCCTTCAAAGAAATCACTTTTTCTTCTTTGTCACTAATATCATCTCTCATTTCAACAGCCACTCTGTTTCCTGGTGGTTTTTAGAAAATAATATTAACCTATATAATCCATTTAGCCATCAGAGGTCTTTTATTTAGAAGAGTTATTCTGATGTCAAGATGCTTAAATGCTCCTTCCTAATTAAAATGTACCAAAATAAAACCTACTTAAGACTTTCCATGGGAAGGGAAACTTCCTGATCTCTCTTCCCTTAGATATAGGCTACCGACCTGCCCTTGGCAACAGTATTGATTTTACCTGATTTGATTGACCACAATTGAACAGGTTTTTACCACGTTCTCACAGCGGGGGAAGTACATTCCAGGTGCAAAGTCTGGAGCCTGTGCTGAAGGTGTTACACGATACACAAATCATTGGCAAGCAAAACAACTGTATCCATGCTCCCTAAACATTGCTTCACAAAATTAATGTGCTAACCATTAGTTCTATATACGCTGGAAAAGAAATAAATAGTAACAAGTTCTTCAGACAAAGTGGAGATATAAATTTTTAAATATCACAGATAAAATGGGAAATCATTCAACATTTAGATATTCTTAGTCTTCGAACTCAGTATTCAAACTTATTTATACCATTTCTATTGTCTGAGACTATTTGTTGAAGAGGGTGGAAATAATGCCAGAGACAGAGTGTGGGAGAGAGAGAATAAGTGATCCAATTTTCCATTAAAGGCAAGCTTTTGTTAATTCTGGACTAGGCAGTTATTTAGTTACATCTGTGCTTTGCCGTGGCTGAAGTCAGTAGCCCCAACACTGGACAGTCACCTCACACACGGCCACTACTGTTCACAAGCAACGGTAGGCAAGAATGGATGTGCATCTGATTCTGGAAAAAATTTCCCTTAATCTTGGCAGGTCCCTAGCACCATCTTCATGCAAGAAACACATGTACCATTGGCAGTTCTGAAAACCAGTAATAATATTGCTAACTTGTGTTAATAATATAAAAAATATTAATAGAATCCTACCCCCCAAAAGAACGAAAATGTCTTCCAGGATTTGTGATGCCTGAAATGCTATAAATCTCTGAAGACAGGTTATATCCTTCCCACTTCCCTGAGGCATTTGTCACATTGCCAGACAAGATTAGAACCAGATAAGCCTCAGACACTTTTTGAAGATATTAGAAAGATCATGTTAGGGGAAGTGGCTTAGGGGTTATACTTTATCAAACCAACATCCTTCAAATGCCTCCTACTAATAATATACTGTTGTCTGCTACAGCAAGATGGTGGATACTGAGGCAAGAAGGGAACCATATACTTAGTAATAACCTTTATTCTGTTTTCCTTTTCTGTGTGCTTGTGCGGGAAAGATCTATTAAAAAGATAATAACACAATAAGACAATAGAAAATAAGACAATAGAAAAGTCTCCAGCACCAAAGGCATTTTTCACTATGAAAGCCCTTTCTAACCACTCCCAGTCACTTCTCTGACCTTCTTTTTTCTAAACTTTCCTGTTACTCCACCCAAATTTTTCTCCTGAATAGTATTTTTTTTCTACTCCATTCGACTCACAGTTTTGTAACACTCAGTCACAGAATAGCTTACTACTGGCATCTACCTTCGGTGAATATGTGTTTTCACATGCGTTATTTACAGTAGAAAGTTAATGCTGTTCTGTCCAAGAACTAATGAACTAATTTGGTTTAAATTTAAAGGTCATACTTTAGAAGCCCACAAATGTTTTTCAATTGCAGGCAACTATATACATTACAAATCCTCACTAGAGATTTTATCAGGGTGTATAATGAAATTCGTCTCATTTTCCATTTTAGATGTCCATTTTTAATGAAAATGACTCAATGCTTATGTACAGTAACTATGAAAAGTCATCTCTAAGAATGGCCAAGATACATTGCTAATTCAAAATCACCGTGGGAAATCTGTCAGTCACTGAAGTCACCTTACGGTTGCTCCCAGACAAATAGGTGAAAATGTAATGTCTCACCCCCCCATTTTCAAATCAATCAAAAGGCAAAGATATCTTATCTCATTTATTGTATTAGAAAATTAAAATATATGTGCTAACATGGTAAGATTACAAAGGGAATGATTAGGAGGGGGAGGGAAACCTCACTAGAGATTGTCTAAAAGAGTGAAACCCATTTTGAAGATGTAAAAGATGTTGATAACAGACTCAAAGTATATTATACACATAACAGAGCTAAAGGAAATTAAGAAAAGTTGCTAATGTACTTGAAATGTTCCTGCAAGCTGAAGTGAATTCTGAAATAAAGCGCCTCTGGAAGATATCTTAAAAATAAATTTAAAAAAGAAAAAAATTAGAACTAGCAATGAAAGAAATGAGAAATGAATAAATGAATGAATATACGTAAGAAAAGCCAAAGGTGTAAGGATTCACTAGGAAATAAATGAGAAAGAACCAAAGCAAGGCAAAGACCTGCAGATAAAATTTAAATATCAACTTCATACTGTGGTGAAGACACGAACAGTTTCCTTATATGAAGAGTGGCTTCAGTACCCTAAATCACAGATGGAAAAGAGAAAAAAATAAATGATATAACAGTGGAAGGAACTTTGCTGCTAAGACAGATGATGGAGATCACTGGCCAGAAACACTGGATCACCAACAAAGACATAGCTTGCATTCAAATTTTAGCAGATTTAATTAAAATTTTAAAATTGTGATCAGGACAATTTCACAGCTCTGGAAGATAAAGAGCTAAGTTACTGCCACAAACAGAAACTTGCCTGTGGTGAGCCAAGTTCAAGCAGGGTGAGTAAGAATACTGACTGCTTTTTTCTCAAACTACACTTACATATTGGGGTTTTTTAAAGCCATCTATATATATATATACACACATATATATACACATATATATGTGTATATATATATATTTTTTCATTTCTTTGCAAGACTTAATTACAGACAAACAAAAATCCTGATCAGTTGTTTCATAATTAAATAGAATACAGTTGGGAGACCATATAATTTATCATGCAAACCAGGACATTTTTTGAGTGCAATTAATAACTATGTTGGGACAATAGACATAAACCAGGATGTATAGTCATCTTAAATATAGCACAATTCTAAAGCGAAATAACATAAAAAAAATTGGACTCACCACCCACCCTTCTCCCACTATGAAAAATGTCCCTTTCCAAAATGCTATCACAATCCTTCTGGAGGTCATATTTTAAAATGTAGGAATAACATTTCCCAAACTTCACTGAAGAATTCAAAGAAATATCCTCGGAAGGGTTAGTTGTAAAAGGATTTAATTTAATTTTTGTCAGTTTCAGAATCATTTGGATTCCAAAGTCCTAGTGGAATGTAAACAAAAGCAAAAGGATACATTTACTGTAATGTATCCAGATGTAGAGCTTAGTGTCACTGGTAATAAAGAACAATAATTTAATGATTGCAAAAAGGATTAGCTTGCATTTAATTTGCATTAAATAAATACAAATACATTTTATCTGGGGCAAGACACTAGCACTAGCAAACTGAAAGTAAACAAAGAATCTCAAAAGGAGTTCACACTGATACCACATGTTTGAAAATATCATTCATAAATATCTGAGTCAGTACGGTCAAGGTCAAATACAAATATTAATACCTCAATTAGGGTTCCCAGATTCAGGGACATCTGAGTTGCTGCTGGATATCACTAGCCTTCTGGGGACAGCAGCTCTCTCTGTGCTGAGGAACATTCAAGCAGCACAGCAGGACTGCTGTGGGTGACGCCTAAGGGGAGAGGCCATCAGCGCTGAAAGTTTTAAAACAGGGGGTTCTTCCAAATTCTCATCAGCCAAGCAAGTTGGAGAGAGGGGAGAGCAGTGTGGGGAAGGAAAACGGTGGGTTGGGTCGCCTTAAGAGCCCAGAGACTCTGGGAAGAATCTCCATCTAGGAGGGTGTGTTTTGGAGACAGGGGGAGTAGAGCAGGGGTGTGGGAAGCAACTGTCCCACCTCAACCTCCCCCCATGCCCCATTCCCAAAGTGGTGCTTTATCAGAGGCCATAAAGACCCTGATGAACTGGCATTAAAGAAAGCAGCATGGAATACAGGATGGGATCCTTGAGGGACACAGGGAAAGAGAAGAGTTAAACAAAAAGGGAGCCCTTTTTATGGGTTCACTCTCCACAATGACCAAAGGACCAAAGCAGCACCTCCTCCTTACTGGTAAAGCCTGGCTAATCCTGCAATTTTTTTTTTTTTTTTTTTGGCCTCGTGGCTTATGGGATCTTAATTCCCAGAGCAGGGATTGAACCCCGGCCACAGCAGTGAGAACACCGAGCCCTAACCACTGGACCACCAGGGAATTCCCCAATCCTGCAGTTTTATCCATTTGTTCTGTGTATTTGTTTGCATCTGCTTTTTTCTTTTGCTAATTGCTTTTCACCCACAGCCAGTTCCCCTAGCTTCCTTTTTTCTTTTTAAATCAGCACTGACCTCATGATCCCAGAGGCTGTTGAGGGGAGGTTGCTGGAGACGGACTGGGCTAAAGGAACTGATGGAAGAACTACAACTGCCCTCTGAGGAGCTTTCCTCCAGGCCTCTGGCTTTAAGGCCTGATCCTGTGGCTTTTATACTCACCTACAGTGGGCCAGAATGAGAATCTGGGGGTGGGGGGAGGGGGAGGGAAAATGTGGTTCTGACCTGGAAAGAGACAATCTAAGTAAGATATGGGGGCGCTCTGTCTGGCCTGTGCTGCTAGATGGTTAAAGGCAAGGGAGAGCCTCGAGTGAGATGCTTGACGGGGTGGGCTCAAGAACCAGGCCACGGAGGGCTCATAGGAGAAGCACAATTTGAATGAAGAAGTGGCACAAATTTTCACTTTAGATCACTCTGCACTGTGAAGGCAGCAGGGCTAGAGTCCAGCAGTCTGGATGGTGGTTTAGTGAACGAAGATGAAGAACTGAATCTTTGGAGAGAAGAGGATGGCTGGTCCCAGAAACGTCCAGGAGGTAAATCAGATGGGACTTGTGGTTGAAGGAATGGGAAAAAGAGGAGTGGAGGACAACATTCAGGTTTCTAACTTGGACACTAGGTGGTTTATGACGTTACTAACTTAGGACATATACAGATGGTGGGAAAGGTTTGAGGATGGACGGTGGCAAGCAGAGTGGCTGGCCGGGGAGGTGACAGTGGTGTCTCAGCGTAGGTACCCTACGTGTTGATCTCAAGCAAACTAGGGCAAGAACGTACTGGACTCGTGTAAGAAGTCTGGATTCCAGTCTGGTGCTAACATTTAGTAACTGTGTAACCCACAGTGATTCTCTCAACCATGGGGAACCTGATTCTTCATTTATCAAATGAGACAACTGACCCACAGTGTGTTACCAGGACTAAATGAGAATGTGTGTAAAAGCATTTTCAACGCTGAAGCATTGAAAGTCTGAACCTAAGAAAGCCTCCACACCCCGCTACACTCATCAAACGTTTGGTACTATTTTCAGCCAGGAACCAGAGGTACAGAAGTGGACGGTGATCTCACAGGGGCTGATACAGTCGTCAGGATCTGGTGTCCCAAACTTGGCTTTCCACTTGAGAAACATTTATTTACTCATCAAGGAAAACATCTTTGAGCCCCCTACTTTACACTTATTCTAAAAACAGAAACACAAGTAACACTGTTTTCCTTAAGGGCCTCAAACTTCAGGGTGCAGGAGATAAAATATAAAGAGATGAATTATAATATGTGTTCAGCACTGTAACAGAGGTTGCATGCCATCTTTGCCAAAGGGTTAGCCAAACTCCTTACTATTCCAATTTCTGTATATGAGGGGCAAAGAGATTATTACTACTATTTTATTTTATTATTTTTTTTACTACTATTTTATTTTAATTTTATTTTTTTTGGCCGAGCGGCATGCAGGATCCAAGTTCCCCGATCATGGATTGAACCCATGCCCCCTGCAGTGGAAGCACATAGTCCTAACCTCTGGACCGCCAGGGAAGTCCCTATTTTTTCAATTGAAGTATAGTTGATCTACAATGTTCTGTTAGTTTCAGGTGTACAGCACAGTGATTCAGTTATACATAGGTAGGTGTGCTAAATGCATTTTCGACTTATGGTATTTTCAATTTACAATGGGTTTATCGGGACACCTAACCTGTGGGCTGAGGAAGATTTGCATATGGAATACTTTTCCATATCAAAAGCAAAATTTTTTATTGTGATATTAAGCTTCATAATGCCCTTATATTTGCAATTTTTATAAAGTATAGTTCAAGTCCACGTTCATTTGGAACAGAAGTGACTGCTTTTAGGTAATGCATTTGTTTTAAGAGAGGAAAGGTCATTTCAAGTTTGTTTAAGACTGCCATCTAGTGCCTCCTTTCTCCCTATTGGATGCAGAGGCTTTCTGTGAGCAAGTCAGTTTAAGGAGAGTCTATAGTTAACTTTCTGGATTGGTTAACTCAGGTTTTAGATAGATAGCAGTAATCTTTTTCAGCTTGGATGGCATTCTTACGGTACCAGCTGTGCCGATTAAGGAAATTAATTGTCCTGCTCAGCAGTCTTGGAGAAAAAGTGAGGCACAGACTTGAAGTAAAGTAAAAAGCAGTCATTTATTATCCTTTGTTGACCTATGCAATTAGACATGACCCTCAAAACAAGACAAATTAACTCCTTTGTGGTGATGTAATCCCTATAACAGATGGATCGATGATGGAAACATGTAACCCCACCAAGGTTCATGTTTAAGATGAGCAGTGTGGCACTGGAAACTGCTCTGGCCGGTACAGCTGAGAGATTATGTCAGCGGCTGAACAGCACAGATTCTGAAATCAGAGTCCTGCAGAGACACCTGCTACAGGCTAGATAGTCACTGTGTGACCCAAGGCACTCCTTTGTGAATCAATGTGAAATCAATGTCCCAGCATGATGTTAGGTGGAACTGTGCTAATGGACAAGTAAACCAGTAAGGGACACACAGCAAAGGAGACTTCAGCCTTATGAGCTCATTAGCCAATTGGAACTGGAATAGTTCCAAGACACCTGTGTGGTTATGTCCACCTACCTGAATTACCCTGGAAGTTTCAATTGCATACAGTTCCCTTCCATGAGTCATAGATTATTTAAGTTTTACTGTGCACTGTTAAACAATTGTCATATTCCACGCTTAAGTGGCTGCCTTCCAAATGGGGTATGAAGTGATTTTTGTGATAAAATTCACTGGAGTCCTAAAGTATAAACGAAGTGTACTGGTTTTAGATAAAATTCCATCTGGCAGCTCAACTTATCAAGACACTGATTTGATTTCAACAGCTCACAGAATTATGATTAGGCAACTCTGAATGGCACCCATATTTCTCTTTCTAGAAAACACCTAGTTTACTCATAAGTAAAATAAATCTTTAAGAAAGTCCTTTCATATTTATTTCAGTTTAATATCACAAGTTAAAAATTCCAAATTCAGTGAGTTCTTGAAAATTATTATATAAACTTTAAAATATATAGTCAAAATAAGAAAATATTTAACTTTATTTTGAAGCAACTATTTTGTATATTTGGGAAATTATTTTCACAAGCATTTATGTGTTAAGGTCAACAATAACCAGTTTAATTTAATATGCAATAGTTTGTGCGAATGTAACCTTAACCCCAGAAGCTGGCTTAGCAAATATAAAACCTTTAATTTCCTAGGCTTTATCATGCAAATCCCCTCAAATCACCTGTCAAATTCTACCTTCATCTAGCCACTGAAAAATGTAGAGTAAAATGTAGCCTATTTGAACTGTGAAAGTAAGTATAAACGTCATGGATAGGTAATTTTTGCACATGTTAATATTAGAAAAGAAAAAAACCAAATATTTTGGGTTTCTCCATATTATAGACTTGGTATGAGTTTCAGAGTCAACAAAAAAGATCAGTAAGGGGGATTTTATGAAGAAGTTATTTCCTCCTCCAAGAGAATTCAAAAAGAAGCTAATAGGAAAAAGAAAATGTCCCTGTAGCTTATATTATATATTGATCAAAACCAAAATCCCTGAAACCAGCCTAGCGGAGGGTGAAACCATCCAGCACAAACCCAGTCTGTAGTTAAAGCCAGTTGTGAGAAGCAGAAGAACTCCGGGGTCCCAAGCCTTTGGTTTGGAAACAAGCAGGGATTCTGGTGGCTTTTCAAATCCAGCTCCTGGGATGGAAGCTTGCGCTTGTTTTTATGGTACAAGATGATGATCCCCCAGCAGGACTCGGGTGACCTGGGTCTTCAGGTCCTGATGTGCCAACAGCCTCGTGAAAGTCACTTTCATTCATTGAGCATCAGAGGGCTCATTTGCTAATGGAGGCCAAGCATCCTTCCTCTTGCATGAGTGCATTCCCCAGCCCAGCCCACCACATCGTGGCGTCCTGAAAGATGGAGTGGGTGGGTCACATCTTTGGATCTTCCTTTCCTTTTGCTTCCACTCATCACCCCCTTTCTTGTGCTGTACAGGAATATGTCTATGTTTCTTCAATAAATATTTGTTGAATGAATAAAATGAATGAATGAGAGATAAATTTTAAGTGTGAACAATATGGGTAGATTTCATATTACAATTAACCTTCAAAGTTATATAAGCATTTGCAAATGAAAACTATCTATATTCCAGATGATCTTCATCTATACTTTAGAACATTTAAACAAGGAAATATTTACGGGTTTTCCCCCTGCCAAGAAACATTTAAAATATATCACGAATACTTAATTTCCTTATTTAAAAAGTAACACACCTACAGCACAAACTATGGAAAAAATGAAAGAGGGACACAAAGTCATATCCATTCCTAATCTACCCACCAAGAAATAAACCATTACTAACATTTTGCTAATACAAAAACTTCACGGAGAGTCAGTAGGCCATCCGCACAGGGCATCAAACCCAAAGCACCTGGGGATCCATAGGTCCGGGAGAAGGTCCTCAGTTTCTTGTATGTTTTTAAAAGACTTTTCATCAGTTAATCCAGGGAGTTCCTCGAGCATTGCAGGATTGTTTCGTCCTAAAGAAATTTAGTGGCTTCTGATCGCTAATTAGACTGTACTCAGTTACACTGAGAAATGTAATGGCCAAATAAATAAGAATATTCCACAAAGGAGTCAGCTTGAGAAATGAAAATAATAATCTGAGGGCTGCTTTAAAATACTGGAGCAATATAACCAAATTACCTTAACAGGTATTATCTTCAAGCCAGGACCAGTAAAACATGTGCATGTCAACTAGACCAAAAGCCAAGGATGGGCCCATGCAGGCACCTCTCCCTTGGGTTGCATTAGAATCAGGCTCACAAGCTCCCATCCATTTTTCTCTTTATGGATGGACTCTATTTGGCCAACCCGCAATTCTGACTTACCATCAGTTCTCCTTCCTCTTAAATTGCTGACATACGAATAGGTGACTTGACAAACATTGTTCCCAAAGATTGGGAGACTAAAGTATTTTATCCTAAGAAACAAGAAAGGCAAAGCAAAGGCAATAATTCTTTACAACTATCGTGTGCAGCAGTGGATGCATGGTCATGGAGATTCTCTAACACAGCCAAGGAAGTGATAATACTTCCTAAATTTGGACTGAGAAAGAAAATGTATTATTAATTCTCTCTCAGCATTTGTATAGATTTCTTCTATCTGTGGTTTTCAAACTGTGTGCAAGGAACCAGGACCCTCACCTGGCTGAGGAGGAGACAAGGGCACTGAAAGGGCAGGGCTATAAACAGGAACTTTATGAGTTGCCAGGTAACATACAGGATGCACGGTTAAGTCTGAATTTCAGACAAACCATCAATCATTTTTTTAGGGACATGCAATATTTGAGACACACTTATACTAAAAATTCTTAATTGTTTACCTGAAATTCAAATCAACTGGGCATCTTGTGTGGTTTTCTTATCTTGACAAATCTGGCAGCCCTATCACTAACTCCCTTTCTCCCTCCCAACAAAAGCAGTTTCTACTTGACGTGCTGGAGTTCCAGATTATCTTGTGTTTGAGAAAAGTGTTCAGCTATCCAAAAAAAGTTTGTAAACCACTCTGCTAGACGAATCTGGGCAACACTCTGAACTCCACTGTCTGTGGACTTCTCATGAATAAAGCAGAGTGCATCTGGTTGTTGTGAAAATTAATTAAAGCTTGTAAAGCCCTTTGCGATTGGCATGTTCAGCCACATATGCTACAAAATATTTATCACACGCCAGACTGCCTGAAAACGTACTGATTGCTCAGTGAACAATCAGATGGCAGAAATTCTGAAAGATGTTAAATCACAATCTTAATCTCACCACACTGAAGAACCACATATTGAAACACAGCAGGCCTTCCAGCCTAAGAAGTGAACTTACCTTTGAAAAACAAACATAATGTAATTTGCTTTTAAAAAGTACAGTATTCTAAATTATATTGTTATGGATTTTTTTTCAGCTGAATCATAGTTTTTGAAAAAGGAAATAAAGAAATAACAATCAGGAAATGAAGAAAATAGTTCATCTCCTACAAGTCTACTGTCTGCTATTTCTGCTTGGTAAGGTTTTTTTAGACTAAAAAAAAGTTTTTATGAAAACAAAACAGAGATACCAACACAATAAAACACATCTGGTGGCCACTTGGTGACATTTAGGCTCTTTTTTGTCCCAACCATTAGCTTTCATGGAAAGCACTTACAGTACTAAAGCAGATGTCATAAAAGTGCAACACATTATATAATGTTGTCTAAACACTTGAGTCTGAAATTGAAACCTGGCAGTGAAACTGAAGAGTAAATAAATTTAGATTGTACCAACATAACAATGAAAAGACACAAGTGTAAATAAATACCTGGTGGGTTGGCCAGGTTAATGCAACATTTAAGGAGAAGAGACAGCCCTTATTCAGAAGCTTAAAGTCAATTACAGAGAAGAAAGACAGGGTCACAATTAAAGTTGTCAAAACTCATCTCTTACTTTTGATTGAAACTGAAGTTTTATAAAGGTGACAATAAGTCCGTGACTAAGAGCATAATTAGTCTTAGAGCCAGATATAAAGATCTGCAATTCACTGAGCATCATGCTTGTCTCATGTTTCCTGCCTCGGCACACACTTTGCCTTCTCCCCAGCCTGAGTCATTGTCCAATTCTAATGGCTTGGTCAACTCCTATTCAGTCGTCAAGACCCATCTCAACCATATCCCCCTCTCTGGAGCCTTCCTTAACAATTCACACAGAACAAATGATTTCCACTTTTGGCTTTGTACCACTACTATATCTAGTACATTTCTATTCCTGCCTCTACCACAGTATTTCACAAGTGCTTAAATGCCTTCCTTCCCTACAAAATGGTGAGCTTTTTAAAGACAGGAACCATTCTTATCTGATGTTTGTATTTCCAGAGCCTAGCACAGTGCCTGGCAAACCACAGGCCTCAATGAGGGTGTGCTGAAGTGAAAATGATGCCCCCAAACTGAAATAAAAATGGGAAGTTTAACATTAAATGGTTAACATGCGTTTGTAAGTGCAATTTCTTCTTACCTTTCAGAGGAGAGAAAAGGCGGTAGAGAATATGCAAAATAGCTACCATCACTTTGAAGTGAATAAATGGTCAGGAAATGAGGCAGAAGATGAAAGGTTCTGTATGTCCATTTAAGGAGCTAGAACAACAGAAACTACAGTGAGCTGTCCCTAAAACATCTCTGCAAAAGTATGCCAACTGTAACCTGGAGGGCTGGCCTCCAGACCAAGGAGCAGATGCGACTTTATTTCTATTCCTCCCTCTAACCTTCTGCTGAGAAGGCCCACAAAGGTGTCATTAAGAGATGGAATGCCTTCTTGCAGCACTTTCACACACTCATTACCATCTGATAGCGTTTGATCTCTGAGTCATGGCTGAAGCGACCCAGATTCAAACTGGTGATTATTAATGTCACATTTCTATAGGACTTCCTATTGGAACAGCACTTATAGTCACTTGCACATCTGCTGGGATTGGGGCCATGGCTCATTGAGTTGTTCATCTGAACAACTCACAAACTCCATCTTCGGAGATATAAGTAGTACCCTACTTCCCAGTGGGCCGTCTGTAACTTCAGGCTCAGTCTAATTAGAATGTGAATAAGATCCAAGGGCCTGAGAATCTGCGTAAAAGTCAGTGATTTAATTAATCACAAAAATGATTTTTGCTACAAAAATGGAACAGCCAGACCAGTAGGTATGGTGACACAGGCCAACATGTATTATTTAAGATTAATACAGAAAGAGTTTCACCACTGACTGCATATTTATACCAGCTTTTATTGGGAGAGGGTGGAGATAAGAATATTATTATGGTTTAAAAAAATATTAAGAATGCAACTAAAATGGATGCTGGGCTACACTTATTTTCCAGCAAACCCTCTCTAAACCTCCCCCAATTAATTCCAATTTGGTCAATGGACATGCACATTTTAAACAAAATTATAATCACCATTTTTTTTTAAATTTATTTATGTATGTATGTATGTATGTATTTTTGGCTGCATTGGGTCTTCGTTGCTGTGCGCAGACTTCTCTAGTTGCAGCGAGTGGGGGCTGCTCTTCATTGTGGTGGCTTCTCTTATTGTGGAACATGGGCTCTAGGCATGCAAGCTTCATTAGTTGCGGCACGTGGGCTCAGTAGTTGTGGCTCACGGGCTTAGTTGCTCCGCAGCATGTGGGATCTTCCCGGACCAGGGCTCAAACCCGTGTCCCCAGCATTGGCAGGCGGATTCTTAACCGCTACACCACCAGAGAAGTCCCTATAATCACTATTGATTACATAAGTAAGTGAACATACTACTTTGAGTCTTACTTTATAAATTTTCCATATTTCCCATGTATAAACACAGTACTCACGTTTGTTAACTTTTAGTATGAATATAACTATGCCATTGTTGTAACTACATCAGATTAATAATTTGCTCTGAATATTACTACATTTTTTTAGCTCCTCATATTAAATTATAATGTAACTTATTAAACCAGACTTTTGGTAAGGGGAAGTGTACATTCTCTTAGGTCTTTAAAACACAGCTACTGTTGAATTTTGAATTGGCCACACTGAATCATGAATAAAGAGACCATTTTTAAAAGTTGCACCTGGTTAACATGAATAATTTTGAGTAGATTGTGAAATAATTCTAGTCAGGGACTTAGGTAATGATGAAAATTAATAATAATAACAATATTAGCTCCCATTTATTAACGATTCCCCTAAAGTTTTAGCCTCCAAATCCAGTATTTTAGAATCAAGGAAATTCTGAGCTTAAAATGTCATCAGGCCTCTCACATCATTCAGGAAACTGAGGCACAAAGTGGGTAAGGAGTCCAAAAAATTAAGTGACTTGTCCAAGATTACATGTAAGTTAGTAGTAGTAGAGGCTATAATTATCTAAAAGCATTTAATATAGAACAAATATAAGCACAGCAATGTTTACAAAACAATAAAACATCATCAAACTATTTTAGATAGATTATAAGTGCTTATTTTTCCTCTTTCTTTTGCTTGTTTCTTTCTTTAGAAAAATTGAACTACTAATTTATTTAGGAATCATCAAACCAAAGCTCCTTAGGAAGGTGCATCTTGAATAAACAGGCAGCTTCCCCATCAGTAAATTGGGGACAACCTTGGTTAGACCTCTACACAAAGATGCAGTGAAGGTAAATGAGATGAATCTGAAATTGCTTTGTGTACTTCGGAGGTATTAGCTGTATTAGTAATAAACAACCCCTGAGTTAAAACATGATCATTTCTGGACAAATACATTGGCACAGCTCCTTAACAGGAAAGCTGACTCACCGCCAATTTAGCCCTGGAACCTGAGACATTAAAATAATAATTTCAAGCAACCAGGTTTCTTACTGAGCTGGCTGAAATCACTTAGAGGATTAGCTTTTCACCTCTGGAATTTAAGTCAGGATTTCTTGAGTGAAAGATAGTCCATCATCCTTATTTTAACATAAAAGTCTGTCAGAAGATACTACCTTTTTTTTTTTTTAAGGTTACAGAGCAGCATGGGTGCATTATGAAGTGGGAAGTCACATAGCTCACAAATATTTGCTCTTACTTCTATTAATATAGCATCCATTCGCTATATGATTACATATCATTGAGCACTTTGTGGTGGAGAGAAGGGAGGAGGGGTATTTGATCAGTTTCTTTCCTCATACTCCATAACATTTCTCTGGCTTTATTCAGATGAGGGAGGAAACAGCTCAGAAACTCCACTGCAGCTGCCACCCGCACCGCCGCAACCCCCCCCCCACCCCCGCCCCCAGCCAAATACACCAAAAGACTCCGTTTTGGAGATTTTCACTCAGATAAAAACAGCAGTCAGGTCTCTGTTTTGTTTTTTTGGTTTTTTTAAAGGTTATTTTATGACATATAGATTTTTCTTTTTTTTTTTTTAATTTATTTTTGGCTGCGTTGGGTCTTTGTTGCTGCGCGCGGGCTTTCTCTAGTTGAGGCGAGCGGGGTCTACTCTTCATTGCGGTGCGCGGGCTTCTCATTGCGGTGGCTTCTCTTGTTGCAGAGCACGGGCTCTAGCCACGCGGGCTTCAGTAGTTGTGGCATGTGGGCTCAGCAGTTGTGGCTCGCGGGCTCTAGAGCGCAGGCTCAGTAGTTGTGGCGCACAGGCTTAGTTGCTCCACAACATGCGGGATCTTCCTGGACCGGGGCTCCAACCGTGTCCCCTGCGTTGGCAGGCGGATTCTTAACCACTGTGCCACCAGGGAAGTCCTGGTTTCCGTTTTTACTTTATATATAACATTAAAATGGTCCACAAATGCCTACCCTGTAGAATGAGGGTGGCCATTTGCTAACTTTATGGTTCTATTATGAGAATGAGAATGTAAGAGTAAAACCCTCTAACTAGCTTATACACATTATTATACATATTATTAGATCAGGGAGGGGTGTTCCAATTCGAAGCTCCCTAAATATTTGCAGTCATTCATTCTGCAGGCACTATGTGCCTATGTGCCAGGCACTATAAGAATGGGCATAAAGCCATATACAAGACAGCATAGAGATTTCTTCCTGGAACAAACAGCTACAATAAGTAGGTATCTGTCCAGGAGTGGTAAGTGCTATGGAGAAAAGTGAAGCAGGTTAAGGGGTTTTTGGAGTGCTAACTGGTGGCTGGGAAGGCAGGGGCGCTGCTGTTTCATGTAAGGTGATCAGGGACGGCTTCCCGGATATCAGATGCCTTTTGAGCCGAGACCTGAAGGGATGGAGTGAGCCATCTTCCCACTTGGAAAAACCAACACGTGTGCTTTTATATTAGCTTGAAGTCCAGAACAAACAAGAAGACGAGCTGTGAAACTTCAGGAAAGTGAAACCTACAAATAATAAGGCTTATACCATACTTTGGACCAGCCCTCAATTTACCTCCAATGATCCTGAAACCCTGTTTAGCGACTACTTAATCTTTTTCCTGACTAAAGTGCCTCACAGTAGTATCCCTTCACATAATGACTAAGAGAGAGCTTTCCTGTTAACGTTGTACAAACAACCCAAGCAGATAACTCAGGTGTCAGTGTCCACTCTGAGGCCCTGATTAGTTGATCTGGCAGTGGGTGTAGGAAAAAAGAGCTCACGCTAGCTGATTTTTGCTACTGGCCATGCCTTCACAGTGAAAAAGTTCAGAGGAAACTGGACAGTTATCCAGGTTTTAAAGAGGTGAATTTTTAAAGTTCTTTTAATAAAAAACAAAGCACCCTTCCTCCCCTCAAGAACGGCAACATACAATAACAACAAAAAAATCAAGTAAACTAGGTTAAGTATCAAATGTCTCCTTTTGTTCCTATTATGCAGACACAGCCAGCAGTTACACTGATTGGTTTCAGTTCTTCTTATTTAGTCTATGTTCTACAGTAATGGTAATAATGGATAATGATAGGAAATAACCCAATTTTTCAAAGACTGAAGAAAAGAGCGAAGAAACAAAATGGGCAACAAACTCTTTTAATCAATTTGCACAAAACTATGCAACCAAGAATTTTCCTACCCTTGATAATAAAACTTTCAGATGCATCATAGTTATGAGAAAAACAGAGTGTGCTTCTCATGTTTTATTGAGATTTTCTGACTTATCGTATCTAGAACAATATATATATGTGTGTACATACACATATATCTATGTATACACACATGCACTGTGGATATGGACACTTTAAAAGCACTTTATATGTTATGAAATATATGATGTGGAATCATGTCTGTAAAAGGATCCAACATAATTGCTGGCTATAAAAAACAATTATAATTAGCAATCGATTTAAAAATTTTGACCTTTGTAATTTAAAATATTTTAAAATAAGACTTAAAATTGTAATAAAGTTGTAAATTTGTCAGATAAGCTCTGAAACCTTTATAGTGATTTGGCTGGGTTATACTTCTTAAACTGACACACATAGGTCATGGCAGAAAATTGAACAATCATTCATTCAACAAATGCAGGAGCCCAAGAGATAAGGAAACATAAGACACGTTATGGTTTTCATAGGATAATCTGTTTTTCATAGTACATTAATTACACTTTCAAGTAATATGCTTAGTATCTTTTTTGTCAACCTCCAGATACCTTTTCAGGTGATGTAACTCCACATTTAAAGCAATGAGACCAATTGTTAATCTGGGAAAAACTACAATCAGTGTACTATAGAGTATCCCAAAAGTCTGAAAACATAAGGGAAATAATGTATTTATTATGCTATTTTTCAGATGAACAATTACATCCATTGCTTTAAATTTGGAGGCACTTTACCTGAAAGGTAACTGGAGGCTGACAAAAAACATATTGAGCATATTATTTTACTTTATTTCATTTTTAATTTATCTTTTATTGAGGTAATATTGGCTTATAACATTATATAAGTCTCATGTGTACAGCATTATATTTATACTTCTGTGTACACTACAGAATGTTGACCATCTTATTTTAAAATAACTAACATCACATTTTCAAAGATTCCTGAGTTTTGGGGCTCTCTGTTGTTGAGTGTCCATTATGTACCAGGCACTGTGTTAGGCGTTGGGTATGAAATGGTGAACGAACGTGGTTCCTCCCTTATATCAATTACCATCTACTCACAGGAGCAGAACATAGATCTTCCCAGAACTGAGTTAAAATGATGTCTATATTTCGACAGCAACATTAGGAATGAATGTAGCTGTTAAGAATGAATGAACAAATGAACAAAACAGAAAGGAAGGAAGGAAAGAAAAATGTTCAGTCTAGTAGGATTAGAAACATAAAATTTTAGAACTGGAAGGAAATCTTAGAGATCATCTAATTTAGTGGCTCTGAACCACAGATGTGTATCAAATTACTTGAAGAGCTTTTTCAAGTTAAATGTGCAAGACCCCACCCCAAACCTGCTGCCTTAACAATCTCTGTGTGTTTGCATTTTGAAAAAGCTCCATAGGTGTTTATGGTTCAAACCTTTGGTTAACATGCACTGACCTGGCCTAATTCCCTTACTTTATATGTGAGGAACTGAGGCCCAGAAAGGCTGAGTGGCTGACTAGAAATCACACAGCTATGAGACTACAGTCCAAATTTTCTGACTTTCAGAAAATGATGGTAGAAAAACTGTCTTTTTCTGTACTATTATATTGCATCACCACTGTCTGTTCTTGAATCTCTGCTCAAGAAGAAACAGGATAAATGGACAAGTACTTGACCAAAAGTTACTGAACCAAAGTAAAAAAAAGCTAGTGTGTACAGGCAACATGAACACATAAAAAACAAAGACCCATCATGTACCATTGTAACCTGGTTGCTTCCTGCTTAAACTGCCAAGTCAAGCCAGTTTAAAACTCTCCCACACAAATATCATTATTCCTATCAGTTTCTCATTTCAGCACTGCATTGAATAATAATTTTGGCTTTTGTGGGTAAGGAGAAGAAGAGAGTGATTTTTTCTGGTTTATTCCTAAAATTCAGAAGGTTAAAAAAAAATATGTTTCCAATACCTCAATATGAAGAAAGCCTGGTCTGCTTTTAGCACGTTTGGCAGTATTTGAGGACATGTTTTTGGCTATTAGCCTGACAAGCTGTTTAAGCTTATAGAAGACCCACAAAGGGAACTTATATGATTAAGTTAGTTAAACACAAACATCTTTTCTGTATATTTTATTCCCTCCCTTCACATTCACAAAAACATAAAAGGCTAAAGCATTTCAGAACTAGGTGAGGGGGCAAGTTATTTATCACTTCAGCTCCCTTCCCAAGGCTTGTGTAAATAAGAACTGAAGCAACGCAATGAAATTATTCATATGATCCTTGCAAGGAACAAAGCTAAGCATCAGAAAGGAGTTCAAAATTCCTACGAAGCATATGAATTTTCTTACAAGAAACATCTGTGATTCTCTAATGCACTTCAGAGCTAACTTTATCTCTTTCTAAAAATTATGTAACATGCACATACTTCAAGCACTGAACATACTTATTAATTACATAGTCACGGAAGAATTTAAAATGCTGTCTCCTTTTGACACACATTATAACAAGTATTTCAACACTAGAGCACTAAGGAGTCTTCTTACATAAAATCTAAAAGTTCCTGAAATGGTTTGGCAGAGATATTTTATTTATTTATTTTTAGGTCTTTTTTAAAATTAGTTATCTATTTTATACATATTAGTGTATCTATGTCAATCCCAACCTCCCATTTCATCCCATCACCACCCTCCCTTCCCCGCTTTCCCCCCTTGGCGTCCATACGTTTGTTCTCTACATCTGTGTCTCTATATCAAGGCAGAGATATTTTAAAGCAAAACAAAATGCCATGCTATCTAGGTCTTTTTCAGATCCTAATGAAGGAACGTAGATTATTCAAGCATGTAAATAACAGAGTTGGAAACATCAATTACAGTTAACAAGTTATGAGTTTCTTCAGAAGAATACCATACTATTTACTTATCACTGAGATAAAAGACAAAAAAAAAAACAAGTACAAATGCCTCTCGTGAAACTATAACATGGTCTAAATCAGTTTACTATTATTAGATTAAAAGAATGTTGTGTGTGTGTGTGTGTGTGTGTGTGTGTGTGTGTGTATCCAGAAGACTGCACTGCAACGAGGGCAGAGGAGCTGGCCAATATAGAAATGGGTTTTAATAGACTTTCTACTTCAACCATAGTTACTATAGTGGGTTTTGTCACTATAGCAATGGACCTGGGTGGGCTGAGTATTTGGCAGGCTGGGGTACTCAGCTGGTAAAGCAACATAAATCTCATTCTACCTTGAGTTGAGTAAATTTCCTCTGAGAAGGTTTGCTTAATTGAAAGAGTTTTCAAGGAGAAAGGACAAGTCTAAGTGTCGGTTGGTGGGTGCTTCTTACACTAAGGCTAACCTCGCACCCTCTCCTAGCTTTGGTCAAAGCCCCCCACCATCGTTCATTAGTGGTAGGACATTGGATGCAGGCAGTAACTTAACCTCCAGGATCTCAATGATCCCTAGCAGCCTGGGTTAACTTCAGCTGTCTCTACAGGGGCTACATGAAATATGGCATTTACAAATTTGGATTATACAGCACTATTTATTACATGATGGAAGATTTCCAAAAACGCCAGAAGAGATGTTGGCATTTATGCAAGTCAACTACTGTTCAACCCAAAGAAGCACTATATTCTATAGGATGTGTTTGCCAGGATTGAAAGAGCCTATGTGAAAACACCCTAATTGGGACCATCTTAGCACCTCAGCTATTGGATACCCTCTAGCTCTAGGTGTTATGTTTCAAATGGGCCAACAAACCATCCTGGAAACAGAACTCCCCAGTCCTGCAACTAATCCCTTCACTCTAAATCCTGAAAGTGTATATTTTCTTATTTTCAGATTTAATAAGTCAAGTATATCTGGTAGCTATTAAAAGATTTAAGCCACTACTGTTTTAAAAGGTTTCAGTGTTCAGAGATTTCAAGCCCACAGAGGGGGTGACCTGGCGGGTTTGGTGGCTGTAGAATGGTGAAATTATTTCCATGGTTCCCTCCCTGCCCCGCCCCCCCCCCATGCCCACTGTTTTAAGAATATTCTTATTGAACTTTTCTCTACTTTTTAAATGTGTCTTTAACATATGTTCATGGGCTCACAAAAAGAAAAGTAGAAGAAG
Organism: Eschrichtius robustus; assembly: GCF_028021215.1. Taxonomy (NCBI): domain Eukaryota; kingdom Metazoa; phylum Chordata; class Mammalia; order Artiodactyla; family Eschrichtiidae; genus Eschrichtius; species Eschrichtius robustus. The sequence continues at coordinate 35,479,873 of NC_090836.1, forward strand.
TTGAAGGAAAGACACTGTACCCAATAATCTTCAGTGACCTAAATAGATAATTATAATGACAGATTCCCTAAAGAAGGAGGGGGAAAAATTCGAAAAACGTTGGCTACTTACAATATGTGATCAGATAACCTTTCCTTCTTTTCTTCTTTGGGGAAATCCAAACTGCTGTACAATGTTTCTTTAAGTTTTCCTTTATTGAACAGTCCTCATGCTTGCACAAAGCCAAGGGCCATCCTAGAAAACCAGGGCCGATACTGTGTCACATTAAGTGGTGGCTACCTTATATCAGACTTTTTTTAAAAGGTGACAAAAATGGGGTGGGGGAGAGAAGGTGGTTATAAAAAGCTTCCCAGGAAACCAAATAGCCTTTATTTAAATTAAAAGCAATCACAGCCTGATTCTTGGAACACACTTGGAAATGCTTTTTGGCATGCAGCTGCTACATGCCGCCAATACTGTGTGTAATTGGAAACATTTCAAACAGAATTGTTACCAAAGTCAAAGACCATAATTGTAAGCTGTGGGATCTGCACTGCAGATAAAAGCAGGGCAGCTGAGGGAGAGCACGCTGCACCCAGGGGTCTCCTTAAGGCCACATCTGACTACAATATTTTCACTGTATTATTGACAACTCTTTCTTTCCAGAGGCCCAATGAGACAAGAAGGAAACAGAGAGAAGCGTACACAAAGCAAAAACTGGTGGGTGCTATAAATCAGCAGTCGGGACAAAACTCTTAGAAAGGAGTACATGACTTTAGTACTTCAACAACTGAAATAACACAGCCCGCACTTTTTTTTTTTTTTCCTTCTGAAGTGTAATCCACTAGAAATGAAAGGCTTCTCTCCCAAGAGTTTAGAACAAACCTACCAGTGAGAATAAAATGCAACTGCAGTCGAACTGGTCAGTTGTTTTTTAGGATCGCTTCGGACGAAGTTACGGACAGGAAGGAAAAAGTTCAGTAAAGGGGAATGACAGCTGCTCGCTAGTTTACAGCTCTAAGTTTTAAAATGTTTACACTGGCTTCTGCCTTGCTGGTATTTTTATTTTTATTTTACATTTAAAATCTCTCTTTATAAGGAAATGAATCTGGAGAGGTCTAATCAGTTCAGGCTGGGCAATCGTTCTTGTTCTAGAGAGGTCCCTTCAAAAGTGACCAAAATGCATTTAGAGTTTAGTCTAAACAAGCGCACAAAACAGAGACACAGGAAGAATTACTGCATTCTTTTTGAGAGGTTTGAACCGCCCCCCACCCCCCGCACCGCCCCCGGGGGACTGGAAATAGAGCCAGCGGACCACTGGCTCAGGAACGGTTCTTGGAAAAATCGTGTCATTCTGGCACACGGGAGAGGGGTCCGATTATTCTGTCGTGTCTCTGCGCCAGGAGTGTCATGACATCAGCGTGCTTCATCTTGTAAAGCCTGTCTCTTCGCACCATCCCTCCTTCAGGAGAGAGGAGAGTGAGGGAAATGGAGAGGGAGGTGGACCCCCATGTGCAATTTCGGGCCAGGCCTTTTCCACTGTTCCAAAATGTTCCTCCACCAACACACGCTTAGTTAACCTCCGCGACATCACTTCTGCACGGCCACAGACAGGAAGGTTGGCTATTGGTTGCTGGCGGCGCTGAGGTGCTAGGCTTGTGTGCGTCCAGAGACGGAAGAGTCCAGAAGGGGGGCCGGCTGGGTCCTGGCACTCGGCTCTGGCTCCACGTACCGCCTGAGGTTTCGAGGAACTGCATCAAGGCAGGACTTGGCACCAGGACTACTGTACTTCCCTCTCCCAGCTCGTTTGCTAATACGACCTTCTAAAGACATTAGTGTGTAATACGGTACTGCTTTATTCTGTGACCAGAAGACAAAGCAGGAGTGGCCCCTCAAAACACCAACCAACCAACCAGCCAAGAAATATAACTCATTCACTTTCCTAATTCCTCTTGATTGTGAAATAATTGGACCTGCATTTAAGCAAACTGAATATTCTCACATGAATAAGAGTTAAACAATTAACATTATTTTATGTAACCTGGAGGGAAAAAAAGAGAGCTATATTTTTGCACCTTTAACATTTCTATGCACAGATGAGAATCACTTTGATTTTTAAAATTACTTTCCTTCTTTAAAAGGATAAATTTACTCTTTATAAACTACTTTAATGGGAAAATTAACAGTAGTAACTAGAATAATCTTTTCTGAAAATCGTTTCCAGTAATATGGACAACCCAAACTGTATCACTAAAATAGTTATTTAATTACTGGAGAATCATTTAAAAAATTCTTGTTCCATCTCACGAGTATTATGAAAAGTCACTCATAATACTCAAGTATTTGTTTTTGGTTTTCAAGTAATTATAAACGGTTTTAGAGAAATTATCTTACAGTGTCACTTTTTAAAACTTAGATTTCAGCTTACTTTTTAAAATTCTAACTTAAGAAATTCTAAATTGTAACCTTTTTTCTTTTGTGTCTTTTCAGAGTTATCATAGCAGAGGACATTAGGAATAACCAGACTTTTACCCATATCTGACTCTAAACTTAATAGTTTAGCTATTAACCCTATAAGGGTCTTTTTTTTCCTCCAGCTGATATTAGCTTTTATTTGGGTGACCCAAGCTGACTCATTACAACCTCCTTTATTATAGAGACAAATGGCGGTTCCATGGACCTTGATTTTGAAAACATGATAAACTTTTAATTAAAGGTTCAGTGGTATTGCTGGCAGAACTGATTGAATCTGTCACTTGAGTAAAATACATCACTTTTCTTTTAAAAACCTGTGAACCAACAGGCTCCCTCAGTGATAAATCACCAATTAGTACCAAATTAAGGATTGAAAAATTAATTTACAAAATCCATTCTCTCACATCAATATAGCTACCCCTATGTCCCATCCAGTCCTTTAGCCCTCTCTCCCTCCCTCCCACACTGATTCACAAGAAGAAGTCACTATTGTTAGCCATGGCTTATTAAAAGAGATTTTCAAGTTCATCAGCAAGTGTGCTAACTTTCAACTGTGGGTAACGTGCATTCATTTCTAGCACCTTTTAGTATTAATAGGTAGAGCACATGCATTGTTAACCTTTAAATCCTTTGTATAAACATTTCTGGAAGAGCTTGTAAAATATCTCCTTCTGTGTTTCCTGACTCGCCAGTTGATGGCATTTAGGAACCTCCTGGTACCAGCAGGTGCTGTATTTTGTTTTCTTCAGGCTCCAGCTGGGCTACAATGACAGATTCCTGTCCCAGGCCCAGCCCAGCCACCTAGGCTAGGACCACATGGAGGCAAACTGAACCGGGCCCCGCCAGACAGCAAGATAAATGGCTGCTGTTTAAGTTTAAAATCCCCTAGTGGGAGTAAATATTGTTCCAAAGAAAAAGGCTTGACAAATATTGCGTCATCCTTCCAGAGCTGTCTTGATTAAAGCAGAATCTTTGGATTAAGTTGGTGCTCCATTCAAAATGTATCTATCTTGCTGTCATGGGATTTTTCTTTTTTTCCTTCCTAGTGTCTGAAAACAGACATATTGTTGGGGATGGTGAAACAAGGCTGCCACCTCCCAAGGGGCTAGAGTCCACTCTGATAATAGAAGGCGGCTGAACATTGACACTTCACTGAGGATAATGGAGACAGCAAAGGCTTAGTGGGAAAAGGCCAGTTGTCACCTAAGTGACAGGCAACAGCTGAGCTCACACATCTGGAGCCAGACCAGGGCAAACATTCAGCAACCCTCACCCGTCTACACCTTGGGTTTGGTCTGAAGTAACAGACGAAGTTCCTTTCACTCCAAAGGCACATTAGAAATTAACTGATGGTGAACCGCATCGATTATATAACATCAGCTGTAGACAGTGCCTTCTGAAGTCTGGTTAAAATCGGGAGGTAGACAAAACTGTACCGGCATGCACAAATACAATTTCATTACATGTAATCTGTCCTTCATAAAACCCGTCCCCAAAGCCACATATATATGCACGCTTTTTATAGCACAAATGCATCTGAACTCCTCGGGAGAGGCAAGATCCTTACATGTTCTTTTCCTTTAGGCAGTTCCCATGCTGCTTTCTTCACCTTGCTCAGGGCCGCAGCTCTGCCTACCATACTCTTCAAAATCAGCAACCAAACGTGTTTGGCTTATGACTCTGAATCCTCCTTAGGGAAGCTGGAACCCACGGCAGTGCCAGCCATCCTCCCCCCACCCCCACCTCCTTCTTCAGCCTCCGGAAGACAATCTGTGGACGATTTTCCCAAAGTCCCCCAAATAACACGGCACTGCCAACAGTCACTGGCGATGCCGTCTGTTTTTCTTAGAGGGCAATGAAAATTTAACAGCTTTCTGCTGCATCCTGAGTCCCGGTCCTGCTCATTATTAACATGCCCAGTTTCTCCAACTTTTTCTGCCTAAAGGGAAGAAGACGCTCCCATTCTTTCCCATATACGTGCAAAATCCGGAAAACACCACTGCTGGGGCGGGGGGCGGGGGCGGGAGGGGGGAGCTGATGCACCTCAGCCAAAAAGCAATCGGCCCTTTCCCCAGAGCGTTAGGGGCGAATAGGCACCCTGCCTCCGGACGCCAGTAGGTGACAGGCGATCCTAAGAGGTGGACACGGACCAATGCACCCCGGCCTCCCCGCGCCCCGCATCGCCCCAACTCTGGGGCCACTGAGCGGGTTTCCACGCAGGAGAGAATCAAGGGAAGAGTTGGTTGTGATGCAGCAGGCAGGAGCCGTGCGGGCAGCCTATCTGAAGCCCTCTTGGTGCTGCAGCCCCAGTATCTGCTTTCACTGTCTACCCAGCCCAACAAACCGACTATGCCCATCTCCCCCATTTTCTGCGACACCGACCCAGTCTGGGTGTCACAGACCCCCCGCAGTGACGCGGACCGTGCCGGGCCCTTCCCCCGCGGCGCTCGCCCCTCACCGCCGCACCCGCAGCCCCTCTGCGGAGCCCACTCACCCCGGCGAGGGAGCGGGACTCGGCTGGACTGTCGTCGGCGCCGCGGCGGGTCTGCGGAGCTGAGGTCCGCGGCGTCAGCGGCGGGCGAGGGTGGGCAGCACGCGAACCATCCGAAGCCCGGGACGTGGCCGTGCCGGCCGCGGTGCCCCTCGCGGAGGTCAGCGCAGGCTGTGCGAGGCGGGCACGCTCCGGGGCGCGCTGTCGGGCGCGGCGGCCGCGGGAGGCGGCGCTCGCTGGGCTGCAGGCGGAGTGCGCCCTACTCCCCAGCCCGCGCCGCGCTGCCGCGCACCCCGCCCTCGGCCGCCTGCCCGGCGCTAGCGAAAACGCGGAGCGCGGACGCCGCCGCAGGATCAGGGCTGTTCGCGCGCCCACGCGCCCCTGGCTCCGCCTGGAAAGGCCGGGTCGGCGCCCGGCTCCGGCGGCGGGGCGGGCAGGACCGGCTCGGCGCAGCGGGAGGGCTGAGCTGGGCGCGGGGGATCTGCTGGATGAAGTTCGCCTGGGCACAGCCCAGGTTCTCAAGTGCACTTGGGTCGTCTCCTCTGCCCCGCCCCCGATCTTAAGCCTTTTTTTTTTTTAACCAACCATTCTGATGGATTGAAAGACAGGAAGGGTGAAGCGGGGAAAAAGACAAACCCAATTTCCTCTGATCAAACGGTTTGGGGGTTGCCTATTTGGGTTTCTTCTCCTTTGGCGTGTGGGAGGGGGGTAGTTAATTAAACTCTTACTTAGATTCCTTCCGGCGCGCCTCGCCTCGCTGGGGACCCGCTTGGACTCGATCCTATCTCGTGTAATCCCACAGGCTGGGCTGTCTCCGCCTCGGAGCACGAAGCCAAAGATTCAGCCTCTAGTCTGTTCCCTTCCCTCCCCGACGATCCTGGTCGTCTCAAAACAAAACAAAACAAAACAAAACAAAAAAACTCTAAGTCTGGGGAGTGCACGTGAGAACCTCAGCCCATCGCAATGTCCCCAACTTGACCCAAGTTAGCGTGGCGAACTTAAAGCCGTGTTCAAAGTGTTAATTTGATCACGATGATCATTTTTCATTGGCCAAGCTAATCTCCATGTTTTCATTCTGCCCAGTTCCCAGGGCTGGGCTCTCAGGCGCTTTCGCTCAGGAGGAACTTGGACTTAGCTTGTTTGAAAGTTCTGCCCTGACATCTGGGTTGCCTTAGAACCTTAAAACCCTTCACTCGTTCCAGTTCCAGGTCATTGGAGTCTCACACCGTGGGAGTACTGTTTCCCCCGTTGCAGAAGGTGAATCCGACAGCAGCTGCTGAGCCCAACTTCACGGGTGTCTCTGCAAAGCTGGGGCTTCGTTGACCTCTCAGTCCCTTCTACAACCCTCTAAGACACTGTAACATCTTCCAGAAAGATGAGGATGTGTGTATGCGTGTGTGTGTCGGGGGGGGGGGGTGGGTGTTGATCGATGCATTTTTTTATTCCTTTAAGAAAAATCAAAACAGCCAATTTCAGAGCACCAAATCTCCTCGATTTTCATTGGGAGTAAAACAAGGGAATACTAAACAAATTCGGAGCCGATGAAAAAGAGGATGTAAAGCAATAACATCTAAAGGCAGAAGGAAGGAGAAAAGGTACAAATCTAGGAAAATGTTTGACCACAGCCCTGTGCTCTGTGATTCCAAGTCAGGTTCAGATCTCCCTGCACTGTCGAAACTTTCTCCCCTCTAGATTCACGACTGAGTTTCTAAACCTCTGAGCATAGATCCCTCAGGAAACAAGGCTGTTGCTTTTGAAATAACTCCACTTGTTCCTGGTGTTTGTAGCTGACGGGAATCTAAGGAAAAACGATCTGGGCTGTCTTGCTCCTTGGCATTTTATTGGAGTTGGCCTTTTAAGTTGTGTCTGTTTATCTTGCCAGGGTTACAAATGCCTCTATTAAGCTGTAAACTTTTATCTTCTACCTAAACTCCAGAAATGCCAAGAAGACTGACAAAATGATTTATTCCACCCATGGAGGTCATGAAAATTAGTACTTAGAAGGGCAAAGAGTCCACTCTCCTATTAGCATCTGTGGGTGCCTATCTGTCTATTGTCTCAATGGAGACCTTCAAACGAAAGTCAGTTTCCCAACAAACTGAATGACGCAGTGGAATAGAGTCAATGGAGGATGGAGTGGAGGACAGCATCATTGAACTCCTGCAGCTGTGTCTTCATGAGAAAGTCCTCTTTGATGGACCAGTAGACACTTGTAGCAGGCAGAGCTGAGCATGGAGAAGCTCAAGAGGAGGATATTTATGGAAACCGCACTTGGCTCTCCCTATTAACTGGAGACAATGCTACTTTCTTACGATTAGAAATGAATCTGATATCGGAGGACTTACAGCTCTATGGTGACTTCACAAAGGTTTTGTTTGTTGAGCACCTATTGTTTGGTATCAAACATGCTGGGCACAGGAGGACATTCATAATTGCCCCTTAAGAGGATTGTTGCCTCTTTGGACAGTGCTCTGGGAAGCATCTTTTGGACCCATTGCAAAGACGAACCCTTGGTCTTCAACCAGGACTCACAAAATTACTTTGGGTGGTACATGTGATAATTCGTGGTCAGAGAAATTTGAGTTCAAATCTCAGCCCAACTGCTTACCAAATGCAGCCTAGAATAATGTAGTTAGGATTAAAGTGGTGCTTAGCTTCTTCATTTGTAAGTGAGGATAATAATATCCCCCTCAGAGAGCTGTTGGGAGGATTGAATGCTAGGTATGCAGTAGAGACTCAGTAGGTGGAAAGTTTATACAATGCCATTGTATAAGGCATTGTCTCACACCACCCTTCTCTACACCAGCCTCCATGCAAAATCCTACAAATTAGGAAAGAACCATTTTGAACATAATCTGAAAAAGCATTCTTCATTGTGGACTATTCGGTTGCTTCTGGGTCTTTTATATTAATGGTGTTATTTTCTTTGTCTTTACAAACCAACAAGTACCAAATCTTTTATAAATAAATCAATTCACTTAGGGAATGTCTACTTTTCTTTTAAAGCTTTGATAACAAATGCATCTTTTTGTAAATGATACCTTTATGCGTTGAAGTGTCCTTCAAATATTCATGTGTTGGAGTCCTTGCTTCCAGTATCTCGGAATGCAACCTAATTTGGAAACAGGGTCTTTACAGAGATAATCAGGGAAAAAATTAGGTCACTGGGTGAGCCCTAATCCAGCATGACTGGTGTTCTTCTAGAAAGTGCAAACAGACACGCACATAGGGAGAATAGCATGTGAAGAAGGCAGAGGTCAGGGTGATGTGTCTTATAGATAAGCCAAGGAACCACCAGAAACTAGGCACGAGACTTGGAACAGATTCTTCCTGTGGTTCTCAGAAGGAACCAGCCTTGCTGACACCTTGATCTCAGACTTCTAGCCTCTAGAGCTGTGAGACAATACATTTCTCTTGTTTAAGGCACCCAGTTTGTGTGCTTTGTTATGGCAGCCCCGCTCACAAATACAATTCCCAATCAAGTCACGCTATGAATGCCTTGGCTCGCTGAAGAGTACTTTCACGTGAAGATGAGGAGTTCACGACGGTTTAGGCCACAAGCTTGGGACTTTAAAAAGGAAGAACCTGATGGTGTTGTCAGGCTCTGTTTGATTCCCAGGTCTGCTGGGTTCCTAGGCTTTGCTTGGTTCCTGTTCCTTGTGTCTCTTGTTTGCCCACATCTGGGACTCTTTTCCCTGACCTGCAGACTCAGCCCTACTTAATGTTTCCAGAATGAATCATCTTGACCCTGTAATGACCTGCATGGGCTTAGCTGTAAGGCATGTTCCCCTGCTGAGTAATCCTACATAGACTTCCCAGTGCTTTCTGGATAGAGTGCACCCTATTTGGTTAGCCTAAAAGGTCTTCCATATTTGCACTCTGCTTATCTTTCTAGTTTATTTTCCTACCACTCCCCATCCTATTTGCTCTTAACATATTAAGTTATTTACAATTCCTTGAAAGCATCAAGCTATTTTATGCCTCTGTGCTTTGAACACACCTACAACATTACCCACTGACGAAAGGTCCTCTTTATTAGCTAACTCCTGCTTATCCTTTAAAATTCAACTCAAGCATCAACTTCTTGACAGTCCATTGATTTGCATATTTGTTGTTTTGTCTGCCCAGCATTTGTTTCTCCTTTGTAACACCCCAGATTTCCTTTGGGGAACCACCTTCCTTCACTGTGAGTGCACAAGCTTTCATTGCAGACTCATCCCTGGTTTTGCTGTTGGGATCATGTGACCTAGACCTGGAAAGGGAGAGCTCTGGATCCCCCTGATCAAAAGATTGGTTCAGGGAAGGGTATGTGATCCAAGTCAGGTCCTGAGATTTGTGCACAAGCTTTTAGGAATTCCACAACAACAAATTCAACAAATATGTACTGAGCACTGATGTACCAGCCACCTTTTTACTGGAAATCCAACAGTAAACCAAACAGACAAAGTCTCTACCCCTGTGGATCTTCTTTGAGCCCCTGGATCAAACCCTACCTGAAAACAATTACCACTGAACTTGTCAGATTACATCAATATCTTGTTGTTGTCATTTAAGCCAATTAGGGGTTTAAATGACTTAAAATTAAAGGATACTAACTGGTATATCCCTCCCCCATTTAGATGCCACTTTTCTCTGTTCAACTTTCTACTCCTTTATCACTTTGTTTAATTAATTAAACCTGACGTTATTCCAGAAAAGATTTAAGTCCACTTACAATTACGCAACAATAAAATGCAGCAAGTTAATGTGAAATTGTAATTTGAAAATAGTTATGAAATGTGAAACAGATATGAGGCAAATTCATAAAATTCATCCCATAAAGAGTGGGACACAATTTAGCTTTTAGGTTTCTAGCAGCCTGTATAATAAGGGTTACATAATTCTTACACAATTGAAAATGTATTTAAGGTAAAACAATCCTATTAAGAGAAGCACAACTATTGCTGAATCAAAGAGCAGAAAGTAGCACCCTCACCCCGGGTCTTTATGAAGAAGGCTCTAGAAAAATGACAAACAATATCCTCAACAAAATCGTCACAGAAGCACACAACAATGTGTCACTTGAGGCTGTTTCTCAGAGCATCCCTCAATTCACTCTTCAGAAAATCCATGTTTCATCCAATAAAGATGTTAAAAAAAAAAAAAAAGGAAAATCCATGTTTCAGAAGGAGCGATTTAATTCACTTCATTTTGTGACGGCACTTCACAGAGTGTAAGCAATGACATTAAAGTGAGAGGTCCAGAGTGCTCTGGTAGTGCATAGCAGAGGCAAGCTACATAGTTGGAGGGGACAGAGGTAGCGTGAGGGAAGGCTTCCTAGAAGAGTCACCTGAAAGATGAGTTAACCTAGGGAAAGATGTATGTGTGCGTGTGGGTGTGTGTGTGTGTGTACATGTGTTCAAGCATTTTAGGCAGAGGGAACATCACGTGTAAAAGTGAGGAGGAGAGTGTAAATATGGCGAATCTGAGAAACTGAAACATGTTCCATCTGGCTGCAGTCTGAGGTACTCGGGGAGAGTGATGGTGGAGGTTTGGATGAGCCTCTAGAGATGGGCAGAGGCTGGGTCATAAATGAGCTTAAAAGCAGGGACAAGTTTGTTGGGGGAAGATTCAGTTTTGGAAGACAAGAGAAAGTAACCTTCAATATTAACTAAGAAGTAGTTAAAGCAAGTGGAAGGAGCTAGGGAGAAAGCAGTGTCCAAGAATTCAAGAGAAGAGAGTAGTACCTACCCTCTTCTGCTAAATTTTAGACTGTTCAGAGCAGACTATGTTCCATGGAGCCCTAAGAGTTCTATCGAACCCCTAAACTAAGAGGTTTGATGGAGGCCCTCAGAGGGCCTGACGGGCGGATCCTGGGCCCCTCGAGGGGTTTCAGCAGTTTATTTATATCCATAAAGTGGACCAACAAATCTGCGTATCCTTCAGGCAATCCTCCTTAAATAAAAGTGCACTAGGCTTTGGGGAGTTTGACCAGCAGTGATCTTGAAATTATAATCCCTGGGAAATACTGAACTATTCCATGTTGCTCATTTTAAAAGGAATTATATATTTTAATTCAGCTGAGCCCAGTTGATGATCTCTTGTAAAAATTGTGCCTACTCAGGACACGTGAGAATTGAAGGCCATTTCAAAGGTGAGTGGAAGGAGGTCGCTGGGTCAGGGTCCACTCGTCCATCACAGCAATCTCTGTGGCCTTTAATTCGCTGTCTCTTCCACTAGTCTGGTCCTTGAAGGCAGTGTTGCCTCTTTCAATGTTGTGACTCCAGTGCTTTGCACAGAGACTGGAACCCAGTTGGTGCTCAATATACACAGAATGATAAGTGAACACTGGGACCCAGTGGAGAGCTGCTGGGGAGGAGGGAGAGAGGTGGAGGCAGATAGGGCTGGTCTGCCCCCCCTAAGGTGATCCAGCCAAGGCTAGTGTGGTCCACAATCTGCAGGAGCTCAGGACCAGGCCTTTGGGCAGTAGGGACTCCATAGATGGAGAGGCAGTGGGCTAGGTGAAGCAGCAATCGGGGTTTAGGGGCAGGGTCTAACATCCCCGGAAGATGGAGTGTCAGGTTGTCAGTGTTCAACCAAAGGAGCTGAGGTTCAAGGGTGGACCAGAGTCCCAGTGGCCAAATTAGAAATCAGGGTGAAGTCCAGTGGTGTCTGTATGTGAGAGGGGCATCTCCAATAGGAGATCCCCAACTTTGGAGAACAAGATGAATTCCAGACCTCCGCAGCCGAAATGAGGAGCTGGTCTGGAGAATAGATTGGTGTTTTGTTTATTTTGGTTCTCTGATTCTGGCTTCCTTATTTACACTTCAAACCAGACACTATCGATTTCACATACCTGTGAGTTTGAGAAAAAGAGAGAGAGGAAAAATTAATGTCCTTTCGCTCACAGCTGTTAACCCTATCTATTTTATTTCAGGTCTTTGTGCTATGTAGAGGCACTAAGACTAATTCCTTCGCTTTGACAGCTTACAAAACTGAAGGCAGTGGCATGATGGCTTCTAATGACTTTTCTGGAAATATCCTGGGTTAAATGGTGTTTTATTTTCTCTTTTTTTGTCCGAAAGGAACTTTGGAACTTGTAGTTGAATCACTGAAGGAAGACTAAAGTCAACCCTTTGTCTCTCTAATCTTAGATTTTACTACCTATTCTCTCTTTTTTTATAAAAAGTAGCAATTCCTGTTTCAGAATGTGGCTTATTCTTTTGGCCCCAGGCTTGAAGATCTCCTACAGATAGCACATGGTGTTCCATAAATATCTTCAGGTATGACCTGCAATGTCTGAATTAGCTTTTCCCCTCACTAGTGCTTTGGCTGGGACAGAAGTTCCCAGATGTTGGAGTTTAAATAATCCCACAACTCCTAGTCATACTTCCACCCCATGTCCCAACTCCCACCCTGAGCCCAGCATTTGTGAGCCATTAAAATAAAACAAAGCTCAAGCAAGCATAAAAAAAAAAAAAAAATGACATGCTCAGTAGTGTGGTTATGGGCTATAAGTGTCAAAAAGGAGCGACTTTCAAATAGAGATTGCTAGATTTACATCCATTTTCTTCTGGAGTTTAAGATGGGAAGGGCGAGATTGTGGGGTGCTGACTGCATGCCATTTCATGAGCAAAAAAAGGAACTGTTGGCTTTGCTTACCAACTCTGAAAATTCAGATACAAGCCACAGGGTAGAAAGAGGGTGAGGGCAGCATTTCTGATCCCCTGGGAAAGGGCTCCCAGGCCGGCACCCTCCACCAGGATGTGGTTTTCTGGTGAGTGAGAGCCACTGATGGGCCTGGAAATTAGCCTTTTATGTTAGTGTGCTGACCACGTGACTCTCCATTGCTATCCCTAAAGCATTAGCAAAATAACCTGTCACTCGTGATGTGGTTAAGCGAAATGTACAAAGGAAATGAGTTTACTAACTCCATTAGGTTAAAAGGCAAATGGGAGACTGAAACCATAATCAAATGGTAATATTTTATTTTTCAGAATTAGTTACCTGACAGGGTATTTCTCTTTTAATTTAACGTTCTATATGGTGAAATGATGAAGTTTAAGGAGCTTAATAGAGAAACAGAGGAAATTAGGGTGCCAAGCAAATCAACACGCTTAATCCTCTTTATAGAGTTTCAGAGTTACAACCCATTCTTGTTAAAAAGTACTATTCCAGCCCCCAAAGCAGAATAAGTCAATATGAGAAAAAGGAAAAAAAAAACCCCACAAAAAACCCACCTCAAACCCCACACAGGAGCTGAAAATGAAATCAATGAATTTTCCCAAATGAATGACTCAAGATGGTGAGATCCCAGCCCATGCTTCTGCGTGGCGCTTGAACTTCTATATTTGCAAGTTATATGAAATCGCTTCTAGTCTGAAATTGGAGTTTGCCTGGAAGCAGCTATAATTCTCTTACTGTCTCATTAAATAGGTTAAAACAGGCAGGCAGTTCTGTCAGCAGGGCCTAGGAGGAATGTGAATACAGTGGGAAGTTGATGTCTCTGCACAGCGATTCTCTCTGCAAGAATCAGCAAAGGTGTGTGGGTGACAGTAGTAAGGAGGAAAAGGAAGAGAAAGGAGAGGCAACTCTCAAAACACAGCCAAAGGAAATGGAGCTCTTGTCACAACCCGGTGGGAATATACTGATACTATTTTTCCCCAATTGAGGTGGATGCATCTGTCAGGGAAACGCTCTGCGTGGGAGCAAAGTCCTTGGAAACAGATCTAAGCCATTCCGTTTATAGTGCAAATGCCTATCAATGGACTCAGTGACCAGCGCTGGGCAAGTTGTTATTGTTACTCTTATCGACATTATTTTTATTGGATTCTTGAGGGTTAATACTGGAGAATGAAGTTTTCTTCTCACTTTTAGGATTTGATGCTGAAATTGATTTAAAATGTTTAAACAAAAACCTTAGCTTAGGGCTTCCCTGGTGGCGCAGTGGTTGAGAATCTGCCTGCCAATGCAGGGGACACGGGTTCGAGCCCTGGTCTGGGAAGATCCCACATGCCGCGGAGCAACTGGGCCCGTGAGCCACAACTACTGAGCCTGCGTGTCTGGAGCCTGTGTCCCGCAGCAAGAGAGGCGCGACAGTGAGAGGCCCGCGCACCGCGATGAAGAGTGGCCCCCACTTGCCGCAACCAGAGAAAGCCCTCGCACAGAAACGAAGACCCAACACAGCCAAAAATAAATAAATTAATTAAAAAAACAAAAAACAACAAAAAAACCCTTAGCTTATTCACTGATTTATGAGCATCATAAGGATGGGATGCTAGGTGTGTTATTGTTAGTACTTAAGTGGTGCATTCTCTCTCTATTCTGTTTGAGTGAGGTTTGCTGACACAGTAGCTATGTGGTGGCAAAGTTTTTACCATCTCTCCCTCTCATCTGGAGCTTTGCACATCTGTTTTCTTTCTTTTCTTTTTTAAAGGATACATTTCTTTTTTTAAAAATTAATTAGTTAATTAATTTTATTTTTGGCTGTGTTGCGTCTTCGTTGCTGCGTGCGGGCTTCCTCTAGTTGCGGCAAGTGGGGGCTACTCTTCGTTGCAGTGCGTGGGCTTCCCATTGTGGTGGCTTCTCTTGTTGCAGAGCACGGGCTCTAGGCACACGGGCTTCAGTAGTTGTGGTGCACGGGCTTAGTTGCTCCGTGGCATGTGGAATCTTCCTGGACCAGGGCTTGAACCTATGTCCCCTAAATTGGCAGGAGGATTCTTAACCACTGCACCACCAGGGAAGTCCTGCACATCTGCTTTCATATTATTTGGCATGGTTTGTGCGGTTTAAAGCTCCGCCGATTAGATTGTTAGCCCTTGGAAGGCAGGGGTCATTTCCAAGATCTCTTTCTATCCCTCCCATATACCTATGCACGTGGAACTGTGTCTTCACACTGTCGGAAAGCAATACATGCTGGTTGACGACTCATATTGATTAAGTGGGTATTTCCACATCCTCAATGTACTCTGAACACAAAATCATAGAAGAGTTGTGGGAGACTCATTTTATAGAAGAGAAAACCGAGAAGAAAGGGAAAAACTGTGCTCATAGGCACAACACCAAGCGGTGATTAGAGCTCAGCTGTCAGACCTCTATGTTTTCCTTTTTTTTTTTTTTTTAAAGATTTATTTATTTATTGATTGATTGATTGTTATGTTGGGTCTTCGTTTCTGTGCTAGGGCTTTCTCTAGTTGCGGCAAGTGGGGGCCACTCTTCATCGCGGTGCGCGGGCCTCTCACTATCGTGGCCTCTCTTGTTGCGGAGCACAGGCTCCAGACGCGCAGGCTCAGTAGTTGTGGCTCACGGGCCCAGTTGCTCCGCGGCATGTGGGATCTTCCCAGACCAGGGCTCGAACCCGCGTCCCCTGCATTGGCAGGCAGACTCTCAACCACTGTGCCACCAGGGAAGCCCTATGTTTTCCTTTTGTTCCTTACCAGTTGCAGAAACTGGTTTCATTAAGTAAAGTTCAAGAGACTAGGGGCTGGTGGTAAAACGAATTCATGGCACACATCCTGGGGTGCTAAGGCATCGTTCTTGGCTTTGAGTGTGATGGCTGTTTTGTAAGTAGAGCACAGGGTGTTCTGCACATCACTCAGGACCCAGGGCTATCGGGAATGCTTCTCTGCCTTGATATGGGGCAAAGAGAATGTTCCACTAAGCAGTAGCTCCCAGGCATGAGCCTAAAGAGAAAGAAGAGAACGTGGCAGCCAAAAGTGTGCCTGCTGGCTTTCTTACCCGAGGCCTAGGCTGCCCGGTTTTCTGTAAAGTTTCTTTTTAAGCAGCTATTTCTGGGCACTGGCCGCAGGGGAAACATTCTTTTCTTTGACCACAATCCAAAGGCAAACATATAGGAGGGCTTTTTTTCTGTTTGCATCCCAAATAATGGCCTCCGTTCCTCCCTCTCTTCCTTCTTTCCTTCTGAGAATATTTGTTGATCACCTACGATACACTGAGAACAATGCGGAGTAGATGATGGGGAGACGGTTATGAAAAACCTCTGCCCTGCTCTGGAGCGCCTGGGTTTATTAGGGAGATGAATGTCACCATTATTCACCCAGCAGTGAGATAAATGCTGAAAGAGGCATCTCCGAAGTGGGAGCACAAAGGAAGGGACAGCTAATGATGTCTATGAGGCCAGGCGAACGTTTTTGAGGAAGTGACATTGAGTGTTCATGGAAGAGTTATCGGGTCGGGTTTCGCTGGAAGAGAGATGTCCCTGGCGGAGGGGGTAGCATGTGCAGCTGCAGGAAAACCCGGAGTGCTTAGGAACCCAGAAATGTTTTGGGGTGGTAGAAAGTGAGGAGTTGTGTGGAGGGGACCTGAAAGCCAAGGCAGGAAAGAAGAAATCTAAAGGACATTGGATGCTGTGCTAAGGAGTTTATATTTTAGCTCAAGGTGATGGGGAGGAAAGAACCAGCAGAGCAGAAACCTACAATACTAATGTCCTTTTCCTCAAAGTAATACACGTTGCTGAATATAAATAGCTCTGCTAAAGAAAAAATAGACCCGGGCTCATTTTATTTTCCTATAAAGATGAAAATTAGTTCTTGGAGATACATTTTGCTTTTGCAATCATTAAGTTTTTCCCAGTGGTATACAATAGTACTTTTATAAAGCAAATCATGTTTTTCATGGACTTAAAATGTAAAGACTGTCATACAGAGTGAAGTAAGTCAGAAAGAGAAAAACAAATATCGTATATTAACGCATATATGTGGAATCTAGAAAAATGCCATAGATGATCTTATTTGCAAAGCAGAAATAGAGGCACAGACATAGAGAACAAACGTATGGATACCAAGGGGGAAGGGGGTGTGGGATGAACTGGAAGATTGGGATTGACATATATACACTACTATGTATAAAATAGATAACTAATGAGAACCTACTGTATGAACTCTACTCAGTGCTCTGTGGTGACCTAAATGGGAAGGAAATCCAAAAAAGAGGGGATATATGTGTACGTATAGCTGATTCGCTTTGCTGTACAGCAAAAACTAATACAACACTGTAAAGCAACTATACTCAAGTAAAAATTAATTTTAAAAAGTAAATAAATAAATAAATAGATAAATAAATAAAAATTAAAACAACAACAAAAAGTTAATGGAAAGGGCAATGGAATGGGAATTGTGAGACCTGGGTTCTGGGTCCAGGGCCCCCCTTAACAGGGGAGGGTGGAAATCCCCTCTGCTCAGGTTTCCTCATTCATCAGGTCAGGGTATGGGAAGAGGAGCCTTTCAGGGATCTTTCAGCATTAAGATTGGAGTGTGTAACTTGTGCGTGCGTGTGACGTGTTTCTGTCTGTCTGTATTTGTGTATTTATATCTAGTCTAATTCCAATAAGAATGTGAGGCAGCTGAGAATAAAAGGCACTCATTCAATAAGAGTCAAAATCTTAAACTTAATCAGTTTATTATAAAAATAAACAAAGCAAAGTAAAACAGCCTACTGATTCTCACCATAACCAGGGAAGGGAATAATATCAGAATAAAGAACGGCCTTCTGAGTTGCCATCATCATGCCATCTTATTTAAAGTTTATTAATTTTTTAGATAGATGATACATGCATAAGTTTCAAAATTTGAAAGTTAAAACATACATACAATAAAAAGCCTCCGTCTCACCCCTTCTCCTAGTCACCCAGGCTTCCTCTCGCCAGGCAGGCCTTATACTCTCTAGCTGCCCAGATAAGGTAGGAAATAAGACAATTTACAAAGTTCTCAAGGATCAAGTTTTATCACAAAAGAAAGGCACTTTTTTTTTTTTGAGGGAGGAGAATTTTAAGCTCTTAAAGAAATTTGTCAAAAGGATGCATACACAGCAAATGCTCTTGAGTAAAATCATGGAAAATAAACTTAGTAATATCTATGGACAACGTAGAGGAGTTCCTCATTTCTGAGCTCTTCATCTGTTTCAGAATTTAAAGAAATACCTTGTTGAATTCCCCAAATTCTGTCCCATTAAAAAAATCAAGAAGAACAGACTTTGACCTGGGTATTTTGAGGGAAAAATTTACCCCAAACCTCATTTATTTCTGCCCTCGAGGAACCTTGGCTCCTGAGTTATGTTTAATTTTGAAAAGTACTACAACCTGATTTGATTCTAAGATAATTTGTCCCCCAGATGAAGCGCTGTATAACTGAATGGGGAAATCTTTTGGCTAAAATTGTTTAGTGTTATCCATTTACATATGACAGTGCAACTGACAAGAGTTTGGTTTGACATAATTACTATTTAGCTGTTCTCCTAGGCAGTAATTGGTCAACAGGTTCAACTGCCTTTAGAGCCCACTCCTGGAATGTGAAAGTGGTGCCATGTGATCAGCATAAAAAGGGTCCTTCTCTTCTGTTGGCCAAATAGGTACCTTGGATTTGGAGCTAGTACCAAATAGTCCAGGTACAAGTTAAACTCAGAAGGGGTTGTGTGCCACTGAAAAGATGCTATAGTTGTCAGAATGTGAATTTTGTCAGCTCTGATTCTCCGACCAGTAGGGAATTAAATGCGGTAAAGCGGTATTAAAAACCTTAGGTCAACGCACATTATGTAATCTGGCCATAAATCATTGCCTGTAGAATGAAGGACTGACACCAGATCAATAATTGCCAGAAAAATTAAAATTTTCATTAAGTGAAACAAAAAGCAACATTTGAACAGTTAAACCTCAAACCAGCCTGCTTTCCAGGGGGGATAAGAGGTGGAGTGACCCAGGCCTGGACCTTGTTGAGCAGAACTGGCATAGAATTCCAAGGAAATGAGAGGAGATGAAATGGGTCTATCTCATTTTTGTTTTTAATGGTCTTTGGGTCCATCTAGTTAATGGAGGTACAGATTTCTCCAAAAATCAGACCTGTAAATTGCAGTAGGTTAAAGAGCTCCCAGGGCAGGGTTTCCTTGGGACCCTTCTCTGGCTTAAGACTTGTCTTAGGGAGTGTTCTGGAAGCAAAACAAGAGCCCTTGTCCCGAAGCTGCAGCAGCAGAGCCGGGCCTTGACAGAGATCTGTAAGTCACAGTTCCTCCCATCACAGCCCTGTGAAAACAAAGCCCCAGCCACCAAGTACAGTCTAAGGGCCAGACCTCCCACTGAGGTCTGTGGGAGCCCCTCCCCTGCCCCTCCTCCCCTGCCATGTGTGAACCCAAGGCAGCTTTCTCAGAAGTACACAAAAACCACGTACTTCCTTGCTAGTCTGCCTCTTTTTCTTGGCTCCCTAACAGTTCCTTCCCAGACATGGGGCAGAAAAAAAGGGGCTGGATTCTCCACCAGAAAGCTCTGTTTCCAGGTTTCATTGATCTCTAGTGCATGGTGGCACTGGCTCTTTGGCCCATCCTGGCCTCTTCTCATCTTTCAGCCAAATAGTTAATAACCTGTAAACAAATAAACAGCTGTCCAAGGGGATCCAGATATTAAAAAAGCCCTGAGGTGAATCTTTTGTGAAGCAAAGCATCTTTTTTT
Organism: Eschrichtius robustus; assembly: GCF_028021215.1. Lineage (NCBI taxonomy): Eukaryota > Metazoa > Chordata > Mammalia > Artiodactyla > Eschrichtiidae > Eschrichtius > Eschrichtius robustus. The sequence goes on from NC_090836.1 coordinate 35,499,252, forward strand.
GTGATGCAGATATGCTTCCTCTGATTCATCTGTTTTATAGGTTAGTATGCTATAGGGCTTTCCAGCCATAAAGGTATCATTTGTCGTTGTAGTCAGAAGAATGCTGATGAGGTTTCCAGTTAAATTCAGATAAAATGAGGTCCAATTTCCTTATCGTGGCACAATGGCTGTTCCCTTAAAATGTCTCATTCCATCAACCCGTTCTGTTCCACATTAGAGATCAGTGTTTTAATGGTTTCAAGTAGCAGGAACAAGACGAGTCTCCTCTCCACCAGGGAACCGCACATTCCTCCTACCCCTTCTGTTGCCTGGAGAGGCGGGTGAAGATCCTTTGTGGCGAAAGTAATGAACTTGGAGAGAGAAGCTTCTGGAAGGAGGTGCCCTATCCCAGGCAAACTGGGAGATAGTGCCAATGTCGGAGCTGAGTCTCTATTTGTCCACCCCTGGTCTCTAAACTTCCAAGAATGCAATGTATGGTTGGAATGCTTTATCTTTGTTAAAAGAAGTATTATTCCACAAGGAAAAATATTATATGAATACACAAAGATGAATAGGCTGTTGAAAAAGGAGTAGTGTTTGGATAACTCCCATTCTATGGTTTCTCTTCTACTGAAGAACGTGCTCATTTCAAAATTTTGAAAAATATAAAAAAGCACAAAGAAAATGTATTCTCTGGTCTTTTTTTTCCCCTGGACATACGTATATTACAGAAATTGATCAAATTGGACAAGCGAAACTTGCTTTTCAGTTAATATATAATGAACATTTCTCCATGTCAATATTATTTTACAACCATTATTTTATGGCTATAAGATACATTTGTTGGCCATTAACATTAAAATAATTTTAAAAAAATAAACATTCTTTAACTGGTGATGAGCATTCTTTAGCTAACTCTTTGTGCTCATTCATTATTTTCACAGGATAAACTTGTAAAAGGATTTCTGTTTTCTAAAACTGTATTTCCCCAAAGTGAAGGGAAGAAGACTAACTAGCCCTGACTGCTAGGTACTAATATCGGGGGGCAGCATAACACAGTATTTAAAAAGCACGGAGGGGCTTCCCTGGTGGCACAGTGGTTGAGAATCTGCCTGCCAATGCAGGGGACGCGGGTTCGGGCCCTGGTCTGGGAAGACCCCACATGCCGCGGAGCAGCTGGGCCCGTGAGCCACGATTACTGAGCCTGCGCATATGGAGCCTGTGCTCGGCAGCGAGAGGGGCCGCGATAGTGAGAGGCCCGCGCACCGCGATGAATAGTGGCCCCCGCACCGCGATGAAGAGTGGCCCCCGCTTGCCACAACTAGAGAAAGCCCTCGCACAGAAACGAAGACCCAACAAAGCCATACATACATACATACATACATAAAAAGAATGTAAGCAGACAAGAATAGCATTAAAAAAATTTAAAAAAAATTAAAAAAAAATAAAAAGCATGGAATTTGCAGTCACACTGCCCTCATTTAAACCCCACTTCTACCTTATGGACGCTCAGTTTCCTCATCTGTAAAATGGGGATAATAATGGTACCTATATTCTAGGTTTGCTGGGTGATACAAATGACTTAATATAGAAATGTGTATCTGGCCCATTATTGTATTTTCCTCCTTTATTGCCATTAATGGCTCAGTTAGATGGTATTATTATGGCTAAATTGCAGAGGAGGAAGCAGATGCCCAGAAATGAGAAGTGACTCACCCAAAGCAGTTAAACACAGATTCTGTGTGTCTAGCTCCAAAGTGCATTCTTTCCCATTTTATACAATAATTATTAATTTAATCCATGTAGGAACTCAAATGAAATATTAGTTCTAGAAGTGCAATTTTTCAGTCTCCCTTCAGATCTCTGCCAAAGTATCACTGCCCCAGAAAAGAGCAGCTACCTATCACATCACTCTGTGTTTTCATCCCAGCATGTGTTGCAACTTTTATGATCTCTTAAACTCATTTTCTATTTATTGTCTGTCTTTCCCATTGGAATGTATGCTATCTGAGGGAGAGCCGTGTCTTTTCAATGATTTAGCTACAAATCTGGCACTTAGAATATTTAAAAAATAAATTTATTTATTTATATTTTATTTTTGGCTGCGTTGCGGCGCGCGGGCTTCTCATTGCAGTGGCTTCTTTTGTTGTGGAGCACGGGCTCTAGGCGTGCAGGCTTCAGTAGTTGTGGCACACGGGCTCAGTAGTTGTGGTTTGCGGGATCTAGAGTGCAGGCTCAGTAGTTGTGGTGCACGGGCTTAGTTGCTCTGCGGCATGTGGGATCTTCCCGGACCAGGGCTCAAACCCATGTCCCCTGCATTGGCAGGTGGATTCTTAACCACTGTGCCACCAGGGAAGTCCAAAGACTTTTTTTCTGATAAATAAATCTTATCATTCAGATGTGTACATAGCCTAAATTACAACATTATTGCTAAATTATTTCCTTTTGCTTATGCAATAAAGATTATCTATAAGTATCAAATTACCTGGATAATTTCCATCTTTTCCTTTTCCTTTTTACTAAAAGCATCCTTGGTTCTTAGATTTAAAAAGCAACCAAACAATAAATACATTGATAAAATCTTAAACTGAATATGTATATAAAACTTGATTGAAAGTGGTGGTAAACTTCTGCCCTCATATCAAATACTTTTGAGAAATCTTCTTCAAACAGATAAAGGGATTAAATATGAAAACATTCCTAGAAACACTCTCATTTCTTAAAGCCCAGAGTTATATTTGCCTGGTACATGTTGCATATACAGGCATAATCACCTTGACCGAGTTGCCTGACTGATCCATCTAAACAATTGGATAATTCCACAGAAAAGAATAAGTAAAATCATGTTTCAGCCCCTTTGTTTTGACTGATTGGCTGTGTTGCTTTTTCTTCCTCTATCTCTTAAAGAATTCCCACTTATTGTTCAAGTCTCCATTTGAAAATCTGTCTAAAGCCTTCTCTTATTTCCCTTTTGCTCTGGGAAGGAATTCAGCTCTCTGTTCTTGGTGCTCCCATGACACCTTGTACATAGTATGATATGGCTCTGAGGGCTTTGTTATTTTAAAAATCTGTGTCCTCATTTGGACTGAGATTCTTTAGTGCAGTGATCATGGCCTTGCATTCCCATGGCCTAGAACGTTAAAGCATGTTGTAGGTTCTGCTGAATGAATGAATGAATGAATGAACAAATGAATGAATGAATGAGCTATTTGTGTAAAAATGTGTACTTAGATTTTGTTAAGAGAGCAACAAGTCACCAAGGGACAGCTCTATTTTCTTTCTCCAGATTCATTCAAATGTGATTGACATAAAACATTATGTAATTTTAAGGTGTTCAACATGTTGATTAGATACATTTATATACTGCAAAATGATTACCACCACCCAAGGGAGGTTTTTAAGTAAGGGAGTAGCAGGATCCAATTCATGGTTTAGGTCTACATGTTTCACTGTACTCAGCTCCACCCTAGTCCTAGAATTCAGCCTCTTAGGCACATGCGAAATTGCTGAAACTTACTTTTCTGCCTTACGCATTTCATTTGAAAACATTTTGTTTCATTTTTGGGTGCCTCTGTAGCCTGGCCCTTCTTTCTGAAGATTGTAATTTATTTACTTTTTTTCCACTAGATTTTCTTCAAATGTTGGGTGGTACTTTATCTTGATATTTGGTACTTCCAAAATGTCATCTTTCATAGCACTGAAGCAATTTGACGGTGGACAGCAGGCGGAAAATATGCCACATGCTTCTCAAATAGGGTTAGGACTTTCAGGCAGGATTGCCAAGTTTCTAGGGGGTTCCAAGCAGGAATATTGCTTATTGTTTCTATCACGGTTTTTCCTCCACCCACTGAAACTCCCTTAAGAGCAGTTTTGATATCTTATTCCTTGTTTCATCTCCAGCATCTAGTACAATGCCTGGTACATAGTAAACGTGGGGGGAAACAGTGTTCGACAAATTAATGAAAGACTGACTGACGGATGGAAGGAGAGCTCATCTGGATTTCAGTAACACTGATAGTCTCCAGAAGGGCAAGAGTGACAGAAGCTAAAATACTGTAGGTTTGTAACGCGGCCCTGCCACCAGTACCCCCTTTGGAGATAAATGGTCCTAGGGTCTTTGGAAAACTCTTTGGCAAGAAGTCGAGTAAGCCCATGAAGTTCATCTTCTTTCACAGGGAATTTATAAACTCTAAAGCATATTTCTCATTACCAAGTTGAATAGTAATGTCATTTGTAGACTTTTGCTTTGGGAACTAAAAGTCAGCAAAACCATTCCTTTATTTTATTTTATTTAATTTATCTATTTATTTTTTAACATCTTTATTGAAGTATAATTGCTTTACAATGGTGTGTTAGTTTCTGCTTTATAACAAAGTGAATCAGTTATACATATACATATGTTCCCATATCTCTTCCCTTTTGCATCTCCCTCCCTCCCACCCTCCCTATCCCACCCCTCTAGGTGGTCACAAATCACCGAGCTGATCTCCCTGTGCTATGCAGCTGCTTCCCACTAGCTATCTATTTTACATTTGGTAGTGTATATATGTTCATGACACTCTCTCACCCTGTCACATCTCACCTCTCCCCCTCCACATATCCTCAAGTCCATTCTCTAGTAGGTCTGTGTCTTTATTCCTGTCTTGCCACTAGGTTCTTCATGGCCTTTTTTTTTTTTTCCTTAGATTCCATATACATGTGTTAGCATACTGTATTTGTTTTTCTCTTTCTGACTTACTTCACTCTGTATGACAGACTCTAACTCCATCCACCTCATTACAAATACCTCCATTTCATTTCTTTTTATGGCTGAGTAATATTCCATTGTATATATGTGCCACATCTTCTTTATCCATTCATCCGATGATGGACACTTAGGTTGCTTCCATGTCCTGGCTATTGTAAATAGAGCTGCAATGAACATTTTGGTACATGACTCTTTTTGAATTATGGTTTTCTCAGTGTATATGCCCAGTAGTGGGATTGCTGGGTCGTATGGTAGTTCTATTTGTAGTTTTTTAAGGAACCTCCATACTGTTCTCCATAGTGGCTGTATCAATTTACATTCCCACCAACAGTGCAAGAGTGTTCCCTTTCCTCCACACCCTCTCCAGCATTTATTGTTTCTAGATTTTTTGATGATGGCCATTCTGACTGGTGTGAGATGATACCTCATTGTAGTTCTGATTTGCATTTCTCTAATGATTAATGATGTTGAGCATTCTTTCATGTGTCTGTTGGCCATCTGTATATCTTCTTTGGAGAAATGTCTATTTAGGTCTTCTGCCCATTTTTGGATTGGGTTGTTTGTTTTTTTGTTATTGAGCTGCATGAGCTGCTTGTAAATCTTGGAGATTAATCCTTTGTCAGTTGCTTCATTTGCAAATATTTTCTCCCGTTCTGAGGGTTGTCTTTTGGTCTTGTTTATGGTTTCCTTTGCTGTGCAAAAGCTTTTAAGTTTCATTAGGTTCCATTTGTTTATTTGTGTTTTTATTTCCATTTCTCTAGGGGCTGGGTCAAAAAGGATCTTGCTGTGATGTATGTCATAGAGTGTTCTGCCTATGTTTTCCTCTAAGAGTTTGATAGTGTGTGGCCTTACACTTAGGCCATTCCTTTATTTTAAATGGGTTCATGTTTGCCCTGGTCCTGTTGATTCCTCTGTTTTCCTCTCCCAGTGTCTCAAATAACACTTGCTGTGCAACTGAAGCTTCTAGGAGGGGAGAAGAGAAGCAGAGAGGGCAAGGATCTGTTGAGACCTGTATCTTTCTCATGGAGAATGGGTGTTCTGCTGGGACAGATGGGAGGAAGGTGACACATCGGGTTTCTGAGTCCTGGGAGTGGGCTGCAGTTGACGTGGGCGATCCGGCAGCCTGCTCCCAGCTAAGCTCTTAACACTGTTGGCTGGCTGCTGCCTTGACATTCATTGCTGTGATTTAGATTTGGGCTTTCTAGGATGGACGCTCTTCAATACACAGGAAGTATACATTGTTAGAGTTCATGCTGGTCCCCAGAGACATTCTAAGTCCATTCACTCCTTAAAAAAAAATTCTACCCACAAGGCCCTGCCCTTGTTCACAACTGGGTTCCGGCCTTTGGGTTTAAGTCTGGGAGGGTCCGTTAGGGAATGTGAATGTAAGGTGACAGCCTTGTGTGGTACATTGCGCATCCTTACCCTTTGCAAAGACACTGCATTTTCTCAACATCCCTCTTGTGTTTGGGAGATGCTGTTGCCACGGTGACGTTTAACAGACATGCAGGAACTTAGGACACCCAGTGGGCTGGATTCTGGGTCTGGGAGATGTTAAGTGGTGAGAGCTGTCTCTACCCAGAGCCTGGTTTCGAACTGTTCTTTGCTTTAGGCTGAAGGGATCACAGCCAAAGAAGCAGACCGAGGTGGAGCTGACTGCTGAGGACTCGGGTTTTCCCACAGCCTGGACGAGAAGCTCCCGCTCCTTTGGTTTCCGGGGCACAGCAGAGTGGAGCTCTGTTACACCTCAGTCAAGCGCTTTCTTCTAAAGCTGTCCCCCTGTGCGCTCATCCTCCTCCCCCGCACTGACCCCAACTCTCCCACAAAGTTTAAAAAGAAAACTGTCAGAGAGTTTAAGAAGCCTCACCCTAGGCTTCCCTGGTGGCACAGTGGTTGAGAATCTGCCTGCTAATGCAGGGCACACGGGTTCGAGCCCTGGTCTGGGAAGATCCCACATGCCGCGGAGCAACTGGGCCCGTGAGCCACAGCTACTGAGCCTGCGCGTCTGGAGCCTGTGCCCCGCAACAAGAGAGGCCGCGATAGTGAGAGGCCCGCGCACCGCGATGAAGAGTGGCCCCCGCTCGCCGCAACTAGAGAAAGCCCTCGCACAGAAACGAAGACCCAACACAGCCAAAAATAAATAAATAAATAAATTAAAAAAAGAAAAAGAAGCCTCACCCTATGTCAACTGCAGTTCAGGGGGATCATTTTCCTGGGGATTTCTGAGAAGAGATGAGAAATGCTTCCTCACAGGTCACCCAGGTTACACATTTAATCTTTCTGTTAGGCTGGATTCCATGTGATTTACAGTTATTTAAGCCTTGTCTGTCGCAAATATATTTTTTTTTCTGATGGATAAAATAGTCGGTTTCTCTTTCCTGTCACCCTGACTCCACTTCCTGGTTAGTTTTCTTGGTTCAGTCCCCGAGTTGTTGCTTATCTTGTGTCTGTCCAGCACGTCACCCCTCGCTCGGCCCTTCTGAACGGTGGGCTCCCAGCAGTTCTAGGGGAGATGACCCACCCTTCCCAGACACCGCTGATTAGGCCAAGCGTGTGCAGTAGGGCCAATCAGAACCCTTTCTGTGGGATTGTGAGGAAGTCTGTCTCTCAGAGAGGCTGGAACTTTAATAGTTGAACCTGGGAGCAACGGGTGTCCATTGTATATTCACTCGGTGAAAGAAAGTAACACCATGTTAAGGAGGAAGAGGCAGAAGAGTCTGGAGGAGAGGTGGAGAAATTCTTGACCCCTTTGCATTCTCGTTCTTGTATTCCTGAAGCCTGGTCACATTCCTGTCCTCGGGGTGTGTGATCACCTCCGTATCATTATGATAACACTCCCACTTTTTTAATTTATTTTTTTTGGTTTGAGCAGGTGTGAAGTTTTCTTCTGTCACTTCTAATCCAAAGAATCCTAACTAGTCCGTATTTACCCAGGCATTATTTCATTTGGCACTCTGCCACAACTCCAAGGAGCAGAGAAAAGTAGAGGAAGAGAGAGCAGTATAAACAAAGAGGTCTTCATCAAACTGGGAAATGGGAGGTTTTCTTCCTTTCTTTATCACAGTCACACACTCCCTCCTTGAGGGAAACTTTGTGGTGTGTGTGTGAGAGGTTGGAGCCCAGAGCCCACGGCAACAAATCACACAGAGCATGATGTAGCTACAGTCAGGAAAGAAATACGTTTTGAAGGACAGGGTCCAAGTGTAAACTTTCACATGTGCAGAGTGTATGCCCAACAGAAAGATCCTGGTCCTCTTGGGCAGATCAAATGATGGCTCTTGGATCCCTCCACAGGACACATACCATTGGTTGGAGGCAGGAATGATTTGTTCTTCAAGGTCTGATTACGACATTTTGAAATTTGCATATTGTCATCTTATTTGCATTCTGGGGGAACTGAGAGGGCCTTGAAAGTTGTTTTGATAATTACCGCTCCCTTTTTCCACATCGGACATAGATAATTCATATCCCAGTTATGATGTGACTGATTCAAATATGATTATTATTCAAACATAAATAGTCTTCTATTTTCTTTGCTAGAAAATAACTTTCTACTTGGTAGAGCCAAGTTATGGAAAAGTCAGCACTGTCTGTTTTTCATAAAGCACATTCTTTCTCTGCTTCATGCCAAAATTCTGTCTCAGTTGAAAATAAAGTGGAAAAATCTTCATTGTAGCTGATGTATAGCTTTTTATGAGAAGGGACATATTATGATTCTAACTCTATCCTTTGACCTTCTGTTCTGATTTCAGGTTACATGCGTAGAATATTTAAAAATCAGAGAGACTACTTGGAATATGGATATAAAAGAGAAATATTAGGTATTTTATTTTGACATTAAAATATTTTTAAAAGTTATCCAAAAACTTAAAGAAAAATCTTCCATAGGACAGTTTTTACTTTCACTTAGGAAGATCAAAGCAATGTCATTTATCGATTATATCAGGCAGAGGTGCAAATTTTCTCCCCAACGAACTTCATTAAAAATGTTGCTTACCACAAACTTCTCTTGGCAAAACTTAATTTCAGACCTTGAATTTCAATATTATGTACACAGACTGGGATATGGGTGTTTCTATCACTAATCTAGGCTGTTCTACTTTCTATTCCATGTTAACTAGATGGATTGGAGTATATCACCTTCCATTTTTATATTCCTTCCCAACCTGAAATGAGCAAATGTTTCATGGATTTTTCCTTCTTGCTTTGGTTTCCCCTTGTTACACATTTTGCCAGATGGCTGAGTTTCATTTAGAGAAGAATTTTCCATAATAACATATCACTTGGTACTCATGTCCAATGGTCCCACTCCCCACTGCCATCTGAAGGAGCCATGGGATGGAGGAAAGTGGCAAATGAGTCAAGCCTGGCAGAGCCTGGAGGAAGAGGGAGAGGAGAGATGCAACAAGCGGGGGAGACTTGGATTGGGAGAGACAAAGAAAAGCCTATCACAGCAAGGGCTGAGTGGGGTTGTTGGGGGGAGGAGAGGGGGAGACAGGGTGAGAGGGAGAAAGGGAGAGAGAAGGGAAGGAGGGTGTGAGAGAGAGTGCCACGTGCACATACTCAGGAGGAATTGTGTGTGTAAGTATTTTGGAGTGTGTAGCTGCTGGAGGGCATTCTGACAGATGTGGAACATGTGTGGCCCAACTTCATACAAGGGAGGGGAGGACCGGGGGAGACAGGAATATCACTGAGCTGCCAAAAGAGACGAGGCTAAGATCCTGGGTGTGCCAGGGAGGGCTTGGTGAGGGAAACAGTACTAAGAAGACAGGACAAACTCACGTCGCGCCATTCGCTGTGTTTGCCAAATTTTCGTTATTAGAACAACAACAAAGAAGAAATGAAACTCTTTACCCAGAGCCTGAGTTTATAATTTTCAAGAAATTGCATGACTCATGGAGTCTGCAGGCAGAGTCACCATCACACAAAATCTAAACAAGGGACTTGCTTCTGGAACCGGAGCCTCCACTCTGCCTGGTACAAAACAGGTAACTTGCAAATATGGTATTCATTTAGACTGGAGTTCCTGAGAGCTAACTTTTGGACTTAGTGACTTTCAGCAAATTATATAACCTCTCTGAGCTTCAATTTCCTCAATCGAAAACGAAGCAGTTGGTCTAGAGAAGTGTTCTCTAAACCATTCTCTACAATTCCTCCTAGAAAGTGCCTCTCCCTCACTTTCAGGGTTCAAGCAGAGCTAATAGGGCTTTTCCCACTTATATCTTAGTCTTTAAAGAAGGCATTCATTCCACTGATTAAAAGGAAAAAAACATTTGGGATTTGCCAGATTGAACTTTAAGCTCCCTTCTAGCTGTTATCCTAAATATGTTCGCCTTGGGGTTGACGTGAACACATTCTGATCCATTCAGTCAGTCAACAAACACCACCGAGCATCTGTTATTCACTAGGCACAGTTATAGGCATGGAGAGTAAAGCAGGAAAGGAGACAAAAAGTCCTTCAACATTCTAGTTGAAGGAAAGATGATAAATGAAGTAATTACAGATGGTGCTTGGCATTTGAAAGCAGGACATAGAGAGCTCCCCAGGGTGACATTTGAACAGACACCTGAACAAAGCGAGAGAAAGACTGTAATGATGTGGGGAAGAGTATTCCACGTAGAGGGAATAGTGAGCAGAAGACCTTGGGCAGATACACGCCTGTAGATTTATTTTCCTACATGACCTGATCTTGGTCTTCAGGCTCCATGCTCCCTTAAGGAAGGAAACACTTGGTTTGCTGATGAATGACATTGGAGTCTCTTCTGCTTTTGGTAATGCCTTGTCTTAGTGGTTCCTTCTTACCCTCCTCCAGGGGCTCCTTCCACCTCGCCTACACAGCACGGTGCTCACTTCCAGCCGAGGGAAGAGTCTGGTCCTGTTCTGTCCCTGGGGCTCAGCCTCTGTCCTTGCTCTGTCTGCCGAAGTTAATGCAAGGTGCCCTGACCCTGTTCTCCTCTTCTGCACCTGAATCTGGTCATCACCGTTGATAACCACTGGCCTGACCACTGTTCCCAGTCCCCAGGATCCCTTGCCCAGCAGCTTGGGGCTCTCTGTACAGACTCCAGGCCTCTTTGGTCCTCTCAGCACTGCTCGGGCATGGAGATTTGATCTTTGCTGGAGGGGGCGTGAGAGGCGCTGGGACCCAAGCTCCTGAGCCTCAGCTCTTGGGTTTGTGTTCTGGTTCTGTGGAGCCCAGTGACCTTGAGTCTCTTTGTGTTTTTCTTTGTCTCAGTTGTTCAGCCTGGAAAAGAAGGGTGATCATGATGGTAGCTCTACCTTAGATGGTTGTTGTCAGGTACAAATAGGTTAACATATGCAAAATGCTTTTGAGAGTGCATACATAGTAAATACCTGAGAGCTTTTTGGTTTATAAGACAACCTGAGGACACTACCCTGGGTTTCTTGCTCAGCATTGCTGTTCACCTGCCCTGTAGCCCACAGAACTCCTACTTCTCTGAGAGGCTCAGTGTACCCCATAGTGGGCTGCAGGAAGTGAGGCATTAGCCTGCTGTGGTCTAGGTTTTCCTCAACTGAATGGGACCCTCATTTAGAATTTAACATCCAACCACAGATGGTTTGTACTTAACCAAACATTCCCACGAGTTATTTTATTGACTCCCCAACATGACATTGTAAAGTTTGAATCATTTACCCCATATTACACATGAGACTTAGAGAGGTTGTGACTTGATCACACAGGTCATCAATAGCCAAATTCATACTTTTTAAAAAAAACGATTCTGCTTACAGAGTTCCTTTCAGTATACCTCAGCTATCTCTAAGAAAATCTTTGGAAAAACCCACAGGTCAGAATATCAGGCAGATGAACTGGCTAAATCCAAGTATAGAAATAACCTGTTTTATCAAAGTCTTGCTTCTTTGTTTTCCCACCCTATTTCTCATGTCATTACTTAGCCTGGTCCTCAGTCATTGAAATGCCACGAGTGAAGATGGAGTAGACAATATAACTTTGAATTATTTTGGTACTTTTGTGTATTATTTTAAACACCATTTAAATAAGGCTTATTTTTTAAAAAACTTCTTGGAAGAATTCCCTCTCTCCTTTTTATTATATTTAAAAGTAAATTACAAAATAAAATCACTAAATCAATAGATTGATTATTCATCAGAGACTTGTGACAGGTCAAGAAATCAATTACTCATCATCCTAATTGTGAGAGAATGGTCTATGGAGAGAATAAAACTGTTAAGATAAATACTGTTGGGTTTCATACCAACCATGGCCTTTCAAATTACAAGTTTTACAATTAAACCACAGTGCAATTAAAATGTGAATAGACTGATTACATAGAGTTTCTATCTGCAGAGTCCTGGTCCCAGACAGTGAAGCCAACGCTGCCACGTTGACTCTTTTTCTGTAGCCACGACCCAGCAATCCCACTACCGGGCATATACCCTGAGAAAACCGTAATTCAAAAAGAGTCATGTACCAAAATGTTCATTGCAGCTCTATTTACAATAGCCAGGACATGGAAGCAACCAAAGTGTCCATCATCGGATGAATGGATAAAGAAGATGTGGCACATATATACAATGGAATATTACTCAGCCATAAAAAGAAACGAAATTGAGTTATTTGTAGTGAGGTGGATGGAGTTAGAGTCCGTCATACAGAGTGAAGTAAGTCAGAAAGAGAAAATAAATACCGTATGCTAACACATATATATGGAATCTAAGGAAAAAAAAAAGGTCATGAAGAACCTAGTTGTAAGACGGGAATAAAGACACAGACCTACAGAGAATGGACTTGAGGATATGGGGAGGGGTAAGGGTAAGCTGTGACAAAGTGAGAGAGTGGCATGGACATATATACACTACCAAACGTAAAATAGGTAGCTAGTGGGAAGCAGCTGCATAGCACAGGGAGATCAGCTCGGTGCTTTGTGACCACCTAGAGGGGTGGGAGAGGGAGGGTGGGAGGGAGGGAGATGCAAAAGGGAAGAGATATGGGAACATATGTATATGTATAACTGATTCACTTTGTTATAAAGCAGAAACTAACACACCATTGTAAAGCAATTATACTCCAATAAAGATGTTAAAAAAAAAAACAAAAACCGAAGGATATTTCAGTAATTACTGTCTTTTTTTTCCCCCCAAAGATCACGTACAGTTAGTATACAGTATCTTTTGATAGAATATCTAAATATTAAAAGTAGTTTTTAGGATAACATTTTAAATGTATAACACAATCTTGGAGGTAAAGTCCTCTGTTTTATTGTGTGAGAATTTTTTTGGCTTGGCTTTTCAAGACCACTGTCTGAGTTTTGTCGACTGTTAGAAAGCTGCTCATAGTTTGGAGAGTAGGGCTTTGGCTCTGACTGTGTAGCTGGCTTTAGAGAGCCTCGGTGGTAATGTTCGCTGGGCAAGATCCTGGCTTATGCCGCAGCTCTGCTCTTGCAGCCATCGCCATGTGGACTTGTTATTTGCACGTGTCACTAGCCCATTTGCTCTGCCAATGATGGTTAGAGATGATGCCTACCCCCCACCCCATGGTACCCAGGTCTACATCTCAATGACGCAACCTGAGCTTTGGCCAGCGGCTTCCATTTTCTCCATCTGAAGCTCCCATTAATGCATGTCAAGTAATTTCAAAGCTGAAGTCTTTCTTTTCTTTCTGGAAATCTTGCCAAGTGCATTCCTGCCTATGTATGAAGGGAATTGGGGAGTCACTGCAAGAAAGTTCAGAAGGATAAAAAAAAATTCCAATTTCCATGATGTTGACCAAGAGTGGCCACACACGTTAGTTTACAAGGGGTAGCATTTAGGTCTTCATTTTAATCTGTGTCACTGTTTGTGGCAGGAAACTGGGCCTTTTCGCAGCTCCTTGCTTTACAGGAAATCTCTGTGGGCCTTTACTAGGAGTCTGTGCACCCGTTTTAAAAGGAAATGCAACTTTCTGTTCCTTTTACACTCACAAATCTGAAAGGAACACTGTATTTTGAGAGCACCACTGTACAGAGTAGAGCTAACTTTAATTATCTCCTTGAGGTGTCAACAATTAGGGAAACTGAGGAAGTCCCAACTTCTGAGATGAGAGAGGCTTTTCAGGTAACCCTAAGAGGTTTTAAAAGGTACCTTGCCACTTTCGTGAGTGCAGTTTCCCAACTGCTGTTTAATTCTCTGTCATGAATGCACACGAAGAAAACATTGAGACAACTGAACTTGTCTGAGAGAATAAAGGAATTCATTTTTCTAGTGAAATAGCTAAAACTGAAGCTGCTTTAAGGCATTAAGTGTGGAAAATTGATTTTAGTCTGTTTTCTCTCTGTTGCAGTTTTTCCAGGTGACCAAGAGCAAATTATTTTAAGAGAGAGTGACGATTCTGCCCAGCTGCCTTTTAAAACATAGAAACCAAGTTCATTCTTACTGGAAGATTTATTTTTATGTGTGTTCACCTTGGGTTAGGAGCTATAGCCTAACACGGCTCCATCATCTTCAGGCTTCCATTTCTAAGAATGATCAAGCCAGGAAGAGAGGAATTTTCTTCTCCTCAGTTACATACTAATATTTCCCTTTCTTTACAACTCAGCCCCTGTCACTGTCCTACTCTATTAAGATTAGGATAATTGTCTCGGACTCCAGGCCCATCGCATAGACTTGCCTTTCACTGTCCAAAAGCAGCTTTGTATTCTGAAACCTAATCAGAGGTTTCAGATTAGGTTCACCCCCAAAATGTTTCTTTTCACAATGCTTACTGAAGAACGGTATGCAAGGCTCCGTACCAGATGCTGGAGTAAAGTGGGGAACCAAGTAGAGAAAGATCCCTGCCCTCCTGGAGCTCATGCTCAAGGGGAGGGGAGGTCAGCTTCTTACTGAAAATATAGGTTGGTCTACCTTATATCTTCCCGAGCTTTCTCATCCCAAGATGTGTACTGGTGCAGTTTATACACATTTTACCGAGCTCAGGACAGAATTCTTATTAAGAGAAAATTGTGTTCACTATGTTAAGGTTTTGGTAATTCAGAGCCAAGAGCGCTTTCTGCTATAGATATATTAGTCTGGTCATCAAGATTACATGAGAACAGAGGGCCTGAAACCCCTGAGATCCTTGTTTTAAATTTAAATTTAAATTTAAAGGTGAAGACAATTGAGAAGCAAAACCAGAAAAGACAAAAAAATTCCTGCTTTCATAGAGCTTGCATTTAGTTGGGGGGAGGCAGAAAACAAAATATAAATGAGTAACATGTGTCATTGTGTCAGGTGCTGTTGAGTGCTATGGAAGTACTGTTGTCTACACAGTTTGCAAAGTAATCTCACAAACACCCTTAATTCATTTAACCAATACTTATTGAGCATCCCATATATACCAGTCATTGCGCTTGTAACAACTATATAGTTGTTACGATTTTATACATATTTTAAGACTGAAATACTGCAGTAAAGTTATTTTTCCAAGGTAATAGAGCTGGTAAATTGCAAAGCCAGGACCCAAATTCTTATTTTCAATTTCCAAGTATAGTCCTCTTTCTGATGCAATAGCTGTAATTTAAAAACCTGGGCCCTGAAGCTAACATTTCTTTAGAAGCGTCCTTGTTTCTTCTTTCACTCTTTCACTTACTATTTAATGGCAAAATAAATACATTTCTAGGGAAATGGATTTCTAATTTCAGGGGTTCCTTGCCATGTGTGTTGGTGGATATTTCATCTTCAATTAGATGAGTTTGGTAGCCTAAAAGTTCATTATGACTTGCAAAATCAAAGTGCGTTTGTGTGTTTTAAAATTTGCATTTATAAGCTTTCCTTTAAGTGAATTTATCTATTTATTTATTTATAAATTTATTTATTTATTTTTGGCTGTGTTGGGTCTTTGTTGCTGTACGTGGGCTTTCTCTAGTTGTGGCGAGCAGGGGTTACTCTTCATTGTGGTGCGCGGGCTTCTCTTGTGGTGGAGCGCAGGCTCTAGGCACGTGGGCTTCAGTAGTTGTGGCACATGGGCTCAATAGTTGTGGCTTGCGGGTTTTAGAGCGCAGGCTCAGTAGTTGTGGCGCACGGGCTTAGTTGCTCCGTGGCATATGGGATCTTCCCGGAAGAGGGGTTCGAATCCGTGTCCCCTGCATTGGCAGGCGGATTCTTAACCACTGCGCCACCAGGGAAGTCCCTAAGTGAATTTAAAGGGAATCATTTACCATAATCTTCCCCTCCCTGTTTCACATCCTTTCGTTAATTTTATTTCTTCAATTTCTTCTGGTTAAATGAATTCAAAATTCGATCTTTTGACTCTTTTCTAAACTGTATTTGGAGAGTCTTTCAAACCTGTCTTTGCTGGATTCTTAAAAGTCCACGTCATTCTGAATTCATCCTTTATGTGGGAGACAAGAGAGATTCTTGGAAATAATCTGAGTTGACGTCTATTTCTGCTGTTTTACAAAAGTTTCCCAAAGTAGGCAGTATAAAATAAAATTAGAACAATTGCGGAAAAGTCAGCACAGAGCTGTAAATTGTAGTGTTTGCAGGTTAGGGAAATCAGGCTTCTTTTACTGAATTTTTACACAGGAATTTTCCTTGAGTTGTGTTTTTAAAACTCTTCTCATTTCTTTTATTTTTGCCACGTGGTGGATCCATCTCCGCTAAAAAGTTTTAAACTGATTTTACAGCAGGATGAATGCAGCAATGGAGATGTGAAGAAAGTCAGGACATTACAGTGGACAGAGCACAGCAATTTAAAAAATAATTGAGCAGCTTGTATAATTATTAATCTTTAAAAAGAAACCAAATAATAACCTTTAAAAAATACAAACGCAACTTTTGTTCAATGTAGAGATTATTACTGTTAATATCTTGGTATGGTCTATCCTTTTGGTCATATTTTCCTCCTACAAAAATATGTGATTATGTATTATGGACTTCTTCTGTGTCAGTTCCTTTTTTTTTTTTGGTTTGCCTCATTTTTATGGCTCTTTAGTGGACTGATGTATTATGATTTCTGTAACTACTTGTCTACTATTGACCATTTAAGTTATTTCTATTTTTTCAGTCTTATTAATAACGCTACAATAAATATCCTTAAAGCAAAATTTTTAAACACATCAGTGATTTGTTCCTTAAACTAATTCACAGAAGTTAAGTTGTTAGGTCAAAGGGTATATAGGATTTTAAGGCTTTTGTTAGTTTTGTCAAATTTTTCTCAGAATTCTATATTCCCACCAGTAGTAAATGGTGAGCTAAAACATTGGGTAAGAAACTTTAAAATGTAGAAAGTATAACACATAGATTGAAAAAGTCGATTTCAGTTAATTTCAACAACTAAGTATGTTCTGATTCTTTATTTTTGGAGATTTTCTATTTGACAACCTTCCCAAAGAAAGAAAAATGGAATACCATTACAACTGAGAAGCTCTGTAGAGTGCATTAAATTGGCAGTCAGGAAATTTGGTCTCTAGTCCTGGTCCTGGTACTTACTGATGTGTGAGATTCTAAGCCAGCCAGTTAGCCTGCCTGGGCCTTGGATTCCTTATTTGGTTCCAGCACAATAATTACTAGCATCTTACCTTACTCTCAAAGTGGACCACAAATCCTATGCTTATCTATATGGGAGGTATTTCACCTGTTGACATGGATGTCTGTTGTTTTGGCTGCCTTGCCTGGTTTTCTCATTATGTGTTGTTTTTCCCACCATCACAGACTCTTTCCCAGCCTACACCTTGCAGTCTAACTTTATCCCGAGGCACATGACCAGGCTTGGCCAGTCAGAGCACCACATCCCCTCTGCCTCAGAGATGGGTCTAAATGTGGGTGTGTGTCCCAAGCCAGGCTCTTGTGAACTGTCCTCCTGGATTTCTGATGGAACTGGCTCACAGGGTCTGCAAGAGCCAATGTTAATTTCTAGGAATTTTGCCAATCAGTTGTTAAACACAGCCATTATTAAAAATTCGATTATATAAACTTACAATTAAATTCTGTTAAAATAAAGGTACTGAATACTCAAAATTTATAGCTTTCTAGTTATAGTACTCTATTTTATTATTATCTACTCTCTAAGTTATATATGTGTGTGGTACCTACATGTATGGTGGAAATACTAAACAATCCACCCTCCGTATTGGAGGGTTCCACGTTCGCAGATTCAACCAACAGTTGACTGCAATTAAAATTGGAAACGCTTGCATAGGAGCCAACTCTACTAGCCATTTTATATAGGGACTTGAGCATCCCGGATTTTGGTATCCGAGGGGTTGGTCCTGGAACCAATCCCCCAAGGACACCGAGGGACGACTGTATAATGGACTAGTGCCCTTCCCAACTCCACGTTTAGTGATGTCAAGTTAGTAGGTTGAAATTGGCCACCGTAGGAGTACTTACACCATGGAAATTGGCGAATGCTACAAACCAGAATTTTTTTTCTGGAAAGCCAGTTGTCAAATATTTACATTATTCCATTGGCTGAAACTATTGGGAAAAGAACTTTTGCTTTTTTACTTTGTTGCTAGGCTAGTAAAATATAATCCTGGAGTAGCCAAAGGGCCATTTTAGTCATCTGTGGAGAGCTTGCCCCAAGAATAATGCCAAGAAAAAGGAAAGCAGAGCTGAGGGATGCAGAGAGACAAGACTCTTAAGGTCAGGTAAGCATTTGGTATTTTAGTTGGATGAGAAACAGGCTCAAACCATGTTAAGTTTCTATAACTTATGAATGAAAGTCTTTTGATAATACAGATTTCGTCATCTCTAAAACTCCCTCATAGCTTTGATAATACATTTAATAATATAAGATTCAAAACTGTGTAAAAGGGGAACTCCTTAGCTAGATATTTCGGTGCCCATAGTTACTATCTTTGAAAGAAGTCAAATAAAACTAGTCTCTAGTGAACTCACCCAATCTGTCCTCACTCAAATATTCAGCTCTGTATAATGTTGGCATTAAAAGTCTTATAACTGAATTTTAAAGTCATAATATAAATGGAATAAACTTATGTTAATAATTTGCAGTTCATTTTACAAAATTTTTCTCCCTCCTTTTAAAATGAAATATTGTTTTCAAGTTGATAACTTTACAAGATTTTAAAAACCTATTTTTAATTATCCTCAGAAAATGAGTCTTACCCTATATTAAATCATAGCACTCTTTCCAGAGAACCAGTTAGAATACAGTTACTCTGCATTTTAAGAACACTGCATTTTCCCTCTTTGGATTATTGATTTCAGTTTACCAAAGCACTGCCTGCCAATGTGTACCCCGAGGTCCTGTTTCTTAATTAGTGATTGAGCCTGGAGTAGGTCCTACTGAGGTCGTAGGAATACTCTTCTATTTCACACTGCTCCAGTGTGTATTTAACACTTTATTTTGTCTCACTACAGCTATGACCCATTTCACATATTGTTGATTCAAAAGAATCAAAATCCCTTTGGTATGTTTACTTTCTGGTACTTGACTGTTGATAACTCAGAGGTGTTAGTGGTTAATTGTCCTCGTTCGTGAAAACCTTGGGAGCAAACTTGACAATATGCCAAGTGTTAAGATGGTTTAAATTTACACCCCCCCCCCCCCAAATATAGTGTTCTCTTCTTTCTCTGCCTTTAAAAAGATGTTGGAGAAAGTCTGTTTAGATTTGGATGATCATATTTAAAAATAAACTCAACAATGAAAATCTTGACACTAGTACTATTAGCTCTGCTAGAATTACTTTTGGATGCCAGAATCTTGGGGTCTTGTTGCCAATAGCTAGCTGCCCTATTTCAATTCTATTGCTGGTTTGCCCCCTTTTCATTAATGAGGTCTTGTCTTGAAGCTATAAGAAAACTGGTTCAAATTAATATGAATGAGAACCATTGTGTGGTGGAACAAATCAACACGTCTTTTTTTACTAAACTTGAGTTAATTCCCTACACCAGCATTTGCACTTCCTGAAGTGTATCCTGAGGAGCCTAGTTAGGGAAACTGTCCAGATCAGTGTTTCTCAATGTGCTGGTCGTCTGCATCTGAGCCTCCTGGGGTGTCTGTTAAAATAGAGACTCCAGGGTTGCTGTGGACTCCCATTCTCTGGGAATGCGGCTTGGCAATCTAGATTTTTAACAGTTCCTCAGGGTGATTCATACATCCTCTGGGAATAAAGGGTCCAATAAATTTGTGACCCACTTTCTTGAAGATTTACAAACCAAAGTAGCACATTAAAGGCTCTGCGAAGTCCTGTAGTAGGGACTGCTTAACTTTTTAAACCCAGGATTTCCCCAAATTATTTCATTACAAAACTTTTTTTGGGGGGGAATATCTGTTATTTGACCAAATACTATTGGGAAAGTTTACTCTAACCAATAGCATAAGAATTGTAGATTGTTTCAGGTGCTTGCTAGTTTGATACTAATGAATTAATGTCATATCTTAGTAGGTACATTAGACAGGAAGATCTAAGTGTGAATCTTGGATTTTGTACTGTTGGCTCAGTTGCTGACCTTCGTCCCAAGGGAGATGGGATAGAAACATGAGTTAGTACCAACCTAGAACCATTGCTAGAAAACTAATTTAAAGAGAAAGCCCCTTTGGTAATGTCATCTTTTATGAACCCATTAATACTTATGGGAATGTACTTTGCCCAGACATTCTACCTCCTCTCTCTACATCCCCAGGGAAGAGATCTGGTTACTATTTTACAACGGAAGATATGGAGAGAGGAGGAAGGAGCTATTCTAGAGACGCCAATCAAGTTGAACAGTGGGAAAAAAAGAAATACATATGAACAGGAAATTGCATGGAAGTGAAAGAATTCTTTACCCTGTAGCAGAAAGGGAGAAAGGCGACCCCAGTCTTCCGTTCCACTCTTCCTCCTATTAGGCACAAACAACACAGAGACAGGGAAGGTGCAGGGAGTAAAGAAGTAAGTGAGCAGGAACTGGGGAGACTTCAGTAGGTCCTTCTCTCTGGGTGGGACCGCCTTTTGCTTGGCTCTAGAAATAGAGGGTGCCCAGATGGGTCCAGATAAAGGAGGTAGGGAAGACGTGAGCTGTAGGGAGAAAGATAAGGAGACCTTAGGGTTTCCTTTTAGATTGCCTGGGCTGATTCACTGGGGTAGAGAGGGAGGCAAGGTCTTGAGAGCATTTTGCCCTCCCCCAACCCCCCCAGGCATTTCATACCCCAGTGACTTTGCACATGTCGCCTCTTTTGTTTCAAATGCCCTGGCCTTTTTCTGTCCTACTTTGTGTTCATGGAACTTGGCTGATTCTGCTAGTTTAACCCCATAATATTATATTAATAGTATGTGGTTGGATTGGGAGCTCTTTAAGGGCAGGGATATATATATATATTTTCACATCTTTATTGGAGTATAAATGCTTTACAATGTTGTGTTAGTTTCTGCTGTACAACAAAGTGAATCAGCTATATGTATACATATATCCCCATATCCCCTGCCTCTTGAGCCTCCCTCCCACCCTCCCGATTCCACCCTTCTAGGTCATCACAAAGCACCGAGCTGATCTCCCTGTGCTATGTGGCTGCTTCCCACTAGCCATCCATTCTACATTTGGTAGTGTATATACATCAGTGCTACTCTCTCACTTCATCCCAGCTTCCCTTTCCCCCCGTGCCCTCGAGCCTGTTCTCTACATCTGCGTTTTTAGTGCTGCCCTGCCACTAGGTTCATCAGTACTACTTTTTAAAATTCCATATATATGCATTAGCATAAGGTATTTCTTTTTCTCTTTCTGACTTACTTCACTCTGTATGACAGATTCTAGGTCCATATACCTCACTACAAATAACTCAATTTTGTTCCTTTTTATGGCTGAGTAATATTCCATTGTATATATGTGCCACTTCTTTTTTATTAATTTTTGAATTTTATTTATTTTTTTATACAACAGGTTCTTATTAGTCATCAATTTTATACATATCAGTGTATACACGTCAATCCCAATCGCCCAATTCATCACACCACCACCTCCACCCCCCTGCGGCTTTCCCCCCTTGGTGTCCATACGTTTGTTCTCTATATCTGTGTCTCAATTTCTGCCCTGCAAACCGCTTCATCTGTACCATTTCTCTAGGTTCCACATATATGCGTTAATATACAATATTTGTTTTTCTCTTTCTGACTTACTTCACTCTGTATGACAGTCTCTAGATCCATCCACGTCTCTACAAATGACCCAATTTCGTTCCTTTATATGGCTGAGTAATATTCCATTGTATATATGTACCATATCTTCTTTATCCATTCATCTGTCGATGGGCATTTAGGTTGTTTCCATGCCCTGGCTCTTGTAAATAGTGCTGCAATGAACGTTGGGGTGCATGCGTCTTTTTGAATTATGGTTTTCTCTGGGTATATGCCCAGTAGTGGGATTGCCGGATCATATGGTAATTCTATTTTTATTTTTTAAGGAACAGCCATACTGTTCTCCATAGTGGCTGTATCAGTTTACATTCGCACCAACAGTGCAAGAGGGTTCCCTTTTCTCCACACCCTCTCCAGCATTTGTTGTTTGTACATTTTCTGATGATGCCCATTCTAACCGGAGTGAGGTGATACCTCATTGTAGTTTTGATTTGCATTTCTCTAATAATTAGTGATGTTGAGCAGCTTTTCATGGGCTTCTTGGCCATCTGTATGTCTTCTTTGCAGAAATGTCATTTTAGGTCTTCTGCCCATTTTTGGATTGGGTTGTTTGTTTTTTTAGTATTGAGTTGCACGAGCTGTTTATATATTTTGGAGATTAATCCTTTGTCCATTGATTCATTTGCAAATATTTTCTCCCATTCTGAGGGTTGTCTTTTCATCTTGTTTATGGTTTCCTTTGCTGTGCAAAAGCTTTGAAGTTTCATTAGGTCCCATTTGTTTATTTTTGTTTTTATTTCCATTACTCTAGGAGGTGGGTCAAAAAAGATCTTGCTGTGATTTATGTCAAAGAGTGTTCTTCCTATGTTTTCCTCTAAGAGTTTTATAGTGTCTAGTCTTACATTTAAGTCTCTAATCCATTTTGAGTTTATTTTTGCGTATGGTGTTAGGGAGTGTTCTGATTTCATTCTTTTACATGTATCTGTCCAGTTTTTCCAGCACCACTTATTGAAGAGACTGTCTTTTCTCCATTGTATATCCTTGCCTCCTTTGTCATAGATTAGTTGACCATAGGTGTGTGGGTTTATCTCTGGGCTTTCTATCTTGTTCCATTGATCTATGTTTCTGTTTTTGTGCCAGTACCATATTGTCTTGAATATTGTAGCTTTGTAGTATAGTCTGAAGTCAGGGAGTCTGATTCCTCCAGCTCCATTTTTTTCCCTCAAGACTGCTTTTGCTATTCGGGGTCTTTTGTGTCTCCATACAAATTTTAAGATTTTTTGTTCTAGTTCCGTAAAAAATGCCATTGGTAATTTGATAGGGATTGCATTGAATCTGTAGATTGCTTTGGGTAGTATAGTCATTTTCACAATATTGATTCTTCCAGTCCAAGAACATGGCATATCTCTCCATCTGTTGGTATCATCTTTAATTTCTTTCATCAGTGTCTTATAGTTTTCTGCATACACGTCTTTTGCCTCCGTAGGTAGGTTTATTCCTAGGTATTTGATTCTTTTTGTTGCAATGGTAAATGGGAGTGTTTCTTTAATTTCTCTTTCAGATTTTTCATCATTAGTGTATAGGAATGCAAGAGATTTCTGTGCATTAATTTTGTATCCTGCAACTTTACCAAATAAATTGATTAGCTCTAGTAGTTTTCTGGTGGCATCTTTAGGATTCTCTATGTATGGTATCATGTCATCTGCAAACAGTGACAGTTTCACTTCTTCTTTTCCAATTTGTATTCCTTTTATTTCTTTTTCTTCTCTGATTGCTGTGGCTAGGACTTCCAAAACTATGTTGAATAATAGTGGTGAGAGTGGACAACCTTGTCTTGCTCCTGATCTTAGAGGAAATGCTTTCAGTTTTTCACCGTTGAGAATGATGTTTGCTGTGGGTTTGTCGTATATGGCCTTTATTATGTTGAGGTAGGTTCCCTCTATGCCCACTTTCTGGAGAGTTTTTATCATAAATGGGTGCTGAATTTTGTCAAAAGCTTTTTCTGCATCCATTGAGATGATCATATGGTTTTTATTCTTCAATTTGTTAATATGGTGTATCACATTGATTAATTTGCGTATATTGAAGATTCCTTTCATCCCTGGGATAAATCCCACTTGATCATGGTGTATGATCCTTTTAATGTGTTATTGGATTCTGTTTGCTAGTATTTTGTTGAGGATTTTTGCATCTACGTTCATGAGTGATATTGGTCCATAATTTTCTTTTTTTGTAGTGTCTTTGTCTGGTTTTGGTATCAGGGTGATGGTGGCCTCACAGAATGAGTTTGGGAGTGTTCCTTCCTCTGCAATTTTTTGCAAGAGTTTGAGAAGGATGGGTGTTATCTCGTCTCTAAATGTTTGATAGAATTCACCTGTGATGCCATCTGGTCCTGGACTTTTGTTTGTTGGAAGATTTATAATCACAGCCTCAATTTCAGTGCTTGTGTTTGGTCTGTTCATATTTTCTATTTCTTCCTGGTTCAGTCTTGGAAGGTTATACCTTTCTAAGAATTTGTCCATTTCTTCCATGTTGTCCATTTTATGGGCATAGAGTTGCTTGTAGTAGTCTCTTAGGATGTTTTGTATTTCTGTGGTATCTGTTGTAACTTCTCCTTTTTCATTTCTAATTCTATTGATTTGAGTCCTCTCCCTCTTTTTCTTGATAAGTCTGGCTAATGGTTTATCGATTCTGTTTATCTTCTCAAAGAACCAGCTTTTAGTTTTATTGATCTTTGCTATTGTTTTCTTGGTTTCTATTTCATTTATTTCTACTCTGATCTTTATGATTTCTTTCCTTCTACTAACTTTGTGTTTTGTTTGTTCTTCTTTCTCTAGTTCCTTTAGGTGTAAGGTTAGATGTTTATTTGAGATTTTTCTTGTTTCTTGAGGTAAGCTTGTATAGCTATAAAATTCCCTCTTAGAACTGCTTTTGCTGCATCCCACAGGTTTTGGATCGTCGTGTTTTCATTGTCAGTTGTCTCTAGGTATTTTTTGTTTTCCTCTTTGATTTCTTCAATGATCTCTTGGTTATTTAGTAACGTAGTGTTTAGCCTCTATGCGTTTGTGTTTTTTACGTTTTTTTCCCTGTAATTCATTTCTAATCTCATAGCGTTGTGGTCAGAAAAGATGCGTGATATGATTTCAATTTTCTTAAATTTACTGAGGCTTGATTTGTGACCCAGGATGTGATCTACTCTGGAGAATGTTCTGTGCTCACTTGAGAAGAAAGTGTAATCTGCTGTTTTTGGATGGAATGTCCTATAAATATCAGTTAAATCTATCTGGTCTATTTTGTCATTTAAAGCTTCTGTTTCCTTATTTATTTTCATTTTGGATGATCTGTCCATTGGTGTAAGTGAGGTGCTAAATTCCCCCACTATTATTGTGTTACTGTCGATTTCCTCTTTTATAGTCGTTAGCAGTTGCCTTATGTATTGAGGTGCTCCTGTGTTGGGTGCATATATATTTATAATTGTTATATCTTCTTCTTGCATTGATCCCTTGATCATTATGTAGTGTCCTTCCTTGTCTCTTGTAACATTCTTTATTTTAAAGTCTATTTTATCTGATATGAGTATAGCTACTCCAGTTTTCTTTTGATTTCCATTTGCATGGAATATATTTTTCCATCCCCTCACTTTCAGTTTGTATGTGTCCCTAAGTCTGAAGTGGATCTCTTGTAGACAGCATATATATGGGTCTTGTTTTTGTATCCATTCAGCAAGGCTGTGTCTTTTGGTTGGAGCATTTAATCCACTCATGTTTAAGGTAATTATCGATATATATGTTCCTATGACCATTTTCTTAATTGTTTTGGGTTTGTTTTTGTAGGTCCTTTTCTTCTCTTGTGTTTCCCACTTAGAGAAGTTCCTTTAGCATTTGTTGTAGAGCTGGTTTGGTGGTGCTGAATTCTCTTAGCTTTTGCTTGTCTGTAAAGCTTTTGATTTCTCCATCAAATCTGAATGAGATCCTTGCCAGGTTGAGTAATCTTGGTTGTAGGTTCTTCCCTTTCATCACTTTAAGTATATCATGCCACTCCCTTCTGGCTTGTAGAGTTTCTGCTGAGAAATCAGCTGTTAACCTTATGGGAGTTCCCTTGTATGCTATTTGTCGTTTTTCCCTTGCTGCTTTCAATAATTTTTCTTTGTCTTTAATTTTTGCCAGTTTGATTATTATGTGTCTCAGCGTGTTTCTCCTTGGGTTTATCCTGTATGGGACTCACTGCACTTCCTGGACTTGGGTGGCTATTTCCTTTCCCATATTAGGGAAGTTTTCAACTATCATCTCCTCAAATATTTTCTCTGGTCCTTTCTCTCTCTCTTCTCCTTCTGGGAAACCTATATGCAAATGTTGTTGCATTTAACGTTTTCCCAGAGGTCTCTTAGGCTGTCTTCATTTCTTTTTATTCTTTTTTCTTTATTCTGTTCTGCAGCAGTGAATTCCACCATTCTGTCTTCCAGGTCACTTATCCGTTCTTCTGCCTCAGTTATTCTACTATTGATTCCTTCTAGTGTACTTTTCATGTCAGTTATTGTATTGTTCATCTCTGTGTGTTTGTTCTTTAATTCTTCTAGGTCTTTGTTAAACATTTCTTGCATCTTCTCGATCTTTGCTTCCATACTTTTTCCAAGGTCCTGGATCATCTTCACTATCATTATTCTGAATTCTTTTTCTGGAAGGCTGCCTATCGCCACTTCATTTAGTTGTTTTTCTGAGGTTTTATCTTGTTCCTTCATCTGATACATAGCCCTCTGCCTTTTCATCTTGTCTGTCTTTCTGTGAATGTGGTTTTTGTTCCACAGGCTGCAGGATTGTAATTCTTCTTGTTTCTGCTGTCTGCCCTCTGGTGGATGAGGCTATCTAAGAGGCTTGTTCAAGTTTCCTAATGGGAGGGCCTGGTGGTGGGTAGAGCTGACTGTTGCTCTGGTGGGCAGAGCTCAGTAAACTTTAATCCGCCTGACTGCTGATGGGTGGGGCTGGGTTCCCTCTCTGTTGGTTGTTTGACCCAAGGCAACCCAACACTGGAGCCTATCTGGGCTCTTTGGTGGGGCTAATGGCAGTCTCTGGGAGGGCTCACGCCAAGGAGTACTTCCCAGAACTTCTGCTGACAGTGTTCTTTTCCCCACGGTGAGCCACAGCCACACCCCGCCTCAGCAGGAGACCCTCCAACACTAGCAGGTACGTCTGGTTCAGTCTCCCCTGGGGTCACTGCTCCTTCCCCTGGGTCCCGATGCACACAGTACTTTGTGTGTGCCCTCCAAGAGTGGAGTCTCTGTTTCCCCTGTTCTGTCAAAGTCCTGCAATCAAATCCCACTAGCCTTCAAAGTCTGATTCTCTAGGAATTCCTCCTCCCGTTACCGGACCCCCAGGTTGGGAAGCCTGACGTGGGGCTCAGAACCTTCACTCTAGTGGGTGGACTTCTGTGGTATAAGTGTTCTCTAGTCTGTGAGTCACCCACCCAACAGTTATAGGATTTGATTTTACTGTGATTGCGCCCCTCCTACCGTCTTATTGTGGCTTCTCCTTTGTCTTTGGATGTGGGGTATCATTTTTGGTGAGTTCCAGTGTCTTCCTGTCGATGATTGTCCAGCAGCTAGTTGTGATTCTGGTGTTCTCACAAGAGGGAGTGAGAGCACGTCCTTCTACTCCGCCATCTTGGTTCAGGGCCACAAATTTTGCTTCTTCCTTAACTTTCTCCCACCAAAAGTATCAGCTTTGTGTAGGCACCAGTCAGTGGCTGCTTGTTGTTGTATTTCCAGCGCCTCACTCTGTGCAGTTCTGGAGAGGAGAGGGCCCCACACCGTGCAGGGCTGCACAGGGAAACGGTGAGGGTGGTCTCTGGGCACAGAGAAAGAGGCAACTTAAGGGCAGGGATATTGTCTTCCTTATTTTGAACATCTTGCATGAGGCTCAGCTCCTAGCACAAAACAGCATTTCAATACATGTTTCTTTGTGATAGCCAGGGCATCAGAAACCTGAACGGGGTGCCCTTAAACAGTCTTCAGAGTATTCGTCTAACGTTCCATGGATGCAGAATTTTAGAACTGGAGGGCATCTGGTAGATCCTCCTCATTTTACAAATAAGAAAGTGATAGTTCACACAGGAAGCAAGTGGTGGCCTAGGACTCAAGCCCCCTAGTTCCCAGGCCAATGTTCTTTGGACTACCCCAGGGTGGTTTGTGTAATTAAAGAATAAAATTTCTTACACTACCCAATGCTGTCAGGACCTTTTCTGAATTATGGTATAAACCAGCATTTAAATTAATATTTGCATCAGTGAAAAATGCAGAATCATTGGGCTAGAAAGTGATTTAAGGAGGATATTCCACCTTCAAATAGAATTTGTTCCATCTCTTTTTTTCACTCCTTGAATTTTTGCATCCCATTGTGCTCCTTTCTGATTCTGGGCTTAGCTTGGAAGCTACAGTTAAAAACTGCTGGGTGAGAAGCTATTCTCCAGGTACTCTCAACTTTATTGGAAAGAGAAGCTCTCATAAATCACATAAGGGAACTGGGGGCTGTGGGATTGCTTAGTTGCCAAGTGAATTCTTATTGATTGCTTTGGAAAATATGTACATTTTCCAGGAGCTTATCTGAAATAAAATAAAAGATTCATTCTTTCTCAGACTGAGCTCCCTCTGCACCAAATTTCAATGATAGTCTGGTCATTTTAATACAGTGAAAGGGCAGTTAAATGAACAGCATAAGCATTAGAAGTTTAGTAAAAAACTTGGATAGCAGAGCACAAATGTTATTCCAAATGGAGAAAGGTTTGGAACAACAAAGTGTCCCTAACTAAACATAAAATCAGAACCAGATTCAGGTTATAGGACTCATGTTGACTTTGTCAAACTTATTCCTAAAAATGATCAGCATAGTAGAGGAATTGCTAGGAAAATCATGATATTAGATGCAGTTATCACTTCCATATCAGGAAGTGGTGTGAATTAGGGTTTCAGGGGAACTGAAATTTTGTATGTCCAAGAATAGTGAAATAAGTGGGAGGAAGGCA
Organism: Eschrichtius robustus; assembly: GCF_028021215.1. Classification (NCBI taxonomy): domain Eukaryota; kingdom Metazoa; phylum Chordata; class Mammalia; order Artiodactyla; family Eschrichtiidae; genus Eschrichtius; species Eschrichtius robustus. The sequence continues at coordinate 35,528,001 of NC_090836.1, forward strand.
TTTGGATCTTAATCCTTCTAGGCCACAGAACCTGTTGAACATTTCTAAAAGCAGTGATCCTTTTCCCTGGAAAAATTCACATAGACATAAAAGCCTTCAGGCTATTTCAGGGAGTTCACAGACCCCCAGACACACAGGAATGTGGGACTCCATATTAAGGGCCCCTTATTTAGCTATTCCCCCCAAAGTTCCTGCTTTCTTCATGTGGCTGCTCTGCCTGGCTGGCATCTGGGACTTCCAACCCTGTTACAGACACACACACACACACACACACACACGGCCATATCCTAGCAAATGGAAAGGACTGAACATATGCTATGAGGCTGACTCAATTTTATTCAGAGTGAACAGAAGTGGCCTTAATCCCCCACAGAGTTCCTTAACTTTTGTTGTGTGGTGAGATCATCTGGGGGAGATTTAGACTTCTCTCAGCATTTATTTACACTTTCCTTTATAGTATGTCTGGAAGGAAAATGCAAACTTTTAATTGGACTAACTTGGTCATTTGTTTCTGTGGTAGACTAGCTTTAGAATTGTCTCCATACCCATTCACCAGATGATTACAATTCACATGGATAGCAGGCTCTGCTTGATCCTGGAGAAATACAGCTCAAAGGATTTTCTAGTCTTCAGTCATTTCCATCTTATTGAATTCACTGGTGAACTAAGGAATTCTTTCTGTATTATTAGCCTAGCAAACATGGTGGTGCATCCCTGAACAGACATGGGAAAGGAGGGTGGCTAATAACAGTCTACAGCACTTTTTGTTTATCCAGAAATCAACCATCCCCAGGAGGCTGATGTATAATCCCATGCTTAATCTGTCATCCATACTTTATGTAATAATAATAATAATGATAATGATAATCATTTACACTTATATAGCCACTTTCATCTAGGGAATCTCAACGCTTTACAAAACACCAATTAATTTTCCTAGTGTCCCTGTGAACTAGGTGAGGTCCATTTTACAGGTGAGGCAATTGAGACGCAGGAAGGACAAGTGGCTTTCTCAAGGTCATGGGGTAGCTGATGGCAGAGCCCAGAAGCTTGGAGAGCTCTGTACCTTCCAGGTGTCCAGAGCCAGCTGCATCTTGTGGGTGAGGGAGTGGGAGGGATCACACTAGAATGAAGCCCTCGCTCTTCTGGGTCTCACTTACCTAAGCCCAGCAGTTCGTAGAAATGCAGGGCGGGTTTCCAAAGTAAACATTTTCCCATCCCCACACGACTTGCACAGCCTGTGACGGGTTGTTTTTGAGGTCTAAGCAGTAGAGGGGGAGCTAAAATTGGCTGTCATATGTGTTTGGATAGGAAGGAGAGGAATGAACTTGGGTGGAAAATTGCCTTTTCGGTGGACGCTGCTGAGAAGCATTGCCCACTCTGGGCCAAATCGGAGCAATCGTGGCCTTGGGCCTGTTTTATTCTGTTCCACCATATGAACAATCTGATGATATGCACATAACAAGGATGAAATAATTAAAGAGAGTCCCATATGCAATTTGCCAGGGACCAAGTGGAAAATAGCTTCTCACTATTTACAGGCTTTTCAGTTGAAGAGAATTCTTAAAATTCCCCAAAACAGGTGGCGCTGAGTTCCAGGTAATAGGATGGTCTATATGAGTGCTTCTCAAACTTTAAGATGCATACAGATGACTTAGGGATCTGTTAACATGCGATGCTGCCTCAGTAATTCTGGAGTGCGGCCCAAGATTATGTTTCCAGGTGATGTCGATGCTAATGGTCCCTACATCATACTCAGAGTAGCAAGATGCTAATGCTACTCTTTATCAATCTGATAGGTCCATTCCCACCACCTACTGCTCTGGAGAAAGTTTTGGTCTCTTAGAATGAGGCTTGGGCTTAGAGGACTAAGGCCTGGATTTGAAAATTGATTCTGTTACATATTAGCTGAGAGAGTTGGGACACCAGACCTTTCTGAACTTCACTTTCCATACCATAAATGAATTCCTCCCTCTTAGGGTTGAAGATGAATAAGAAAACCCAATAGGAAGAGTCTGTCCCAAGGTGGGACTCCATACCTGGGCTCCCCAGTGCAGCCGGTCTGGCTGTCTTCCCTAACAAATACTCAACAGTTTCCCTCTGTGTCTGCCATAATTACCAGCTACATTTGATCTATATTGCCTTTTTCATGTAACTTTATCTCTATACACTTTCTCTTCCACATGTAAAAGCCAGTATCAAATGTCACCTTTTTCATTGTCAAAATGCTTTTCTTGAGCTAATTTCTTGTCTCCTTAACTATTACAATGTGTCCCTGCCTTCCTGGGTTCTCATTTGATCTAGGCTACACAATGGAAGTGAGATTATAGGGTATTCATTTAGTAGATAAATGTTTATTAAACACCTATTATGCTAGGCCCTGGGTATACCACTGAGAATAAAATAGACTTCTTTCTTTTCTTTCTATTGTTTTTGTAGCCTCTGTTTAACTCTCTGGATCGCAGTGAAGTCTTCCTTTAATTCTTCATTTGTTGATGGCTTTAGACTTTTTTCTCATTTCCTTCTAGTTTCATGTTCTCTATTCTTACTGCCCATACTAATCCTTTGGTTCTTTTTCCTCTGCATCTAGTAGGCTGACCTAAAGCTTCTCTCCTAAAAATCTTCATAAAACTCATTTTGTGTGAATGTCTCTGTGTAAAACTGTTTTGTTTTTTTTTTTTTTTTAAATAGCGACACTGAAAGTCATGTACAGTATATACATAGGAAAAAAATCTTGAATAGCACACACCTCACTGTTATCACCGGAACTGTGAGAGGGAACTCTCAATTTTTTCTTTATGTACTTTGACATTTTTGGAAAAAAGTTTCTCCCTTACAGTCAGCAAGTTTTATTCTGTAGCACAGGAAAAAAATAAGGAGAAAAAAATTTAACTGCATGGATTAATGGATAACGCAGGGAAAGATGAAGAAACATGAAAATAAAACTTACAGTCTTCAAATCTTCCCACATTCTCACTTGTAGTTTTATGTCTCAATTTCTGTGTCTGTCTTACTTAAGTTTCAAGTCACTGGTGCAGAACTCTGTCTTCCCGGCATTACACAATGTCAGGAACACTGTTGGCATGAAAGCAACACTAATAGTAAAGCAACAGGAGGCATTTTTACAAGAGAGAGCACAACCGAGATGGATTTTGATAAGGTTGGTGTGTGCCCCAAGAGGTCATAATTACCCACATCAAAGAAGGAGTGGCTTCTTAAGCAAGTGGACTTTATCTTGCCATCTGCCAAAAACGTACCAAATGCTCTTACTTTGTTGAAAAACATGTGCACTCTTGGAACCAAGTCTTCGCAGCTTTGGACTGATGAACAGGACTGAAGAAATACTTTTATTCCTGACGCGTTTGACCTCCCAGCCTTTATTTGGCACCTTGCTTCTCCTATGTTCTCCTAGTTTGGGCACATCATCTGCAATTTGCATAAATGAGATAGGATTGGGTCATGGCTGAACTGGGAACAGAGAGAAGTTATCTGATGAAAACAGTGCAGGAAGAATCTAATTTTCCCAGCTCAACGGTCAATTTTCACTCTACCAGCTGGAATGCCAGGCTGAGTAGTGGTCAGAGAATTGAGGTGGCAGGCTAAACTGTATTAGAATTTAGCTAGGACTCAGTGTGGCTTCTTGTTAGAGGACCCTAGAGAGGCTGTTTTAGCCAGAGAGCTTGATTTAATCAGCCAAACTTTGGAATTAATAAAAACAACAATAAACAAGTCAAAACAAAACAAAACATCAAGCGCAAAATCCCACAACTCTCCAAGCGTCTGCTGTGTGCAGCCAGGAGAGTGACTCCGGGGACCATAAGAGGTCTTTGAACAGCATGGCTTTTTATTAGAGATCACATAGTTCTCCAAAGGAAGACTAGACACTGCTGAACTCCATTCTGTCCTGCGACTTTTGGTTTCATATGCATTGGAAAAGTAATCAGATAGGTAGAAAAATAAATTAGGATAGTCCAAGAATATGTTGAACATTTATAATTGTGTTTCAGGCTTGGTACTTTTTATTTTATATATCTATATATAAAACTCTACTATTACATTTCTCTCCAAATAAGTCTGATTTCTTAAATATTACTTAATGAAGTGTTTCCCCTATTGTTTCAGCAATAATTGTTATCAATCTTTCAAAAAACACAGGATGAAAATGTGTTTATCCTCACACTGGAGTTTCTGCCATTGGGGTCATCTAAAGCTTTTTGCCTGCTTCTCCTTTTCAGAGGTGCCATACTTGTTAGATTCTTCGTGGATCTGATAAAAGTGTTTGAGGCTAATTTTGCTTCTTTGTGGTTTTAATTCTCTTTATTTCCAGTATTACTTGGGGGTATATTTGGCTGTGTTGTTTTCTACTCCACCACTTTCCAGGGAGTTCTGGGCATAACATTTTAGAAGGTACCCCCATGGAGGATAATCTGGATGTCAAAATATCTGAAAACCATGCTGAGTGATGAACATTTGAAGGAAATAGAGGCAAATGTCTTCTTAGAAAAATTATGGTGTGAACTTGTAAGGTGATGGCTTCTTCAGTATATTTACTTTCTTAATGAATATTTTCTTTCTTAATTAAAGAAACCTTAGATCCTCCAAGGTTTTAACCCTTGTTCCTTGATGTGCAACTTCCTTTAGGGCAAGGATGGTACTCATTATTCATCTATGCTGCTGCCTCTGTCATAGTAATGATCTATAGCAGTAACTGATCAAAGCATTCTTTTCTGTTGAATCTGGATATGGCCTCAGAATCTTTCTCAGCAGTACTCCAGGCAGCCACTACTAATTGATTGCTATTGGCATTAAAGATGATGCTTATTTGCAATCCCTACCTTAATGCCCTATTGCTAAGTACTGCTTCCAGGAGGATAATTCTGCCCTTCAACCACCAAAGGCTTTATGATCCTTATTTGAATACCTAGATAACAGTTGAGTCAAGATTGGAATATTTTACTAGGACTACAATCAAGGCTAGGTGAGTAACAAAGTGGAAACAGAGTAACAGAACACTAGACAGTTTCTGCCCATTTTTCTCTACCCCATTCTTAGCCTGTGATCCTCTAGAAGGATACATCCCTGCATAGCGCCTGGTCTTCCCCCATGAAGAGGAAACCATTTTTAACTCCAGCTTTCTGGAAATATTTTTAGTATCTCCAGGACTTCGAAATTTAGATCCAAGAAAATGAAGCCCTGAGAGAGAGAGGAATTGCTCTGTTTGTTGCCTTCTGAGTTGTAAGTGAATCGCTTGACATTTCTCTGAAGATCGGCAACAGAATGTTCATATGACGTGTCTTTAAGAGAAACCACACTTCATTACCATTCAGTCATGATCTCAAAGTCCCAACATTCCTTCAGGAGATTCACATATGTCAAGGCTATAAATGCTGTCTTCAAATATTTGAAGAGCTACTGTGGAGAAGAGGGTGTACGGTTATTGTGTATTGCTGCTGAGGGTTAACTAGACCAGTGAGTAGAAATTAGAGGAGGGCAAACTTGGGTTTGATAGGAGGGTATATTTTCTATTAATAAGAGCTTCCTTAACATGAACAAGCTGTCTAGTGTTATAGAATGCTCTCAGTCACTGGGACAAATAAGGCAAAGCCTGGATTGCTCTCTGTGAGAGATGGAGTTCAATGGATTCCTATCTTAGATGGAAAATTGAACGAACTCTTCTTTCCAGAGGGAGACCCTGGTGAGTTAGATATAACTAAGCTATGCAGTACAATATGTATGCTTGTATTGAGGTAGTCCATAGACCTTTTGACCTTTTCTATCCTGACATCTGCTGGCCAACACATGACTCATCATAGGTCATGCTGATATATCTGCAGCTTCTGAATGGGAAGATCTTTGAGTGGGAACTGAAAAGACAAGGTGATGGAAAAATAACCAGTGGTAATAGATATTGGCACAGATTTATAAGTGAATACAACCTAGTTGCGTTATAATATATAAATGTATTCATATATAATCTATAGTTACAACTTTATAAGTGAATGAACATAGTCAATTTTAAGAGACTTTTAAACATAATTTTGAACTTACAGTTATGAGATGGAATATTATGTAGCCTAAATAACACTGCTATAGAAAATATATAATAATGTGGGGAAATATTCACACAATACAGAAGAAAAGCAGATTATAAAAATATCACGTGAAGTATGATTCCAACTTTTGATCTGGAAAAGCCTATCTTTGTGTTTTTAAAAACAGATTGGTTAAAGGTGTGCTTTAATTTTGTAAGAAAAAAAAAAAAGACTGGAAGGATATACCCTGAACAGTTAATAATGGATATTATGGGAGAGTAGAATTCTGGGTGATTTTTGTTTCCTTTTTAAACTTTTCCCCAAATTTCCAAAATTCCTAAGATAAACACACATTACTTTGGTGGTAAATTAGCTTTGTATTGCTGTCATAACAAATGATGGCAGACTTAACGGCTTAAAAAAACACAGATGTATTATTTTATGTTTCTGTGGGTTAGGAGTCAAACATGAGCTCACTGGGTTAAAATCAAGATGTCAACAGTGCTGCTTTCCCTTCTGGAGACTCTGGGGGAAATTCATTTCCTCACCTTTTTCAGCTTTTAGAGGCCACTTGAATTTCCTGGCTTGTGGCCCCTTCCTTCATCTTTAAAGACAGCAATGTTAACATCTCTCTGATATTCCTCCATAGTCATATCTCCCACTGCCTGGCTTCAACTGGAAAAGCTTCTCTGCTTTTCAGGATTCTCATGATTACATTGGGTTTACTTGAATAATCCAGGATAATCTCTCCATCTCAAGGTCCTTAACCTTAATCACATCTGCAAAGTCCCTTTTGCCAGGTGAGGTAACATATCCACAGGTTCCGGGGATTAGGCCATGAATATATTTGGGGAGGACATTCTTATGCCTACCTCAAGTGGTCAGGATAACAAATTGTTTTGTAAAACTGCATTGAATCCCTACTGAACTCATACTGCACTTTCCAATAGAAGCAATGCCATGCATGAGGTCATGCTCCCAGGCCAGCCATCAGAACTTACATGACCTGCGATAGGAGAGACTTTGCTCTTTTAAGTACTACAGTAAAGAACACTGATGGGACTATTTGATACAAAAACCACGAATAACATTTTTTTTAGAAAAATGTGTTCAGAGTTCTCAAGAGGATATCCTTCTCCTGTCTTCTCAGCCTTTCCCCCCCCCTTATCCTTATTATTGCCTCTCCCCTCTCCTCCTATGTTTGGGAATTGTGAGTAGAGGACTCAATTTCTAAGTTACGGTGGTGGTTGCCATGGTCTGTGGCATGGGTTTGAGCAGGGTGGGCGCTGGGAGGCGAGGGACAGCTGAGGAACTAGGTGACACTGAAAGAAGGTGGCTGTGGGAACTTTTCCTGGTGTGAATGAAATCTCTGGGGAATACCCTAGAAGGATTCTGGATCTTTCCTTTAGTTCTCCCAGGGGCCTAAATGATGGGCTCACTTACTTCTTTCTAGTTGCCTCTGCTGGTCTCAGCAAAGGCTTCTCTCCTTATTTGCTCACTGGGGGATAAGATATATGGTTGTGGGACTTCCCTGGTGGTCCAGTGGTTAAGACTTCGCCTTCCAATGCAGGGGGTGCAGGTTCGATCCCTGCTTAGGGAGCTAAGATCTCACAGGCCTCGCGGCCAAAAAACCAAAATATATAACAGAAACAATATTGTAACAAAAATTCAATAAAGACTTTGAAAATGCTCCACGTCAAAAAAAAAATCTTAAAAAAAAAAAAAAGATATATGGTTGTGCACACAAGCCAAAGCCCTTCTGGAGTTTTCTGAGGGCTTTTGTTTCCAGCAACTAGGGGAGAAAAAAGCGCTCTCCCCTGCTCCCTTCTATTTATTTTTACTCGTATTATGTGGGGATCACACACATAGGAGCGCTGTACAGAAAGGACAGCCTTGGAAGGCGAGGAATGCAGAAAGGCTCTGCAGCAGGGCCAGGAGTCGGGTCTGAGGGAGGAGAAGGGCTGCTTTTCCCTCAGAGGGTGGGCACTCCTCCAGCCCTGGCCACCACAGTCCCACATGATCCCAACCAACAGAGTAAGTCTGTCTCCTCGCAGAGTTCAAAGGTGGCGAACCTATTGTTTTCTCACGTCCTGAGCTTCTCTGCGGTCAGCTGAGGCAGAGTGTGGAGAAGTCTTGTTTTGGAGAAGTTTCTTCTTTTGGGGTAGTTAAGGGGAACATTGCTCCTGACTGGGATCTAGGGCTCCCTTCCCAAGAATGATGAGGAAAATGATACAAGTAGAATCGCTTACTCAATTCTAACACTGTGCTAGCATCTACATGCATCGTCTAGTCAAATCCTCACGATAATACTATGACACAAGAACCAATGTATTGTTGTTTTGTGCCAATGAATTCAAAATAACAGAAAAATACACAAAACTGTGTACTAAATCGGTGCGATATATAAGCCATTCAAAAATTATTGGGTGGTGCAGGTGGTGGGATGAATTGGGAGATTGGGGTTGACATATATACACTACTATGTATAAAATAGATAGCTAATAAGAACCTGCTGTATAAAAAATAAATAAAATAAAATTCAAAAAAATAATTATTGGGAATAAGATACACTGAATAAAGCACTGAAATCATGGAAAGGGCTTAGCTTGGTTGTCCCAGGCCCTGGAATAACACTCATAAAGTAAAATCTGGAGTCCTTTCCTCTCCCCCCGCTGCTGCCCCTCGACTCGCTTTTGCTTGGCCCACCATGGCCATTCTAGTGCCTCAGAATGGGACTGTATTTGGAAATGGGGTCCTTAAGGAGGTCCTCAGTTAGGGTAAGATGAGGTCATTAGGGTGGGCCCTGATCCAATGTGACTGGTGTCCTTATGAGAAGAGATTAGGACACAGACACACTCAGAGGGAGGTCCGTGTGAAGATGTAAAGAGAAGGTGGCATCTACCAGCCAAGGAAGGAGTTCTCAGGAAAAACAACCCTGCTGACGCCTTGATCTCTGACTCACGGCTTCCAGAACTGTGAGGAAATACATTTCTGCTGTTTAAGCCACTGAGTCTGTGGCGTGTGTTACAGCAGCCCTAGCAAACTAATAGAAAGTATTTTTAAAAAAAATTTATTTGTTTATTTATTCTTTTTTTTTGGCTGTGTTGGGTCTTCATTTCTGTGCGAGGGCTTTCTCCAGTTGCGGCAAGCGGGGGCCACTCTTCATAGCGGTGCACGGGCCTTTCACTGTCGCGGCCTCTCCCGTTGCGGAGCACAGGCTCCAGACGCGCAGGCTCAGTAGTTCTGGCTCACGGGCCTAGTTGCTCCGTGGCATGTGGGATCTTCCCAGACCAGGGCTCGAACCCATGTCCCCTGCATTGGCAGGCAGATTCTCAACCACTGCGCCATCAGGGAAGCCCTAGAAAGTATTTTTAATGTCCCAGGAACTTTGTGCTCTGTACTATTTGGTTGGAATTCTTTGCTCCCAAGTTCAGTTCAAGTATTCCCTCCTCAGAGAGGCTGTCTCCACCAGTCGTTAGTAAAATCAGTGCTCCCATCCCTCACAGTCAACCTCGAGCACCTGTATTTTTCTTACCTTGACTAGCACCTGGGCTACTTACCTGTCCGAGTGTTTATTTTCTCTCCCCTGATCCCTTCTAGAATGTAAGCTTCTCGAAGGCAGTTTCTCATTCCTTTCCACTAAGTAACACTTGATAAAGGGAATAGTTCCAGCCTCCCGGAAGCCACTGGTGCAAAGTCCAGGACGTTGTGGTATCAGCTGGCTTCCCTCCCATGCGGTCTGCAAACACTGGTTACCTGCTCCCCCATCAACCACAATGGCTGCATGTTAACGGCGGGATACCCTCACCCTCTTGGACTTCCCTGTGTGCTCCTGCCTTTGCATATGCTTTGGTTTGTGTGTTGTCCTAATGGACTCAACATTCTGTGTGCCGTGGTACTGGGAGGGGAGTAGGAAACCCCCTCTGGCAGGGAAAGCTACTCTGTGCTTGGAGTCAGAGCTGAAAATAGATTTCTTCACTGGACAGCAATTTGGATGCCAAGACGTCTCTTGTCGCCCCATTTAACACCCATCCCCCCACCCGGGGAGCAGTAGCTCAGGGATATTATTTGAACATTTTTTGCCCATTATGGTGAGGACTACATAGCCACAGGGAGAGACATACGGTAGAGTATTAGAAATGGTGGGGATTCCATTTATTGTGTAACTAAACCGATCTTGCCAATCATTTACCAGTCAGGCTAGCTGGTCTCACAATTTCAGACTGATATATTGTGCTTGAAGATTGATGATCTTTCATAATTTTGTTGCTGGCATGGGCAAACGGCAATCTGAGAGCTACCAGATGAAATAAAGACCCCGGATAATCTATTTTATTCCTGGGAAGGAAAATGAAGCCTACTGCAAAAGGACAGATCAGCCTGCTAACGTTTCAAAAAAGATCTTATTAAAAATGAATACAATTTCAGGAAAATTCCAGTGGTGTTTAATTTAGGTAATATCACTGCTTCACAGAAACGGAAGCATTCCACTATGTAACAGGTTACCCTTTACACTTATGAAATGTGTCATAGGATTTTTCAACTCCTGAAACAGGGCAGAAAATATAAAAACGTCCTTTTTTGGTTAAAAAGAAGCAGAAGGTAAAGCAAGGGACAAAATGTTACCAGATAAATAAAGCACAAAATGCCAAATTCCAAACTCAAAACACTGAGGGTACTAATTTGCTAATTAGAATGTTCCTGGGACCTTCGTTGCTTTAAAACTATGGACTGGGGCTTCCCTGGTGACGCAGTGGTTGAGAATCTGCCTGCCAATGCAGGGGACACGGGTTCGAGCCCTGGTCTGGGAAGATCCCACATGCCACGGAGCAACTGGGCCCGTGAGCCACAACTACTGAGCCTGCGCGTCTGGAGCCTTTGCTCCGCAACGGGAGAGGCCGCGACAGTGAGAGGCCCGCGCACCGCGATGAAGAGTGGCCCCGGCTTGCCGCAACTAGAGAAAGCCCTTGCACAGAAACAAAGACCCAACACAGCCAAAAATAAATAGATAAATAAATATATTTTTAAAAAACCCCAAAAATATGGACTGAACCATGAGCTGCTCCTCTTTATGGCTCATGGTTCCAGATTGACAACTGCCATTTTTCCTTAGCAGATGGAGGCACTTCCTTTTTCTGCTTTTCAGATGCTTCGCCTGCTCAGTGAGTGCCGGGAAAGCAGGTCACTGATGTGAACACAGACAGATGAACGATTTACACTGCAATGGCACAAAACCAAACCCCAGTTTTGGACTTTGGTCTGACAGCAAAATTTAACATTGAGGTACTGATTAAAGCAAAACCTCCCTGTTTCAAGAGGTTTATTCATTAAAAAAAAAAAAAAGCCTGTTAGGAACCCAATGAGTTTACAGTTCTGAATAACTGTATGTATGGTGTATAGTAAACAACCTGAATAGCCATTCTAAATGAGTTCTTTATATTCTGCTTCTAGAAACTTGTAATTACATTGGAAGCAGGACATGTGATACAGAAGATATAAAGCTATTCAGCCCCAACTGCCACTTGAATTCAATGAAGGCAGTCCAGCAAGATCAGTGGAACGCATGAGAAAATCACTGCAATTAATCAACTCTTAAAGTTGAACTGAGGAAAGCTTTTCCTTAAAAACAAATAGATTTAACTCTTTTTCATTAGTCCTGGGCTTTTAAGATAAATTGTGATGGCGTTGCATTTTCAGCAGCAATTGATCTTTTTGGTCGTACATTTTCTATCTTTCTTGGTCATGTTAGAAAATTATAAACATAAATACTGTCATAGCATTTCAGTTTGAAAAGTGAAGGTCTGAGAAGAGAGTTAGAAACAAAAGTATGCTTTGATTTTCAACAACTCTGAAATCAAATGTGTGGCTACTTCAAGAATTTCTTCCCATCTTGAGCTAGGGAAGCATGATCTAGGAGAAGACATATATGCCCAAGAAAATTTAGAAATTTAAATATGAACAATCTTTGAATCAATAGGCCATGTTTTAAATGTCTTTTTGTTAACAAAAATATGGCAACTTTGAAAGAATCTCCTTTCCAGACAGACTGACCAAAAATCTAACAGTTTGCTGCTAATAACTTTAGCAACCTGCAAAAATTTGATCAACTTTATTCTTCCCATCATGCATTCATTATTTCAAAAAAAACATTGATTGAACTTCACTCAGTTCTATAGCTAATGGCAGTGAACATTAAGGGTCTGAAGTTTCTTATTCATATTTCGGAATACACAGTCAATTTATCTTCTAGTCTTTTAGGTTAGAATTAGGTCCGACCTAATTTCTTTCTGGTCTTGGCTCTCTTGGGCCATGTCAATTACAATCAAAGTCAACCCTCCCCTTACAAGCCTGGGACACTGATTGGCATGAGCTGATGCTGGAGAGCCACGGAGAAGGGATAAAGAACCACGCAGAAGCAGTGCGTAGGTGGTGTTGCAATCACAAACCACAGCATATGCTGCCCAAATGGGTCATTGCTACATAACTGGACTATTCACTGTTCTCCTAACCAGGCACCTCATTTTCTTGTTTCTGATGTTTGCTCACGCCTTTTTGTCTGCTTTCTCCAATTTCAGCGCTTTGAATTTTAAACCATTCTATAAGACACAGAACTCAAATAATTTTCCTTCATTAAAGCATCTTTAGTTTACCATCTTTATTCTCTTCCCAAGGTAATTTCTTCTCTTTAAGTTTCCATTTATTGGTATTTTTCTTTTGGTTCACATCTAGAAGTGTGTATGGTAGGTATTTTCTCCTTTGTATTCCTACTAACTGTAAGTTCTTTGAAAATAATATTGTTTCTTATTTATCTTGGTAGCCCCTGGAAAATTTTGTTTTTTGTCTTTCAAACAGAAGGTACCTGATAAATATTAGTGGACAGAATTGGGAAAATTGGATGCAATGTTGGTGACATGTATTTGGCATATGAGTTTTACTTTTACCGTTATTTTCTCTTCCATCAATATAAATGGTAAAAAAAAAAAAAAAAAAGAGGAATCCCCATATCAAGACTTCATTTATAGTCAAAGAATCCTTGAATTAGAGTGAAACAACTGAGGCTAGAATTTAGCTCTTTATGTTACATTTGTGGAACTAATTTTTCTAGTGGCAGTTTGGGAAGTCACCAACACAGACATAACGTCATTGCAAACCAGGAGGCCAAGCATAGCTGTGGGAAAGAGAGCCCATGTTCAAAAGGAAATATCCAAAATAATAGAATGGAGGGTCTAGAAAATCACCACCATGAATGCCTTTTTTGTGGTCTCATTTCCCCCAAGGTTGCTCTAGTATGAAAGTCTTTCTTTAAGGAGATAACATAAAAAGAATTAAGGGGTGGCAAAAAAAGTCCACTCGTGTAATGGCCTTGTGTATTCTTTGGCTATTTCAATGTAATGTTTATCTAATAAATAGCATTTCAGTGTTAAACAGTAGAGCTGTGTCTGCATTCCTGGGCCAAACGGCTGGACCTCCTTCAGGTCTTGCCATGCTCTTACTGCTGAAAAAAAGTCCTGTTTTAATGAAAAGAGATACTATGTGCCTGGAGCCAGCACCAGCGATGGCTGCTTAATGTTTTCGTGCTTCTGGGTGTATTGAAGTCTTCAGACAGAATCACAAGTTAGTGTGTGTGTGTGTGCATACATTTATGAAAAAATGTAATTTTAGTAAAAATTCATAGTTCTTGAATAATAAAAATCACCCAGATAATACTTTTTCGAAATATAATTCTCTGTAATTACTTCCTGTATTAAACAACTTGAAAGTTGTCTGTGATGTGACTGGTACATTTGTATAATAACGTGAGTGAATATTTTGATGCCATTGTTAAAAAAGAAGGAATAAAGAAGACTAATGTGTGGTTGTGAAGTTTAGAGAAATGCTAATTTCAGAAGAGAGGAAATAAAACCTATGTCCAATTACCCACATCAACCTTTAGATGGTCAACACATTTAGATAGTATCTGAGTCAGAGTAAATTCTAGAAATGTAGTCCCTGACCTTGCTATTCTCCAGTAGAGGGAAATGTGTTCTGAGAAGAGTTAGGTGGATTTCCAACATGGTGGAGTGAAGAGGTGACTGGGAGAGGGTAGGTCAGGTGGAAACGGACATTGAAGAGGATAAAATGTAGTGCATTAAAAATGGCCTCAACCACAGGAGAAATATATGATATTGTCTTGTTTATTTAACCTGTCTCTGTAAACTCAGAAGGAGATGTTTATGTGGTTTTAAGGCAGTGTTTCTACTCTGACAAAGTATGTGGATTTGGTTTATGGACCACGGAGTTTCAGGCAGAAAAATGGGAAAGAGAAACTTGGAAGGGCATTTGGTTAAAGTGTTCTTATCATTAGTCTGAACTTCTTACTAAACCCTTGCATACTCATTCCTACATTCCATTCATTTAAAAAACTGTTAGGCACCTTCTGGGAGCATTAGAAAGGATAGCGACACTGAGATACACAGGTCCTGCCCCTGAGGAACTTAAAATTAGTCAGGTTTAAATTATAGGACTGGTTAGGCATAGTCCATATGCCCTGCAGCTGGAGCTTATTTTATTTAATCATTTAATTAATTGCTTTGGGGGATTTTAATTTTGATCCTGAAACATCCAGCCTCCAGCAGTCAGCAGGCTATTCCATGTAAGGTGGGCATCCCTGAAGAATTCCATTGCAACCGGAGTACTTGATCACATATTCATAGATCGTTTCCTACATTCACTCAGTAAATACTTGCTGACTACGTGCTGGCACAGTTCTAGACACTGGGCAGAGTGAACAAACAGTTCAGCTATTTACATCCACTGAGCTTATACCGTGTGTTGGAATAAGGGCGGTGAGGCCCCAAATGATCAGCCCACAAAGTATAAGAGAAACAGCTTCTTACAGGAAAAGTCAGATGTGGTATCAGAAAGAGGAAAGGGGTGATAGGAAAGCAAAGGTGACAGATGTCTGTTACAGGCCTCACCTAACATTCACCTTGACACATCTTGTGTCTGTCACCCAGCATTTGACTCCTGACCTTGTTGTTTTCTTCTTTCCTTCCTGGCTCGGCACACTCCTAGGAAACTCTCCTGGTAACATCCCTCTTGCTTTAACCCAACCCCAAGACCCCTCCTTTTTGTACCCTGACCCAGTGGACAGTCCCTATTCCAGGGTGTACTGGCCATTAGGAGTCAGGGTGTAGGGGTGATGGCAGCGGGATGAGGGGAGACAGGACTGGGAAAGGGAGGGGTTCATAGCAAAGAAATGAGGGCAACTTTACAAATACAGATGATAAAGTACAATAAGTGGCAGTAACTCCAATGAAAACTGAATCATTTTAAAACAGGAAGAAATTAAGGGAATACTATTATTTTTTAATGAATAAAAAGCAAAGAATAAAGCGTCACGAAGGAAAGGGATGGGAAGAGAAGTCTACCGCAGCGTTCCTCAGAGTGTGGGCCGAGGGTCACAGCATCAGCATCACCTGGGAGTCTGTTTAAAACTTTGCACTTGGGCTTCCCTGGTGGCGCAGTGGTTGAGAATCCGCCTGCCAATGCAGGGGACACGGGTTCGAGCCCTGGTCTGGGAAGATCCCACATGCCGCGGAGCAACTAAGCCCGTGAGCCACAACTACTGAGCCTGCGCGTCTGGAGCCTGTGCTCCGCAACAAGAGAGGCCACGACAGTGAGAGGCCCGCGCACCGCAATGAAGAGTGGCCCCCGCTCGCCGCAACTAGAGAAAGCCCTCACACAGAAACGAAGACCCAACACAGTCATAAATAAATAAATAAAAACAAAAACCTTTGCACTTGTCAGAAATCCTGAGGCTGGAACCCTCCAGGTGAATCTGATGTAGGACATTTTTCAGGCCTTTCGTTCTAGAGGATGATGGATCCTACCTACCTGGTGATCCATTTCTTCTTTTAAAACAAGGTGCTGATACTCATCTTTTAGCAATTTGTAAGATGCTTCCCTTCTAGTCTCTTCTTTCTATTCCTTCTTCCTTATATTCTGTAATTTTGATCTGTAGCCCATGAGCATTACACAAACTGTCAAGTTGCAGGTCAATGAACATAGCTAGAAATAAAAAGATAAAGAACAGCTTGCTAGTTCTCAGTGTATATTTAGCAAGGAGAAATCACCTGAATCCATCCAATCTTCAGCTGGTGAACTGCTTGCTCACAAAAATGCATCAGTCATTTATTTGAGTAGACATGTAGCGCAGAAAGGGATTGCACAGTCTTTGTTGTACACTATCTTACACAGATACAGAGACACATGCAAATATTGTAGAGCTCAAACTTTAAAGTTTCCCATCTGAAATGAATGAAAGAATAATATATTTTTTAAATATACCATTTTTTAACAAATAATATGATAATGTTTTAACTTGGCAAATGTGCAGAGACATGTTCAATGTGAAGGAAAAAGACATCAGCTACAGGTGAAGAGCAAAGAAACCAATAACAATGAACACTTACATGATATTTACATGCCAGGTCTTATCCTAAGTGCTTGACTTATACGAATTTGTTCAGTCCTCACAATGCCCCTGAGAGTTACATGCTGCTAGCAGGCCCATTTTAAAGATGAGGATGAGGCACTGAGAGGCTGTATCTTGCTGAGATCACACAGTCTGGATTTGAAGCCAGGCAGTAGAGCCCAAGAACCTCTGCTCTTAACCTCCCCACCACCTTAGCCTCTGTTTCTAACCACTCTTCACTCCCACTTCTTTTTTCTTTTTTTTAATAAATTTATTTATTTATTTTTGGCTGCATTGGGTCTTCGTTGCTGCATGTGGGCTTTCTCTAGTTGCGGTGGCTTCTCTTGTTGTGGAGTATGGGCTCTAGGCGCACGGGCTTCAGTAGTTGTGGCACACGGGCTCAGTAGTTGTGGCACGTGGGCTCAGTAGTTGTGGCACATGGGCTTAGTTGCTCTGTGGCATGTGGGATCTTCCTGGCCCAGGGCTCGAACCTGTGTCCCCTGCATTGGCAGGCAGTTTCTTAACCACTGTGCCACCAGGGAAGCCCTTCACTCCCACTTCTGAGCACAGTTTAATGCTATTACTGTAGCTTCAGGCAGCTGGAGGGCAGTGAAAGAGCAGGTGGGAGGAGGCAGAGCAGAGATACTGAAGGAAACAGAGGCAGGAGGGATGAGACTGGACGACAGGACACAAAGAGGAGCAGAAGCAAAGGGAAGGGACGTGGAGTGGAGGCGGGAGAAGCTAGAAGTGGGCTGACGGGGGTGATGTGTAAGAATGAAACTCAGGTGGTTGGGAGAGAGTAAAGGAGGTGTGAGGACGAGCTTGGATGCTGAGGGGTGGGAGCAGCAGGGAGGGGCGTGGAGGGGCAGGTCCTCGGAGGTAGAGCCAAGGAGAGATGAGTTTAGAAAAGACGATCTGGGTCCAGAAAGATAAAATAGAAGGAAAAGAAAAAGAAAAGGACACAATGAAAAAAGAAGGTCCTTTCCTTGGGAACTCAAAATGCCATCATGCCCTGTGGTCCTCTGCTAGTATGCGATAAAAACATCATTTTAATAAAGAGCATGGTATCAGCCTCCTAGCACAGACAGGACAGCATTCGTTATGAAAATAAAAAAGACTGGACTCCAGCAGCATTGTCTTTTCATTTTGTCCCTCCACTCTCCAACAGCTCGTGGGCTTTTGCTACTTTAATATGAGACACAAGAGACCAAGACTGGCATTCCGTGACCACTCAAAACATGTCCCAGCCCTGCCACTGGGGCAACCAAGAGGAAGCCGTGAGCAATAGAATACTGGTTTGAATTGCCTTCAGAGGACTGTCTAAACCTTCCACTGAGAACACAGCCCAGTTCAGCACCATAAGAGCATTTAACACGGCAGCTGCCTCCTCAGGTTGGGCTATGGGCATCCACACTTCACAGCCTCTTAGTTGCTCAACGAAGGCATGTGGGGGCCTGGTGTTGCATCTACCTGACAGGCCTGGGTTCTCAAAGTTCTTCAAGAATGTGATTTAGGACTTCCCTGGTGGTACAGTTGTTGAGAATCCACCTGCCAATGCAGGGGACACGGTTGGAGCCCTGGTCTGGGAAGATTCCACATGCCACAGAGCAACTAAGCCCGTGCGCCACAGCTACTGAGCCTGAGCTCTAGAGCCCACGAGCCACAACTACTGAGCCCGTGTGCCACAACTACTGAAGCCCTCGCGCCTAGAACCCATGCTCCACAATAAGAGAAGCCATTGCAATGAGAAACCCACGCACCACAGTGAAGAGTAGCCCCCGCTCGCCACAACTAGAGAAAAGCCCGCACGTATCAATGAAGACCCCGTGCAGCCAAAAGTAAATAAACAAATAAATAAAAATAAAGAACGTGATTTAACACAGACATAGAGAACAGACTGGTGGTTGCCGACGGGGACGGGGTTGGGGGAAGAATGGAGGGGGAGGTTGGGGCGAGCAGAAATAAGCTTCTATATACAGAATGGATAAACAAGGTCCTACTGCATACCACAGAGAACTATAGTCAATATCCTATGATAAACCATAATGGGAAAGAATATTAAAAAAAGAATGTAGGGCTTCCCTGGTGGCTCAGTGGTTAAGAATCCACCTGCCAATGCAGGGAACATGGGTTCAGGAAGCTCCCACATGCCGCGGAGCAACTAAGCCTGTGTGCCACAACTACTGAGCCTGTGCTCTAGAGCCCACGAGCCACAACTACTGAGCCCGCATGCCACAACTACTGAAGCCTGCACGCCTAGAGCCCGTGCTCCGCAACAAGAGAAGCCACCGCAATGAGAAGCCCCCGCTCGCCGCAACTAGAGAAAGCCCCGCGCGCAGCAATGGAGACCCAACGCAGCCAGAAACAATAAATAAATAAAATAAAATAATAAAATAAATAAATTTAAAAAAAAAGAATGTATATGGAACTGAATCACTTTGCTGTACAGCAGTAATTAGCACACGTTGTAAATCAACTATACTTCAACTGCAAACAATGTGATTTAACAAAGGGATACAGCCAAAAAAAAAAAAAATCAGAAATATTTTGCTTATTGACCTGAGAAGTGAGAATTCTTACTTGCAAATGGATTGCCTCCTGAATAAAAACCAAATGCAAGGACTTCCTCAATCCTATGCCTCACATTCTAGTGTTCCCCAAACTTACCAGATATTAGCAATCACTTTGAGTGCTTATTTAAAGAAGAAAAATGTTTGCCAAAAATATATTCTGGAGATTTTGAATCAGTAAGTCTAGGTGGGGCTGAGGAATCCATTTTTCTCCCCCTAGGTACACGCACATACACACAAATAATTCTTTTGCTCTGACATGTTGGGAGGCACTGACATACCTTATACACCAACTCAAGTGCATTTCTTTTTGCTCAAAGATTTTCTACTCCTCTCCTGCTCTACACTTTACATCCAATAGCTCCATATGCTGACCTCTAGTTTCCTCAAATTCTACACACCAATACCATCTCCTCCTGTTGAAATGCTAGCCATTTTTCAAATGAGTAGGATTTCTTGACCTTCCCAGTTGAAAATGGTCTCTTCTTCTCTGCTCTCATATGAAATTTTGTTGGTGTTTATCTTGTAGCGCTGCTCACGTTTTACCTTGGATTGTGGGTACAGTACCCATCATCTCCTTTTTACTCTATTGCAAACTTGTTGAAGGTAGTAATCATGTCTTCAAATAGCCCCACAGATATAAAATGTCTGGCACTGTGCTTGGGACACTGTATCTCATACTTCTCATTGCATCTCATCCCTTCCCTTCCCTTTTCCTTTTTGTATCCCTTTGGTACATAGCAAGGTGTTTTGCTTCCAGTATATGTTTACTAAATGTATGTTAAGTAAATGAATAACTGATGTAGGAACTTTGGGAGGCTTTTTCTAAATTTGTATTACTTTTTGGTCTAGGTAAAACAAACTTAGAAAAAAGTACGTGGAGGCATTTAGAATGCAGAATGGAGAGGTTTTATCTTTCCTTACAGGCAATCATAAATTACAATGCTAAGGTCTTGGCTTGGTTTAATTTGGGGACACTTTTAGAAGAAACAAGCATTGAATTGAGTATATAGGAGGCATAAAAATCTCTCCAGAGAACTAAGGAAGGACACAAAATAAATGGGGAAATGTTCTCTCATCCTCATAAACCGTTTTGTTTAAACATGAGAAAGGTAATACCAAATATCTTCTGATATAGTTCTAACATCTAATTGCTTCAGATTTCTGTCTGATTCTATTTGTTTAGTATATCTTTAGGTCAAATACAGCTTTACTTCCATTACTGTAATTCTAAGGAGATCAATATTTTTCATCAATTTTTATAGTGATTTCCCTTAGTGAAAATTTCAGGCTATGTGTTTTGCTTGTTTTAGGTGACAGTGTTATCCTATGAATCTTTATAACCCTCTGGATCACTTTCCAGTTCCTTGAATCGAAATTGTTTCCTTCAGATCCATCTTGATGTGTAACCCTGAGTTTGCAAGGTGCCTCCTGTAAAACATCAGCTTAATTGGATAATGATCACTCATCCATGTAGTTTCCTTATAAGCATCCCTTATACAACTGGATGCAAATTCTTCAGAAATCAAGGCGGATTCTACCTGGGAAAGAGATCTCTTCCAGATATACTTTTGAGATTATGTTCTAGTATTATGATATAAAACTACAAAACAGTCATGTTCTGATGTTGACTAGGCAGCCATGGCCACATGATAGCAAGCATAAAAACCCAACTTTAAAAATGCACTCAATTATCCAAATGTTTCTTAACATCCAGATGTTTGGCATTACCAGAACAAAACATCTGGATAGCCATAAAATGTTTTTAGTTATCACGAGCATATTTTGCTTCCTATAAGACCGTATAAGAGTCTTAAAGATATTCTCAAATTTTTCTGATAATCACCTCCACGGTCAATGTAATCAAGGTCACAGAAATTTTAAACGTGAATTGTTTCCCACTTTTGAACAATGCTCTGTGTTGTGAGCTCTCACCCAGCGTGAATGCATAGCGTGTACATTTCTTCTGAATGCACTGCATTCCGATCTCACAAGTGAGGACTTTAAATAGCAGCTTATCATTATGTCAAAATTCCTTAATGCCTTTACACCAGAAAGAAGGCATATAAGGAAAATAAGAAATCAAGCTGTTCTAGGCCATCACACTGCTATTTTTGTGGTTCAGTGGGACACACAGTGACCTCTGAGAATCATAATTGTTCAACTATACAAGACAGCTGGTACACTTAAAAGATGAGTTCTTTAGGAATTGGATAAACAAAAAGATTCATTCGGAACTAGTTCTAATGCCTTTCTGTTATGTAATGTCAGATGTGAAAAAATTCTATGCATATGCCCTATAGCATTATATAAAAATAACATCTCTCAGGGCACTTGATCATCAGGTAATGTTACTGAAGGTAGAAACAGGTAACAAGTAACAGTAATTTGTGGCTATGCAGCTCTAACAACAATAACCAAAAAAGGCAACCTAGTGAACTCTCTTTAGTTAGCAATCAGGCTCCTTTCATTCTTTTGAATTATAAATTTCAAGAGAAGAAAAGAGGGAAACGACCCACAAATATTTTACCTCAATTAATTTCAACAGGATGCTGGAATGCATGTGTCAGACTCGACCATTATTAAACCTGGTATGTAATTACAGCAAAACATCTTGCAGGATCTTGAAGCAATCATTTTCATTTTTTATTCTTCTTCGGTGACTAAAAATTACCATTTCAGATTTCAGTGAGTAATCCACATCAATTTTGGATATATAAGAAGTCACAGAGACCTAAATATGGAATAAAATCTACAAAAGTATTCAGGTGGAGCTATATGTGGTTCTTGGATAGGACACTTCAAGGTTAGCACTGCTTTATTTAGAATGATACATACTTGGTAAATAGAAAAAATATGTACCCTTTACTACTCCTCAATTTTATCTACCTTATAGGACTGAGATAGCACCTGAGGCTGAATGTGCTGGATTGGGACAAAATAATAATTTTAATGTGTGATGTATGCAAGTAAGGACAACTGAGACTTTCTTGCTCACCAGAATGTAAGCTCTTTGAGGGCACAGGTCTAATTTTCATGGTTTGCTTCTGATCTCCTCTCTGCCTAGAGTAGTACGTGGCACATAGTAGGTGCTCACTAAATATTTGTTGAATGAATGAATGAATTCGATTTTTCAATAAACATGTCTTGAGAGTCTGCTCATTAGAAGACACTTCTAGATATCAAGGGAGAGGCAAAATCTGGATGAATGTACCCAGATCTGTGATGAAGTTGGTCTATTAGAGAAAAAAAAAAGATCTAATTAGAATACAGGTCAGTGGGGTTAAATATCACAGGAGTGGTACTCAAACCTGGTATGCTAGAATGCTTGGACTTCAGGGGAGGGAGAGAGCATTTCAAATGAGGGTGACCACAAACACACACCTAGATAATTTAAAACAAAAGAAAGATAATTTGCACTCTAGATAATTTAAAATAAAAGAAAGAAAAGAAAAGAATGGAACCCGTAGCCCCGGTTCCTTTTCAGAGAAGAGAAAGGTGAAAATAACCTAGGAAGAGTGGAGAGAAACCTCAGGAAAGCTAGGCAGCTGTGCGTGGACATTTTGGGGGAGGGAAGGGACTGGCAAGATGTCACTTGATCATAGGAGTGACCATTTCATTGTTGGTTTTTAACTGTTGTAGGATCTCTAAATTTCTCATTTCTGGAAGGGGCTACAGCAGAAGTGCTAAATATCCCGAGAGAGGGAGGAAATCATGTTGTCCTAAGAGTTCCCGTCCAGTTTTTCTAGACTGCAGAGTCAAAATGTTTGCCTGAGGGATGAAACTTTCGGGTGGTCATCCAAGACAAGCACGAAAGACTTCTGAGGTTCTCCAATTGCTACTTATCATTCACCATAATTCTTATAATTATAGGTTTGTCTGATATGGTCTTTGATCCATTATGTCCTTTACACATATATCAATTTTTCTATCTTATAATTGTCCTAGGAGTGATTAAAAGTTGTGCTATTATAGAATTTAAATCAGAAAAATAAATTTAGAAAATGTTACAAAAATGTTACCTCTGAAATGTATATTTATCCTTTATATAACTATCTCTGATTCATTTCAGTGGGTTTAGCATAGTGGGATGTGTTAAAATATAAGTGAAGTGTGACTTTTTCTGTGATTAGTAAAAAGCTTTTCCTAAGATTTGCTTAAATGCTTGCTGTGTGCAATAGCTGATGGATTTCACGAGAAGATGGGTTGGATGCTAGCTAATCTGAATTCCCAGAGATTCAGGCTGTAGGAATTGTTTCAGGCACTCAGACCCATCAGAAGAAAAGACAACCAACAGGCAGAAGTGCTAGAGGACTGTCACACTTTATCTGCCGCTTTTTTCACGATACTGTTTGGAAGATCAATTCAGGAATTGTCCCTGCTGATTGCTTCATGTACACGCAGTGTTACCCTGCAGCACCTCACGCTTGTTTTCTTCCTCTGGGCAAAGGCAGAAAGCATGCCCGTCTCCCACTGCTCCATTCTAGGCTTTGCTTGATTCTGTGGACCCAGACAGTGCCCCAACCTAAGCTACGTCTAAGTCAGCCTACTTTGGTATAAAAAGACACAAGAGTGCTTGCTTTCCCTCTGGGGTGAATTCTCACAGCTGTGAGTAGGAATAAACATTGAGTAAGACAAATTATCAATGGCTACTTCTTTTAGATAAGAATACCCTTTTGCTTTGCTTTTAGATGAGTGAGCTCTGGGGCACTAGAAGAGCCATTTCTATAGCGTCACTTATTCTGGAGTAATGGAAAATGGTTTGGCAATTCTTACAATTATTTTTATTTTATATTATTTGATACATTTGTCATAGGACCCAGCCATCTCACTCTTAAGTATTTACCCACGATAAAACTTAGGTTCACACAATAAAGGGGACGCCTCTATTCATAATCACCCAACATAGGAGACAGTCCAAATGCCCTTCCATGGGTGAATGAGTAAGCCTCTATTCGATGGAATATCACTTAGCGATAAAAAGGAACAAACTATTAACACATGCAACAACTTGCGTGAATCCCAAAAGCATTACGCTGAATGAAAGAAGCCAGTCTCAGAGTTGCATGCTGGATGATTTCATTTATATGATATTCTCAAAAATATACATTTATAACTATAGCAACAGAGAATGGATCATTGTTTGCCAGGGGTTAGGTGTGAGGGGCGGGGATTGACTGAGAGAGTCATGGAACTAGTCTGTATTCTTATTCGGGTGTCAAAACACAGTGTTACAGACATAGAGAACAGACTTGTGGTTGCCAAGGGGGAGGGGCTGTGGGGGAGGGATGGATTGGGAGTTTGGGATCAGCAGATACAAACTATTATATATAGGACGGATACACGACAAGATCCTACATACAGCACAGGGCACTCTATTCAATATCTTGTGATAAACCATAATGGAAAAGAATACGAAAAAGAATGTCTGTATATGTATAACTGACTCACTTTGCTGTACCGCAGAGATTAACACAACGTCGTAAATCAACTATACTTCAATAAAATAAATAAAAAAAAAAACAAGTTTAAAACTCATAGGATGGTACACCCAGAAAAGTCAATTTTACTATTTGTGAATTTAATTAAACACACACACGTACACAGTGGCATCAGCAGCAGCTTAGGGAAGGAACCTGGAGTACAGTGGTCAATGGATCCTAGCACGACCTCCAAGTTCTCCAGCGGCTCCTGAAACGGGTTGATGGGGCGGCTGCCGTGCTTCTGGATGCACGCAGAAGCCACGCAGCGCGACTGCCATCTAAGATAGCTCCAGTGACTGCCCGGCCCCCCTTATCCTGCCACAATCCGTGGCACTGTTAGTGTTAGGGCGTCCTCTGCTCCCCACCCCCAGCTTAAAGTAGTTTGCCTTCTTTGTGTTATTCCAATATTATCTAGGGAAAAGAATCCATTAACACCTTAGCAAGAAAGATGTTCCTTGGATGAAGTAGACTCAGAGAATTCCAGAAAGACAGTGCACAAAACTGCTGTCTTTTTTAGAAAGGCAGGGAGGAGGAGGCTGGAACAAGGTAGGCTCCCAAGTAAGGGAGACCTAGGGAAGTCAGTAGAGGCCACAAAGGCCGCCACCACCAGTGAGGACCGTTCCCTAATAAAGAGGCAAAGCAACCATGTCAGCACGGTTCCTTTCCCATAAACATAAATACCAGGTCTGTGTCAATCAACCTTATAATAAGACCCAGTTGACAGGTCACAAAACTCTAGCTACTGGAAAAGGTTATTAAAACTGCTTTTCTGAAGCATGCTCACACCAGAGAGGTACACACAATTTATTTATATATTGCTGGAGAGCAGATTCTGCCCATTAGTCCTTGTAGGACACCCCAGAGACTCCTACCCACTGCCTCTGGTCCAGACTCAGTGATTATGGAACGACTGAAGTAACTCCCTCCAAGGGCCCCGGTGACTTACTGTCCACTCGTAATAAAACCCACACTATGTCTCATGGCCTTTGAGGCCCTACGTGGCCTGGCCCCTGCCTGACTCTTAGATGTGGTGCCTGCCCCGCCTTGTTTATTATTCAGCCTGTCTGATGGTCCTGCTGGTCCTTGAATACACCGAGCTCAGTCCTACCTCAGGGTTTTTGCACTTTCGGTTCCACCTGCCTGAACAATGTTCCCATAAACCTCACCTTTCCAGTCTTAATTCTAGTGTTATTCGCCTCCTCAGAAAGGCCTTTCCTGACTTCCCGTCTAATGCGGCCTCCACACACCAAGGCATACTCACACCACCCCCTTTGATTGTCTTCATGGTCTGGCCGTTGTCTGAAATTATTTGCCTATTTGTCTAGAGTGTAGTTTGAGTCCATTGATTCTGGAATGGGATGCTTGCTCTGAATCCCAGCATCACCACTTTCTGTGTGGCCTTAGGAAAGTGACAGCCTGTCTGCGCCTTGGTTTCTCATTTGTCAAATGGGGATAATGAGAGCACCTACCTTAAGTGCTATGTTTTCAATTGAGAGACAACACGTGAACTGTTTAGAATAGTGGTGTTGGTAAGTGCTTAGTAAGTGTTTACTCAGGTTA
Organism: Eschrichtius robustus; assembly: GCF_028021215.1. NCBI lineage: Eukaryota > Metazoa > Chordata > Mammalia > Artiodactyla > Eschrichtiidae > Eschrichtius > Eschrichtius robustus. Next base: position 35,554,102 of record NC_090836.1, read on the forward strand.
TTACCATAAGAGCTCTAAGCTTTTCAGGCAGAGTAGCTCATGCCCTGCCTGGTCAAGGTGACTTGTCACTGGAGGGACATGTGACCCCAGCTGCACTATTCTGAGCCCTTCCTGAAGCCTGATATGGAGGGAAAGAGAGGACCACTCTCCTTTGGAAAGTTCAGGAGCTAAGATCACGCACCCCAGGGCTTGCCAGGGGAGGACATAGACTTCCATTTGGAGAAAGCAGGGGGGAGAGAGAGAGAGAGAGAGAGAGAGAGAGAGAGAGAGAGAGAGAGAGATTGGGAATTCTCTTATTATTTGAATCCCTGATTCTGGCTATGCCAGAAGCCAAACTACTATTAGAGGTTTTAGTTATATGAGCCAATTAGGACTCTCTTTTTGTGAAACTAGATAAATTGGGATTTTGTCATTTGCAACAGAAAACTGTGTCCAGAAGAATATACGAGATGCCGTTTTGGCTACTGAGCATTCATTTAATCACCCCCTTGGTTTTCTGTTTGGAACCCATGCACCTCTCCACTCTTAAGTCATGGGTGGTGGCACTTGGCTTGGAAAATCAGTGAATTCCATCTTCTTGGCTACAATAATTGGTTCAGGGACTGGCACGAGGCAAAATCCATGTCAGAGAGACTCAGCTGAGGATTTTTATAGGAACTCTTGGAAATATGAAGAGAGATTTTCTCTAGAATTACAATACTGGAGCTGCCAACCCAGAGCTGTTGGGGCCATTAATGTGGAAGAGGACTGTCTGGAAGCAAAGCTCACAGAGAAAATTTGAACATGGAGAGATCAAGGCTGATGACATCAAGGTTCAGAACAGCTGAGGTTAAGGGGTTCAGGAAGCTTAAAAAGCACATTAAAGAGAGGTGTTAATCAGCTGCAGAGCACACGTTTAGAATCTCGCTAAATCATGGTCAACTTAAGCAGATTTTCCCACTTGGTTTTGTGATCCAAAGGAAGACTTTTGATGCAGTGTGAGTCAAAGGAGAACTTATTTCTGCCACTTACTCCATTATATAGAAGGGTTAAGGCCATTCTTATTGAAAATTATGATAGAATCAGAATTTCAGAGCTGAAAGGGATCTTAGAATTTATCTGGACTGGTGGTTTCCAAGCTATGCGCCATATAGTTTTGGGTTTTTTTTGTTGTTGTTGTTGTTGTTTTATGTGGACCACTTTTAAAGTCTTTATTGAATTTGCTACAGCATTGCTTCTGTTTTATGCTTTGGTCCTTTGGCCCCGAGGCATGTGGGATCCTAATTCCCTGACCAGGGATCGAACCCAAACCCCCTGCATTGGAAGGTGAAGTCTCAACCACTGGACCACCAGGGAACTCCCATGCACCGTATAGTTTTTACAAGTGGTCCTTAAATCTATATAGGTCACAAACTTTGCCCTGCAGATGAAAGAAAGCGCAAATCTGGCACACATACATGAATTATACTTTTTCAGATGTACATATCAATAGATGCTACTATAATTTACTTTGCTAAGATTCACTTAAAGACTGGACTGAAAGCATAGTAGCTATTTTTCATTATATTTATCATTATATCTCAATCAGGATTGAGTAAAAGTACTACCAAACTTAGGTAGGGAGGAAGGTCGGAAAATTTTTTGATGCTAAAAACTTTCACCTAATTGAAAAGATTTTAAAACATTTACCTTGGCCAAAATGTTGATTTCTATTAATTGAAGAAACTAAGAGTTTGCATGACCTGCCCGAATGTTTGTCTGTGATACTTCTGTTACCATGCATGGCTACTGAAAGGGTGCTGCCTAAATGACATGGTACCTAGGAGGTAAATGGAGACTCGAGAGTCTTACTGACCGTTATATCTTCCCAAGCCGTATCCTTACCATCGGTGGCCATGTCCTGCAGCACTGGCCCTGGTACGTCTCCTCCCCCATCATCTTGTCCCCATTGCCCCTTGCTCTCTGCACTTCTGTCACACTGAGTTTCTTGCAATGTTTTGGAAAGGCTCTGCTTTCTCTTACCTCGGGGCTGTGATTGCCTCTGACTGAAATGGTCTCCACCCCCTGCCCCTCTTTCCTCACTGCTCAGCTCAGGAATCATGTCCCCATCAGGGCAGCGTATCCCAGCTCCTGTCCAAGTCAAGTCCTTTGTTATGTGTCTTCCGTGACAGTACGGCTTTCCTTCTGAGCGTTGCTCTCAGCAGCTCACGCTGCTCTTGGGCTGCGCTTTGACCAGGTCTGATTTTCCCTTGAGGGTGGAAGTGTCCTGAGAGCAGGAACTGTGTCCGTTTTTGTGCATCTTTGTCTTTGCAGTGCCTGCACCTAATAAAGTTTGTTGCACCAAAGAAGCGGGCCACTAAGGTGTCTTAAATTCCTGCTGTCTGTGCTCCTCTGCCTCCGTTATGCCCCCTTTTTACATTCTTTTGCCTGATTTCTACTTTTTCTGTCCCTGTAACTAGTCTTGGAACCCTTCAAGGGCAGGAACTGTATTGCATTTATCTTTCTATCACCAATGCATGTATCTATTTTTATCCAAAATGTGAATAGAAGGCACACCTGCAAGATTGTGACATAACCAGAAAACTATGTCCTATATACAGCCCTGTTCTAAAAATAGCCTGGCACATGCTCTGGTTTAATCTGACTCAGATGCTTCATACCGTAGCATTTCAGGAATAGGCCTGTTTTTATATACTAGTTAAAACTCAGGAATTGAGTTAGTACATTCGAGTGACTGCTCAGATAAGATCAATATATTACTCCTGGGTTTAACTAGAAGCAAAGGATCCTTAAGCCTTCTGTGGCTTCACAAAGACCCCTTTCTCTACTCAACCTTAAGTGAAAGCTACAGGAATGAAGGACACGTGGCCTGGGAGACCACCCAAGAATAGTGCCGCATTTACCCCCGTGCCTAAGCAAAACTTTTGGAGTTACACACACTAGGTTTGAACCTAGCTTTGCTACTGACCAGCTGTGTGGCTTTAGCTGGCTACCAGATATCTCTGAGCTTTGTTTTCTTCACAGCTAAGGGGAGAGGACAATCGTACCTACCCCACAGGGCTGTAGGGAGCACGGCTGAAACCGTGCAAGTAAAGTGCTCTGCCCAAGGCCAGACGGAGGTTCACGATCATAATCGCTGCTTCTCCTCTGAGCTCAGGAAGGGTAGGTGGGGACTGGTGTAGCCTGAAAGGGATCAATATTCCGGATTGGGGCAAGTCTACCAATTCTTTTTCTGCAGCCAGAGTGGTAAATGGGAAAGGATTAAAAAGGATCCCGGGGATAGAGAACAGCTCTGTCCAAGCCATCAGTGACCATTTAGCCTTTTTTTGGGTAAAAGTCAGTGAGGTGGGAGTTTTGGGGTGTGATAGCTTGAAGATAAAGATGGGACAACCGACTGACCTTTGGGGACAGCAGTAAGCTTGTTCCAATAAGAATAAATTCTCAAAAGACCTCGAGGAAAGAAGATGGAACAGATACATTTAAAATACAGTTCAGTACAGATCCTATGATAAACATTAAGCGCCTCAGAGCTTCCTGGCAACTGCAGACTGTTGGTATTTTTATTGTAGATTTTAAGTGGGACTCGCGTTTGTGATGTTTTCGTTGCGTGATGCCTCACTTGCATGCTCATTTCCGCTGAAATCTGATGTCTAATTATTGTCTTTTTAAATGGAGAGGATTCAGATTAGATAATGGAGTAAGTTATAAAGTACAACACAAATGTGAACAATAATCATTAAAACTTTCTAGCTCCAACAAACTGTCTCCATCAGTTCCTTCTAATCCATTCTCCAGACTCACCATGGGGGCTATTCCTAAAACACAGTCTGCTCACATCTTTCCCTTGCTTGTAGTCTCTCTGTCTCAATACTTAGAGCAGTAAATGTCATTGTCTTTAAATTCTTAAGTTTTTGTTGAATGGTTGAAAGCACCAAATGGTACAGAAAAGCAGCAAATCTTTTACCTTACTTCTTCCTTCCCCAGAGGAAACCACTTTAAATTCTCTTAGCTCTTCAATTTTTTGGGGGGTTCTATGTAAATAATATGCTAATAATAGTATTTGATTTATCAATTTTTGGCCATATCTGTTGACTTTCAGCACACACACACACACACAATTATTCTTTTTCTTTTCCTAAGTCATTTGCGAATAGGCTGTAAATACCCTGCTCCCTTACTCTTTAATACTTCAGTGTGCATTTCTTAAGAACAAGGGTGCTCTCTTACGTAATCACAGTACAGTTATCAAATCTAGGAAACTGTACATTTGTATAATATGTTATCTAATCTGTAGTCCATTTGCCATTTTTAAAATAAATTTATTTATTTTATTTTTGGCCGTGTTGGCTCCTTGTTGTTGCGCGCGGGCTTTCTCTAGCTGTGGCGAGCAGGGGCTACTCTTCGTTGAGGTGTGCGGGCTTCTTAGTGCGGTGGCTTCTCTTGTTGCGGGGCACTGGCTCTAGGCGTATGGGCTTCAGTAGTTGTGGCACGCAGGCTCAGTAGTTGTGGCTCGCGGGGTCTAGAGTGCAGGCTCAGTAGTTGTGGTGCACGGGCTTAGTTGCTCAGCGGCATGTGGGGTCTTCCCGGACCAGGGCTTGAACCCGTGCCCCCTGCATTGGCAGGAGGATTCTTAACCACTGTGCCACCAGGGAAGCCCTCATTTGCCATTTTTATCCATTCTTCTAGTAGTGTATTTTACAGAAGCTTTTTTTCCTCCAGTACAGGATCTAGGACCACATATTGCATCTTGGTGGGGGGGGGGGGGGCGTCACATTTCTTTAGTCTGTTAACTTGGAATAGTTCCTCAGCTTTTCTTTGTTTTTCATGACATTGGCATTTAAAAAAAAAGGATTATAGGCCCCTAGTTTTATAGAGTGTTTCTCAATGTGAGTTTTATGATACTTTGTCATGATTGGATTTAGTTGTACATTTCCAGCATGGATACCACAAAAGGAATGCTGTGCCCTTCTCAGGGCATCACATCCGGAGGCTTATGACATTAATTCTGATCATCTGGTCATGGGGTTGTCCAGTTTCTTCACTGAGTCTACAGTTACTATTTTTCCCTTGCAGTCCTTGGGAAGACACTTTAAGAACATGTACCTATCTGGCTCCTCATCAAACTTTCTCCCCTAGATTGAGCACCCATTGATTTTTGATTAAGCCAGTCTTTGCTATGATGGTTACAAAAATGGTGATTTTCCACATCCAAAATAGCCTCCACTTTTTTTTTTTTAAACATCTTTATTGAAGTATAATTGCTTTACAATGGTGTGTTAGTTTCTGCTTTATAACAAAGTGAATCAGTTATACATATACATATGTTCCCATATCTCTTCCCTCTTGCATCTCCCTCCCTCCCACCCTCCCTATCCCACCCTTCCAGCTGGTCACAAAGCACCGAGCTGATCTCCCTGTGCTATGCGGCTGCTTCCCACTAGCTATCTATTTTACATTTGGTAGTGTATATATGTCCATGCCACTCTCTCACCCTGTCACATCTCACCTCTCCCCCTCCACATATCCTCTCAAGTCCATTCTCTAGTAGGTCTGTGTCTTTATTCCCGTCTTGCCACTAGGTTCTTCATGACCTTTTTTTTTTTCCTTAGATTCCATATATATGTGTTAGCATACTGTATTTGTTTTTCTCTTTCTGACTTACTTCACTCTGTATGACAGACTCTAACTCCATCCACCTCATTACAAATACCTCCATTTCATTTCTTTTTATGGCTGAGTAATATTCCATTGTATATATGTGCCTCATCTTCTTTATCCATTCATCCGATGATGGACACTTAGGTTGCTTCCATGTCCTGGCTATTGTAAATAGAGCTGCAATGAACATTTTGGTACATGACTCTTTTTGAATTATGGTTTTCTCAGTGTATATGCCCAGTAGTGGGATTGCTGGGTCGTATGGTAGTTCTATTTGTAGTTTTTTAAGGAACCTCCATACTGTTCTCCATAGTGGCTGTATCAATTTACATTCCCACCAACAGTGCAAGAGTGTTCCCTTTCCTCCACACCCTCTCCAGCATTTATTGTTTGTAGATTTTTTGATGATGGCCATTCTGACCGGTGTGAGATGATACCTCAGTGTAGTTTTGATTTGCATTTCTCTAATGATTAATGATGTTGAGCATTCTTTCATGTGTCTGTTGGCCATCTGTATATCTTCTTTGGAGAAATGTCTATTTAGGTCTTCTGGCCATTTTTGGATTGGGTTGTTTGTTTTTTTGTTATTGAGCTGCATGAGCTGCTTGTAAATCTTGGAGATTGATCCTTTGTCAGTTGCTTCATTTGCAAATATTTTCTCCCATTCTGAGGGTTGTCTTTTGGTCTTGTTTATGGTTTCCTTTGCTGTGCAAAAGCTTTTAAGTTTCATTAGGTCCCATTTGTTTAATTGTGTTTTTATTTCCATTTCTCTAGGAGGTGGGTCAAAAAGGATCTTGCTGTGATTTATGTCATAGAGTGCTCTGCCTACGTTTTCCTCTAAGAGTTTGATAGTGTCTGGCCTTACAGCCTCCACTTTTGTTAACTGACATTCCACTATAAGGAAGAGCCCTCCTCCTACTTTCCTCTCCCCCATTGTCTCTCTTTCCTCTCCCAGCTCTGAGAGCCAATGTACGTGAAAGGCTGCTGCTCACTTTCAGTGGTGCCAAGTCAGAGGGATGAAGGTGAGGGCAGCCAGTCTCCTTTAGACCATGCCACCTGAATGCGTGCACACACACACGCACACATACACACAGTTTAAAGGACAGCTTAAAAGGGAAATTTTAACATAGACTCGCCTTTAATCTCCTACTGCACATAGTCAGAAGGTAGCCTTTGGATCTATATTTGTCATAAGTATATGACTTGTTCAGTGCTTTAGTGATTCAAATTTGAAATAAAATTTATACAGTGATGTTACTGAATGCAAGTTCATGTGCCCAAAGCACAGTGAGGCCAAACAATACCGAAACTTTGGAGTTTGGAGCAGACAAAGTTTTATTGCAGGGACATGCAAGGAGAACAGGGAGCTCATGCCTCAAAAACCCGGAAGGATTTCAACAAAGCATTTTTAAAGGCAAGTTGAGGAAAGGGCGAGGTTGGCTGTTGCAAACTTCTTGGTGCAGGAATCCTTTGTCCATGTAGGTCAGGTACTGATGTTCCTGTAAACATCCGACAAGACAAACGTTATTCTTTGTTTTGCAACTTTTTATCTCTGTGTGAATGGAGACGTGTTATACTCTTAAAGGTCAGAGCCTTGAGAATGGACTATCCTGTATATTTCTGGCTATAGGCAACATTCTTAACTCTAAGCAAAAGCAATAGAATACAAAGCTTAAAGTAAAAGAGACAGATCTAATATGGAGTGAGATTTGTTCTTCCTTATTACAATGCTTTCAAGATCCATTTACCTCAGGAGCAGCCTGAGATTGCAAAGTAGTCTTGGGGGCAAACCAAACCAAACCCAAAACAAAAACAACCCTGCTATGATTTGAAGTTCCTAACTTTTTTGAATTAGAATTTTTCTCGACTCTGCGCAAACTAGAATACAGAAATAAATTGGTTGCTGAGGCTACTACATGATTGCAACTATTATCCATAAACTTCAGTTTCAAATTGTGTACTTATACTTTTGTATTTGTCTTTTTATTTATACTTTATGTTTACCCAAACAGCCTAATTTTTTTCCCATTATTTGACCTTAGGGAAACTGAATTTGAACATTTTAAAATCCATTCTAACTTTCTGTATCAAGACCTTATTCTTTGGGTTTTCTTATAATTCTAATTAAAATGGAAAGATTAAAAAAACTCAAACTCTTTGAATCACTAACTGAAGCCCAAGCTCCTTACGAGGACACACAAGGGTCTTTATGATCTGGTTTCTTCCTAACATTCCAACCTTGTGTCCTGATCCTCCCTACTTTTATCAAACTACTTGAAACTCCTTGACTATGCTGAGGTTGAGGTTTTCTTGCTCTCCTGTCTTTGCCTGATGGTCCCTGCCTGGAATGTCCTTTCTTGACTTGCTTGCCTGATGAAATTGTGCTCATGCCTCCAGACTCAGTTCAGAAGTATTGTCTTTGGGGAAATGTCCCAGAGGGAGTCTGGTCACCTCTTCTGGCTGCATACGGCCCCTCGTGCACCCTATGACCCTGGGGCGTGCTCATTCTCACTACCTGCTCCTTTTCCGTGATTCTTTCTCACAGCAATTAAAGGGCTTGGGCATCTTGCCTCTCTTTCTCCCCCGTGCCTAGCATGGTTGCAGGCATGTGCCAAGCACACAGTAACTGTAATTATTTGACAAAATGTATAATGGTATGCTATTTTCATGAAGTCTGTTCAAATGCTGCCTTCATATTGAGAAACACATCTCCTCTTGAAGAAATCGAAGTGTTAAAAGTATGGATGAGGCTACCTCTTTAGCTATTTGTAAAACTTCCTCAGTGTTGAAGCTCTCACGACACTCTAATGCATTGGTGGGGTTTCGAGGACTTTAAAATGTTATTTTTAAAATATAGCTATATCATAACCACTTTATAGCAAGTTTGGAACTTACCAAAAAGGAAAAATATGCCTTTGCTTTTATTGCCCTAACAGTACCACAGTTTACTTAAGCATTTCCATATTGTTGGCTGTCCCCCCCAATAATATAATTATTCTCTTAATTTTGAGACATTTAAATTGTTTCCAATTCTGTTACTATAAATAATTTTATGGAAAACATATTTTCCCATATATTTTAAAATGATTTCCTTAGGATTGATTATCCAAATTGTAAAAGCTGGACCAAACAGTACAAATACCTTTATGAATCATGATACTTATTACCAAACTACCTTCAAAAATGATTTTGCCAATACACTACACTACCAGAAATACGTGAGTGCCCTTTGCACCTCACTCTTGCCGTTTTAAAAAAATGTTTGACTAAATAACATCTCAATCGAGGTCTTTTGTTTTGAATCATCTGTAAAGTTGTCTAATTATTATTCTTGGTGGGAAACTTACTGAGACATAGAATTTAAAAGTCTACTTTTAAACTTAGATCCCTTTTACAGTTCAAAATACTAGAACTTGACTGCTTTCCAACTCCTAATTATCAAATTCTGGATATGATGAGTTCTAGCATCATTTTCTCATAAATTCACGTCCTGCAGCTTGTTGCCATAGTAAAAGTTACTGTGAATCACATGCCATCCATCCTGTGTTGGACAAGAAATAACTCCATCTCTGCAGTTGTCTGGCACATCTCGACTAAATATAAGGGGAAGCTTAGAAGTGTCTCAAAGTTTTCTAGTTCCAAAATTTAGGAAAAAACTGAGTTGTTTGCAAAAGCAGGCATAAAATGATTCACTTGGTATTAGTGCCTTTAGGTTCTTTGATTGAAGAGTGTGTATGAGGGAATGGAAAATGTCCTCGTTTAAATGTAATTAAAGGTTTGATATTTTTTTCCTCTTTGTTCACTAGAAGAGATTGATAGTATGGTAAACAGAGATTCTAAACTGACTCTCAGGCATTGTATTTACATGATGCCAACTTTTGCAAGTGAACTGTAAATTTTGTTCTCAGACAGTTGCACGGATGGCTGATCAAATTGATCCACTTGCCTTAATGGATCACTGTGTAACGAGGTGGAAAAACAGGAAACCTGATTGAGGCACCATTTTGATCAGAGACTGAAATCAAATGACATGAGCGCTCAGGTCATTTCGATGTCCTCCAGTAAGTCCGTCCTGTGTGACTTCATCTCCGAGTAGAGTGGGAAGCTCTGCTAACCTCACCTCAGTCACGCTCATGACAAATAGAATTGTTTTTCACGGTATCAACATTTGATGTCTTTTGACAAAGGGTTCAGTTTCCCCAAAGACATATTATACATGCAATACTTTTTTTGTTTTGAGAATTTTGATAACTTTCCAGGTAACTTTTGAATGAGGAGACTATACGTGGTTTGCTCAAGGGTGAGAAATAAACAACAATTCTCAACAGATCAGAATTTGTTGTGAAAAAATGCATTTTAATTTTATAGTTGTTTATCTCTGTACACTCCTAGCTCATTCTCGGCTTCTCTATATACCTACTGGCTCACCCACTACCTCATCCATCTACCCCCCCCCCACCCCAGAACTTGTACGACTCCCGAGAAAACACAAGGTGTCCTCTCTCTGACAGCAAGAAGGGTTTGGAAAGCATCTTCTCCTGTAAGTGTTACTCCTTAAGCAGTTGTTTCATACCATTCTTCAGGAGCAAATAAAGGAGCTGCTATAAGGAACCAAACAGTTATGTGAGTGAATAGTCAAATTGACCCACCTGCCTTAATGGATCATTATATAACAGAGTTAAAAACAACAATAAAACACCCCTTTTTGCATTTAAGCTCTAGGGCTGCAGTGCCTGGAGGTCAACCACATCTTTCCTGGCCAGTGACGATGACCATGTGACAGCTTCCTGAACCAATCCTCATCTTGGGAGGAACTTGGGATTTAGGTGAGGGTGTGGAGGTTCAGAGAGGGAATCTGCCTGTTTGGTCTCCTTCTGCTAAAATCTTTACCTTGATCTTTTAGTTATTTTCTTTCTTATTTATTTTTCTTCTTGACACTCCTCCCATGCCCCCGACCACCCTAGCATGCGTAATTAGCATGTCCTTTTCCCCCACTTCCTCCATCCCCTGAATCTCTTATGCAGAAGCTTCCTTAGCTCAGTCTCCTTGAGATGGACATGTCCCCAGAATTACAGCAGAGCTTCATTCCTTTCCTCACGAGGGCCGTATCTCTGCCACAATAGTTTTTCCTGCTCCTACTGCCCTTTCACCAGATTGTTCTATTGTCACTTTCCCCATGTTAGGCGGTCAGTGCTGTGCTGTGATTAGGTCAACATTCTTTTGGGAGGTATTTTGACATTTGCCTGAGTTGTTTGGATGCTGGGCCCAGGGGTATCGTCTCTGTAGTCTATGTAGGTAAATGACTCTGTCAAAAAGTGGTACAAAAAATGATGTGAAAACACACATTTGTAAAATAAAGCCAATATAAATGTGAATTATGCTACTGACTTTTCTTAAGAGGAACAAAGTTTTCTGGCAACAGGGAATAGAAACATAAATTTAGTTTCTGGTGATTCATTACTTAATAGGAAATGTTCCATTTCAATATTTGTAAACAAAGTAAAACTGCAATTTATTCGTTTATTCATCCATTTAGTCAGCATATATTAGTTGACCATCTTTTATGAGTTGGATTTTGCACTAAATAATGGAGATACAAAGACGAATAAAATAGTTCCTACCCACAGGGATGTAAGAGTGTAAAGGAAGAGACAGATACAAAAAGATGTCATTTGCACAGATGTAGAGAACAGACGTATGGATACCAAGGGGGGAAAACCGCAGTGGGGTGGGGATGGTGGTGTGCTGAATTGGGAGATTGGGATTGACATGTATACACTGATGTGTATAAAATTGATGACTAATAAGAACCTGCAGTATAAACAAACAAACAAACAAACAAAACAACTAATACTAAACTTTCTTTGGGTTATTTGTATGGAAATATGTTAATATAAATGTTTCAGACATTACATGAAATTTCTAAAAATCTTATATGTTCTGGTATAATGTTATAAGTCATAATTCTAGTTATTACTTTAAAATGTATATCGCAGAAATAACTAAATTTCCTTGTCAATTGCATTATTATGAGCTTTCATCAAATCTTTAACCGTGGTCATTTTTAAGTCTTTTGTCACTTACAGACAGTTCTGGGTGTACTCGGATGCTTTTGCAAATATGTTCCTATAAAAGGGTTTCATCTTCAAGAAATTCATGGAAAAGACTCTGACAAGTACAGGTTTCTGGTAACTGACTGTACTGCTGAGCTGAATGAATAAGCATTTTCAGAACTCTAATGAAAAACTGATGAACTCATAAAAGTGCTAACAAAAGATCAAGATAAAAAAAATTAATTACATGGAACTGAGTGAACTGATGAGGATGATTATATTTGTGACTTTCTGTTTGAATAAAAAAAAATAAAAAATCCCCCCCCCCCCCCAAAAAAAGAGGTCATTTAAAAACAACGTGATTCTATCAACAGGATATACACAGGAGCTTAGGGAGTATGAATAAACGAATAATGGAATGAGTGAATGAATCTACCCATCTATTTCCTTTAATATAATGAAAAGCAAGTAATTGAGTTGCAACTTTGCTGCTTACTGGATGTGGCAGTTTGAAAACACATCTGCAGTTTTTTTTTTTTTTTTTTAATATTCCCCCTATCAAGAGATGGGGTTTATGCTCTTTTTCTTGAAGTTGAGCAGGATTTTTGACTATTTGGTGGAAGTGATGCTATGTGACTTCCAAAGAGAAGACGTAAGGGAGATGCAGTCCTGCCTCGCTTGCTGGAACACTCATGCTGGAGCTCCAGGTGCCATCTGTGAGGAAGTCCAAGTTAGCCCTTGTATAGAGACTTCATGGAGAAGCACTAGGGCTATGAGAGAGAGAGAGAGAGATGCCTAGCGAGCCCCCAGTTACTCCAACCCCACTACTGTTGAGCTTCAGCCACTATTTGACAGCAACCACATGGGAGCCCCCAAGCCAGAATTACCCAGTGAAGCCCTTCTCAGATTCCTGACCCTCAGAAACTATACGACATAATAAAATGTTAGCCGTTGTTTAAAGACAGTAAGTATTGGGGAGATTTGTTACACATCGATAGATAAATGGAACAGATTTTTGTTTTCATCTTTTTTTTTTTGGAGTGAGGTTCTGCTATAACAAAAACTTAAAACATGTGGCATGAGCTTTGGGTCTGGGCAGCAGACAGATGCTAGAAGAGCCTTGAAGAAATTGTTAGCAGAAGCTTGATGGACCTTGAGGAATCTCTTGTAAAAGTTTAAAGGAAAATGAGAAAAATTTTATTGAAAGCTGGAGGAAAGGAGACCTTTGTTAGACGGTGATAGAAAGTGTAGCGGAATTGTCACCTAGAGTCATGTGGAAAAGAAAACATACCAAATGAACGGATGGATCCGGCTGAGAAAATTTGCAGGCAGAATGCTGAAAAGGCCAACCGCTTTCTTTTAGATGTGTGGGCTAAGATACAAATAGAAAGAGATAAGTCCAAAATGCAACTGTTCAGTTTTCAATAAAAATTTAGAGGAAGTATTAAGATGCCAAGACTCTCTGTGCTTGAGAACTAAACTGTTTCTTATTTGTAATCTAACTAGATGACAAAAAAACTCTCAAATTTAGTAATAGTTTTAGGGCAAAGATCAAATCCATGGCAGTCCTGTAATGTCTTTGGTTAAGACCTCAGAAAAATATCAGGTGGTACCTCTTAGATCATTTCAAACAGACAAAACATCTTGTAAGGATCTTGAGGGCGTGCCTCACAGCCTCTCTCTGTTAAACAGAGAGAGGCTGTTTAAATAGGACTTTTAAGAATCTTAAGAGAGTTTTCCAATAGCAACTTCACAGGAAGCCCAAGGTAGAGAAGGCTTGTCTTAAAGAGATTTGTATAGCTTATGTTCAATGGAGTGGATTATACATTAATATACAAAAATCCCACAAAAATTTTAAAGGAACTGTATCAGCTTGAACTGAAAACAACAAAGACAAAACAAAATGAAAAGAGGCCTATATGTTTCTTCAAACTAATATGACCAAGAAGGAGGCTGAGAAAACTACTCAGCTGCAAATAGGCAGAAAAAGTAAAAATTTTTTTTATGGAAAAGTAAAAATGACTTGGTAAAACCAAGAGTGTAGGGAGTGAAGCCAAGAACCACAGAAAAACATTCCCTGGTAGAAGGATTGGGCCTGCAGCAAGGAACTGGCAACATGTGCCCAGCTGGGTTTCAGCTGCATGGACCAGAGACTGCTATGTGCTTCTTGTTTTCCCCTTTATGAAAGGGAGTGTCTATAATGGTTGTCCTATGCCTCTTCCACCACTGTGTGTTAAGTATGTGGGGCAGACAACTTGTCATTCTATTTCATAATTGAGAAAAAAATTTTTTCTCATTGAGAGGGACTGTACACAAAATACCACGCCCAGAGAATTGGACCCAAGGAATATCATAGTACTTGGATTTGATTTAGATAATGTCTTGAACCTCAAGCCTGATACCATAATGTAATGAAAATATAGTGGTCTTGGGGAGAGGGTAAATGAATTTTGCTTGTATATTTTTTGCTCAGAAAGTGAATTGTGGTGGTTTAAAAACACATCTGAAATCACTTTGGCACTCCTCCTGCCAAGAGGGCTTTTGAAATTGTTTGACCAACAGAGTAGGGCAGAGGGATGCTATGTGATTTCTAAGGTAGATCATAAATGGTAATGCAACTTCTGCCTTCTTTGCTGGAACATTGCACTTGGGTCCTGTGCAGGCAGGTAATTCATCTGACTGCCCTGGAGCCAACATGCTGTAAGGAAACGCAACTGGCGCATTACATAAAGGAGCCCTGAAGCAATATCCCTATCTACATATCTCTGTTTCTATGTTTCTATCTATCATCTGTTTATCTAGTTTAGCTATCTATCCATCCACACATATACAGTCATCCCTTAGTATCCTTGGGGGATTGGTTCCAGGACTCCCCACAGATACCAAAATCCAGGGATGCTCAAATCCCTTTTATAAAATGGCGTAGTCCTTGCATATAATGTTTGCACATCCTCCTGTATACTTTAAACCATCTCTAGATTACTTATAATATCTAATACAATGTAAATGCTACATAAATAGTTGAGGCACATGGCAAATTCAAACTTTCCTTTTTTGGAACTTCTTGGAATTTTTGGGGGGAATATTTTCAATCCGTGGTTGGTTGTATCTGTAGATAGAGAGGGCTGACTGTTTAGAGAGATGCCCGGCCAATCTCCTGTTACCCCAGTCCTTCCATTGTTCCTGCTCAAGCCCCCTTCTGACTGGATGAGGAATCCCAAGCCAGAGCTGCCCAGCAGAGCCCTTCCCCAATACCTGGCTCACAGGAACTAAGTTTTGGGGTGATTTGTTGTAGGGTCATAGCTAACCAGAATACTGGCCATGCGTACTTAAACAGTATATAACTTATATTTCCAAATGGGAAAATAGATATTAATTTATTCATTCATTTACTCTTTGCTTTATATCAGATACCTTGCAAGCAACTTGTTGAATGAGTGAATCAATGAATATCCCCGTTTTGAGATGAGAAAACGGAGCCATAGAGAGATTAAGCAATTTATGTAAGGTCACGAGGTAAGGAAGGTCACACCTGGATGGGAAACATCCCAAAAGCCATTCAGTAAAGTTTCATTCATTCAACAAATTCTTTATTTTGTTTCAGCTATGTGCCAGGCGCTGTGCCAGGCAATGGGTCTATAATGGGGAACAGACAGTGATAGTTCCTGCTTTCAGGGAGCTTACATTCTCACGAGAAACCAACAATAAACAAGAAGTAATTATACATTTTGATAACTGCAGAGAAGAAATGTAAGAGAATGCCATGATAGATTTCATCAGGGAATACTTACTCTAGAGGAGGTGTCTGGGAAAGTTCTCTCTAGGGAGGAGACGTTTGAGCTAGATCCTGAAGGCTGAGGAGTAGCCAGGTATGTGAAGGGAACACTTAGCATTTTTTTGAGAGGTTGTGTGTAAAGTTTTCCACCTAGTACCTTGGCGTGTGGCTGCCTTTTCCAGAGCCTCAGATGAGTAGGACTGGCAGTGAAGATGCTTTGCAGTGAGCACTCTGACCGGGGGTGTTTCTTTAAATTTTGCACCTTTGGCATCTCTCCCTCACCCTAGTCCTGGCCCTGCTTGTGAACTTCCACATTTAGGTCTGTGATGCATGACTGCTTACCAAGTTTAACTCGATTAATGCAATGAAAGAATCGACACAGACACAGACGCACACAGACACATGGACCTAGGAAAAAGTCAAAGGACTGATAAAAATGATGGTGTTTTAAACTAGAACTAATGGGAATCTTATGAAAAGTAGCAGGAGAACTGGCTCTTACATTCAGGGACAGGACTTGCTAAGGTACGTGGTTGGGGTTACACTGTGGGGTGAGCCGTCTCCTTACACTCCTAATGTTTTAGTACCTGGTTGGCGATGAACTAATCAGCTGCAGGTGGGCAAAAGGCAGTGATATCTTCTGAAACTCAGAGAAAAAAAAGTAGTGTTGAGCCAACGATCTCGGTGAGACATTGTGAGTGCTGCCCCAGCAGAGGACTTCTGGAAAATTTTAATATGCACGAAGTCCTCTTCTGTAACACAAATACTTGTTTTGGTCAAACTCTTAGAAACTCCCTCTTTCAGTGATTCGAAGAGCATGTGTTACTGCTTTAGGATTCAGAATGTATCATGGCCAAGTTGAACCCCCTTCATCAGTGGAATAATTTTACCCCTTGCAGGTTCGAAATCATTCTTGGGACACTGAAGACATTAGTCGAGGTGAAACTATGTGACTTGCAGACACGGGGTGGGGTGGGGGGAGGTGGTGCCGAGCAACAGACCTGAAACAAATCTGTACTTTGGGAAGAGATAATGTGTGTCCCCTCACTTCATGCTTTATCTTCCAAGTATTCTTTTGGTATAAGCAGCCTTGCTTATCCTACATTTGGTCATTTTTCTTTTGCTTTCTTTTTTTAAAAAAATTTATGTATGTATTTATTTATTTTTGGCTGTATTGGGTCTTTGTTGCTGCGCGCGGGCTTTCTCTAGTTGCGGTGAGCGGGGGCTACTCTTCGCTGCGGTGCACGGGCTTCTCACTGCAGTGGCTTCTCTTGTTGCAGAGCATGGGCTCTAGGCCCGTGGGCTTCAGTAGTTGTGGCACACGGGCTCAGTAGTTTTGGCTTGCAGGCTCTAGAGCACAGGCTCAGTAGTTGTGGTGCACGGGCTTAGTTGCACCACGGCATGTGGGATCTTCCCAGACCAGGGCTCAAACCTGTGTCCCCTGCATTGGCAGGCAGATTCCTAACCACTACACCACCAGGGAAGTCCCTCTTTTGCTTTCTTTGAGGGATTGTTTTCTCAGAGGAAAATGTGGTTCAAGGTCATTTCTAATTCCCCATATTTGTTACTGTTGGGTTATTAATGTCTTTTTACTCTATGTATACCCCTTTTTCTTCTTCTCTCTATGAGAACTTTATGCATATAACTTTTCTTCTTTACACACACTTCCTATTACAGGCCTCACTGCAGCCTAATCAGACCCAGGACTCAGAGGAGACTGAGGAAAGCCTGAATTCTGCTCTTCTGAAAAGCTCAGGCTAACACAGGTTTATTGAGTAACTCCTTGAGCCAGGCATTGTCTCCTGGGTGCTGGGGATCTAGAATTTAGTGGGTCCCTGGAAGAACTCACAGTCTAATGTAATTAGCCATTTACATAAATGTCTACAGTAGAGAGGTAATTAAAACACTAGTTTATAGATATCAAAAAAGCATGGAGTATGTGCTTGGAGTGAGCTGCTTACATGTGGGGTGATGCTGAGCACTCTTTTGAAGGATAACTTGGAGTTTTCTAAGTGGACCAATAGGGCATTCCGGATCAGGAGATTGATTAGGTCATTAGTTTGTCTTTCTTTTCTTTTCTTTCTTTCCTGCCTCTCTCTCTTTCTTTCTTTCTTTCTCTTTCTTTCTTTCTTTCTTTCTTTCCTTCTCTTTCTCTTTCTTTCTTTCTTTCTTCCTTCATTCCTTCCTTTCTTTCTCTCTTTCTTCCTTTCTTTCTTTCCTTCTCTTTCTCTTTCTTTCTTTCTTTCTTTCTTCCTTCCTTCCTTCCTTTCTTTCTCTCTTCCTTCCTTCCTTCCTTTCTTTCTTCCTTCCTTCCTTCCTTTCTTTCTTCCTTCCTTTCTTTCTTTCTTTCTCTTTCTTTCTTTCTTTCTTTCTTTCTTTCTTTCTTTCTTTTTCTTTCTTTCTTTCTTTCTTTCTTTCTTTCTTTCTTTCTTTCTTTCTTTCTTTCTTTCTTTCTTTCCTTCCTTCCTTCCTTCTTTCTTTCTTTCTTTCCTTCCCTTCCTTCCTTCCTTCCTTCCTTCTTTCTTTCTTTCTTTCCTTCCCTTCCTTCCTTCCTTCCTTCCTTCCTTCCTTCCTTCCTTCCTTCCTTCCTTCCTTCCTTCCTTCCTTCCTTCCTTCCTTCCCTCTCTCTCTCTCTCCCTCCCTCCTTCCCTCACCTACTGAAGGACATCTTTGCTGCCTCAAGTTTTGACAACTATGAATAAAGCTGCTATGAACATGAAGTTCATTTCTTTTCATTCGAGGTTGCATTTTAGAAAGTTTGCTCTGTCAACAATGTGGAAAAATGTATTGGAGAGACAAGAAAAGACTTGGTAGAATTTTTCTCAATTAATTTATCTCTCACTGTTTTAGGACAAGCTGTACATAATAAGTAGGTACATGGAAAAAGCATTTCCAACACAGTGATTGCTAGCATACATGAAGCAATTTAAATGATTTGACTAACTGAGTGGTAAAGTATTTAAAAAACATATCAGTCAGCCTATTGGATGTTGGACTCAGTGATTTGGCCACAACACAGCCTGAACCTTATTTGACCTTTTTTATTGCTTAGTGGATATAAGTAATTTAAAAGGAAGAATGTTTTCTCTTTTATGTCCCATAATTGTATACTGAATAAAATGATTAGTAGAGGCTTTGCTAATACTCAGGGTGGTGTCATATTATGGGAAGATGGATTTACTTTGATTAATGGATTAAAAAAGAATCTTAAGAAAATCTAGGTGTTGGCTTATGAGATCAAATACCTGACACTTGTCGTCATTTACTCTGTAGACAGCAGAGATGATACATAGGAAAATGCAGCTCTTTCTTTTGCCTACCTTAAAGTCTCATTTTCAGTGAATAAATAAAGTCTGTGTGTTTCTTAACTTTCATTAAAATTGCTTTAGAAACCGTCAAGTGAGAGGTAAAATTAGAGAAAAGGAGTTTAGGCTGTGGAGTCTGACCACTCAGGTTCAAATCCTAGTTTCACTAACTATTTGACATTGGGAAAGGTACTTAAATCCTGTGATCTCATTTCCTCCTTTGTAAAGTAGGAATGATGTCTATAGTACTTTTTTTTAGGATTCTTGTGAAAGTTAATTGAAATAATATCTTAAAATACTTAACCAAGACCAATATATAGTATGTGATCAATAAATATCATCTATAGTAAACATTAACAAAATTAAGAGCCTACTTTAAGGCCTTGTGCAGGAATATAATGATGAAATACTATATCACTTCCTCAGGGATTTTGCATTTTGCAATCTATTTGGAATGGCAGCTATGCAAAGAGCTAGCACTTAAAACTCAAGCAGAATGAAATAAATGTTGTATTATTTTTACAAGATGAGGGAAAGCTAGTGTGATTAAGGATCCCTGGGTAGATTAGATGATGCTTCAGCCAAGGATGGCATTTGATCTGGATCTTGGAAGAGGATGATGGGTGCTGTAAATGGAGAAGCAGAGGAGAATGACCCAGGCATGGGTCAAGAAAGGGTTTAGAGAGGGATTCTCTTGAGCTTAAGAGTAGAAAGGGTAAGGGTAATGGAGAAAGAAATGATGGGAAAGGCAAGTAAAGAGTATATTGTAGGAACTTCCAGAGTTCCACTGGTGGTCCAGTGGTTAAGACTCTGTGCTCCCAGTGCAAGGGGCCCAGGTTCGATCCCTGGTCAAGGAAGTAGATCCCGTATGCCACAACTAAAAAGATCCTGTACGTGGCAACTAAGACCTGGTGCAGCCAAATAAATACATATTAGGGGGCTTCCCTGGTGGCGCAGTGGTTGAGAATCTGCCTGCTAATGCAGGGAACACGGGTTCGAGCCCTAGTCTGGGAGGATCCCACGTGCCGCGGAGCAACTAGGCCCGTGAGCCACAGCTACTGAGCCTGCGCGTCTGGAGCCTGTGCTCCACAATAGGAGAGGCCGCGATTGTGAGAGGCCCGCGCACCGCGATGAAAAGTGGCCCCTGCTTGCCACAACTAGAGAGAGCCCTCGCACAGAAACGAAGACCCAACACAGCCAAAAATAAATAAATAAATATTTAAAAAAAAATACATATTAAAAAAAAAAAGAGTAGATTATGATGGGCCCAGGATGCCAAGGGGAGAGGTTGGGTTTGGTTCTAATTATTCTCAATGCTTTATAATTTTTTCATATCAGTGTTCTGAAAAAGCCATCTTGGAAGAGAATGCATACAAAGTTTTGTTTCCCTTCCTTTGGAAAAAAAGCCCCCATCCTTGTAAATCATTAATGGTCCCTTTAAAAAAGGAGATTACAGTCTTGAGAGTTACTATTTTTCTGTTCAGTAGAGAAATAAAAAGAAGCATACTGAATTATGTGAAATATGAATTGGTCTCTGTGCTCCAGTACCTATCTGGGGCAGATTTATAAATACTGAAATGATATAAATGACCATCATTCAGCTCCTTTAATGTTAAAGAACTTCTAATGTTAAATCAAGGATACTGAAAGAGAAAGTTTTAGGGAAAAACAGTCGTAGTCTGGAAGTCTTGAGGTTATTCTTGTTTTCGTCTGTGTTCATTTATGTCTAACAAATACTTGAAGATTTTTAGTTTTCTGCCTACTCCGCCAATTCTTAGAACATCTGAGGAACTGAGAATTTACTTACTCATTTATTAGTCCCTAAATACATTTTAAAGGTCACAGTGAGATCTTAAAATTATTTGATCACTTTTCATTGTGCAGTTCATTGAGGTAGAACTAATATTCAGATAATTAATTTCCAAGAAAGGTTTAATGTATATGTATAGCTGATACACTTTGTTATAAAGCAGAAACTAACACACCATTGTAAAGCAATTACACTCCAATAAAGATGTTTAAAAAAAAATGACAGAAGATTGCTTTCCTCAGAAGTTTAATCCAATGTCTCCTGGAATAATACTGGCGAATAGTGTTGGGAGGAGATGACAAGAAATTGTTTCAAATTCTAGATCAGGCAAACAATGCTCTAATTAGTAGACTGTAGGGGAAGGAAAAATTGTCCAAAGAATTAAACATGAAAACCAAATCTTTCAGTGTTCCAAGGATGTTTAATTCTCTTAGATAGGTTTACTATATCTCAACTGGGAATCATTTAAATTGTCTATGGAATCTTCAAGTTATTATTGAAAAGAAAAATAGAAATAAAAACTCCTCCCCTCAAAAGCTTTGTAGAGGAAAGTTTGGAAGCACTCACAATTTTATCGTTAGCCTTGACCCATTCCTCCCCCATTTCAGAGTCCAAATTGGCCATCAGAGTTTTCTACTGTGGTATTTTTCCAGGCTTACCCTCCAAAGGAATTTTCTTGTTTTATCAAAACTAAGTTAAGCCATTTCCTTAGCGCTCTGATAAATGATTGCCAGTTTGAGCCTAGTGTTTATTCATTTGTTCATTCACTTAGTATTTATTGATTTCTGTATTTATCATCATCTATTGGATAAACATGTTTTCACTTACTTAAAAGGAAGTGTGAAAATAATATAGACTTTATTATTTTTTAATTTTTATTTTATATTGGAGTATAGTTGATTAACAATGTTGTGTTAGTTTCAGGTGTATAGCAAAGTGATTCAGTTATACATATACATGTATCTATTCTTTTTCAAATTCTTTTTCTTTTAGGTTGTTACATAATATTGAACAGAGTTCCCTGTGTTATACAGTAGGGTCCTTTTTGGTGATCCATTTTAAATATAGCAGTGTGTACGTGTCAACCCCAAACTCCCTAACTAACACATCCTAACTTGGGATGTGTGGCAGATAGTATGTTCTAAAGATGGCTGCAGTAATATCTCCTATCCCGTGTGCTCTTCTTGCACTGTGATCTTGACACATCTCCCATTGAGAGATGTGGTCTACGTCTCCTGTTGGACATGGGTGACGTTGTGACTACCTCAACTAAGCAAGTATGGCAAGACTGATATTATATGACTTCTGAAGCTAGATTATGCAATGCCATGCACTTCTGTCTTGCTTTCTTGGAACACTCACATTTGGAAGCCAGCCGCAATGCTGTGAGCAAGCCCCTGTTGGTCCAAGTGGAGAGGCCACATGTAGGTGTACTGGTGGATAGCCTAGCTGAGGTCCCAGCTGACAGTCAACATCAACCACCAGTGACTGAAGATGCCTCCAGATGATACTAGCCTGCCTCTGGCCTTTGAGTCTCCTCAAGGAGCAGAGATATGCCATATATCCTGTGCTCTCTCCAAATTCCTAACCTACCCGAATCCGTGAGCAAAGTAAAATAATTGTTTCATGCCATCAAGTTTTAAGGCAATTTGTTACACAGCAACAGCTAACCAGGACAAGATCGGAGGATTCATCTATTTTAAAACTATTCTTAACATTTTAGTATGGTTGTAAAGAAAATTGGAACTGTGTTACTTCTATTATTTTAATAACTCTATTTTGTGATAGAAAGCTGTAGTTATTGCTTACTGGAACTCCAGAGCAAAGCAGTGATTTAAAAATATTGGAGTTCCCTAATGGCAGGGCAGGAATAAAGACACAGATGTAGAGAACGGACTTGAGGACACAGGGGAGGAAGGGGAAGCTGGGACGAAGTGAGAGAGTGGCATGGACATATATACACTGCCAAATGTAAAATGGATAGCTAGTGGGAAGCAGCTGCATAGCACAGGGAGATCAGCTCGGTGCTTTGTGACCACCTAGAGGGATGGGATAGGGAGGGTGGGAGGGAGATGCAAGAGGGAGGAGATATGGGGATATATGTATATGTATAGCTGATTCACTTTGTTGTACAGCAGAAACTAACACAAATTTGTAAAGCAATTATACTCCAATAAAGATATTTTAAAAAAAATTGGCGTTCCTACTTTTTCTCAAGCAGGACCAAATATAATGATGGTAGTTGCCATAGTCACCTCCACCAGCATGTCCCTAACTTTTCAATGGAGGGGCTGAGGTATTCCGGTTTGCTTCCACTTTTCCAAGGAATGAGTAGTGAGCCTCTTCATCCCCCTGAACGTCTTCAGAGTGGAATCCAATGGGAATTGTTTTTTGGTGCTACCATCTCTGACATTTCACCTTTCAGAACGAGTGGCAAGCAGAAAGCAGATGCTCTGTGAATCATTTGGGAAGAGAAGAAGTGTTTTATTCTCTTTGCAGCTTGATAAGATACAGTTGGCTTTTCCTGAACCCAGATGTTTCAGTTCTATAATTCATCTCCTTCATCAGTTCAAGAAGATTATAAGCTTTCTCTAAACCTCTGGACCCTTGCTCAAATGATTTATTCTATTGCAAATGACTCCCTTTACCCCTTAGCCTTTAAAATCCAGTAGAAACTTACCTTCTTCATGAAAGTTTCATGAGTTAGAGGCAGCACTTAAACCTTCTTAGCACTTTGTTGGCACTTCTCTTAGAATTCTTAACACCACCAATGCCTGTTTCCCTGATTAGGTTTCAATGCCATTCTTGGCAGGGTCACTGTCTTGCTCTCCTTCATGACCCCTACTGTGGTTTCTCAGGAAATTCTTGTTGAATTCCATAAGGCAGCTTGAGGTGATGCCAAAATTGTGCAATCAGAGTCAAGAGACTTGGCTGCCAGTCTCAGGCCTGAGCCAGTCTGTCAATAAGCAGTCCCTGAAAATGGTGTCGGGACCCTAGAAGATTCTTCATCTTTCTGGGCCTCAGTTTGCTCCTCTGGGAAACAAGAAGTTTAGAGTAGGTCAGAGGTTCTCAACTAGGGAAGCTTTTTCAATACCACTGGTGCCCAGAGGGTCTGGCACATCCTTGGTTGTACATCCTTGACTGGATACACAACTTATAAGATGCCTTCTGGTTTCAGAAATATACTTGGGTTGTTGGATATTGCTGTGGCTTGTGGAGTTGGATGCAAGTGAGCAGATTGGAATTACAGGTTAGCACTTCAGAGGCACAGCAAAACAGAGAATTGAGGCAACTCTTTAAATAATAATAGTTAACATTCATTAATCCAGGCATTGTGCTAAGGGCTTGAAATACATTCTTATTAAATACTCACAATACTCTTATGAAGCAGGTACTATTATTACCCCTATTTTTATAGATGAAGAAACGGAGGCTTAGAGAGGTTAAACAATGAGCCAAATTGCTAAACTAGGTTACTAAGCACTGGGGCAGATCAAACCCAAGATCCCCGACTCCAGAACCTGTAATTCTAAGCACCAACCAGCTGCCTCTCTCTTAGTTTTTGCTTGTGTAGTGGGACATATGCTCATGTTGTTGGGATTTGTTACATAGTTATTAAAAATGCTGACTTTTTTAGTCCCTGCAATTCCTCTCTCTCACTGGTGCCTGGTAAGTGATGTGGGTACTCATGAATAATAATAATTTTTATGAAGACAGGCCATGGAGACATCATCGGGCCATTTCATTTTTGAAAATTGCAGAATGCCACTCCAGATTCATGCAAGAGCGGCATCTTTTTATTTTGTCATACATACCAGGACAGACTTTGTAATATGAAAGGAATTTGCTTTCTGAAGGAAATGCCTGGAGTTAAAGGCAGAGCTGGTGTTACAAAATCACCAAAGACCAGGAAATGTAGCAAATCTTGTGGAAACTCACCCAGAGTTCTCATTAGTGGTGAGGGAAATGATGCTCTGTAAGTGCATAGATAGAACAATGATAACCCACTTCCATTTGCAAAATGTTTCACCCCACAGAGTGATCAAGCAGTTAGAACTCACTGCACCCCAGACATTGTTCCTGTTTCTCTACGTGAACAACTCCGAGATCTACCCTTTTACCCCCAATTTTCCTATCATTTCATCATTTCTAGCTGCCTCTGTAATGCCTCTACCTGCTGCAATGACTTTTGGCTTCTGCTGAGCACAACTGATTTTCCCCTCAGGTGTTTCGAACACCCAATTTCCTAGTTTTTGTGGGCAGAACACCTTTGCCTTCATCCGATAAGTACTATGTCTTAAGGTCAGTTCGGCTCTTAGCCATTTGTGCTTTATCTTCTGATTGCTGTCTGATCTGGTGACTTTTACCTCCATGACGTTTCTAAAATCTCTTCCCACACTCTCCTTTTCTACCAGGTCCACCTTTTAGATTTAACAGCTCTAAGTCACATCCTTTCCTACAGGATTATGACATGCCAACCCCCCGCCCCTGTCCTGAGCCCCCAGTGTTCATCCTCTACCCTTGCCCTCTTTAACCTCTGATCAGTAGAAAAAATCCTGCTACAAACTGGTAAAGTGATGCTCTCCCTTCCAAAGACGGTGTGAAATAGTGTAAGTGGGCCCAGTGTGATCAGCCCTTGTGCTTGGGGTCACAGGAGACAAAGGAAAGACAAAGCAATTAGAAAGGACACCAGTAGGGTGGTGGAGGCCTGGCTCCAGGCATTGGTCAAAGCCTCTGGCTCCCACAAAGGGCCTGCTCCTGGGAACCTGGCACATGATGTCAGGGTCAGGACATGCAGCCCTCCCCAAGAGAGGGCTTGAAGACTTGGGCAAGTAAGTCACTAAGGTCTCAGGGCTTCAGTCTCTGTATGAGAGAGGCGTCCCTGGTGGCCAATCTCCCTTCCTTATATTATTGGAGGTGACAAAATGCCTCACCAAACAAGTGTATTTCCCAGCCTCCTTGGCAGGAAATGTAGTCACATATGGCTGGCTGGGGAGATCTCAGTGAAGTTCTGTGTGGACTTATGGGGACTTAGGGCTGCTTCAGAGTAGGTGGTAACTGAGTAGGGAGGGCTTCCTTTTTGCCTTTCCTTCCTTCTTTCCTGCTACCTGGCGTGCAGATGTCAGAATTTCAACAGCCAACTTGCACCTTGAGGTGCTCGGGAATAAAAGGTATGCCTGGTGTATTAATTTTCTACCACTGTGTAACAAATTACTACAGATTTAGTGGCTCAAAGCAACACAAGTTTATTGTCTTACAGTTTCTCTGGCTCTGAGTTCTGGGTAGGAGGTAGCTGGATTTTCTGCTCAAGGTCTCATGAGGCTGAAATCAAGGTGTCTGCTGGGCTATGTTCTCAACTGGAACTTGGGCACCTCTTCCAAGCTCATTCAGATTTTGGTTGAATTCAGTTTCTTGCAGTTGTGGGACTGAGGTCTTGTTTTCCTGCTCAGCTCCTAGAGGCCACTTGCAGGTCCTAGCCCCCTGGCCCTCTCACACATGGCAGCTTTCTTCATAAGGGCCAGCTGGTGAATCTCACTCAGAAAGGTTTAAAAGCTAGCTTTGAACATCTTCCTTTAGGAAGGTCCCAGCACCTTTTAAGGGTTCACCTGACTAGGTCAGGCCCACCTAACTAGGTCAGGCCCATCCAGGATAGTCTCCTTTTTGATTAAGTCAAAATCAACTGACTTGGGACTTTAACTGCATTGGAAAATCTCTTCACCTATTTCATATAATGTAACCTAATCATGATGGTGAGAGCCATCAGATTCACAGCACTGCCCACACTCACAGGGAGGGAGTTATTCTGGGCATGTACACAAGGGGCAAGAATCTTGGGGACCATCTTAGAGTTCTGCCCACCACACAAAAGATGGTGGAGCTGAAGGATGCAGAAAGCCTGGTTCTTAATGTCCTGGTTCTTGGAGCCTCCGCACCACCTATAGGCTGTTCTTCTTTAAAATGAACTTCTTTTATCTTTTTTTAATGTTGTCAGATATTTTTATTTTATTTTATCTCATTGGTATGTAGCGATATCTCATTTGGGTTTTAAAAATCTTTTTTAATTTTTAATTTTTATTTTATATTAGAGTATAGTTGATTTACAATGTTGTGTTAGTTTCAGGTGTATAGCAAAGTGATTCAGTTATACATATACATATATGTATTCCTTTTCAGATTCTTTTCCCATATAGGTTATTACATATAGAACTATATTCCTATATAGAACTACTAAGTAAGGTTCCCTGTGCTATACAGTAGGTCCTTGTTGTTAATCTATTTTATATATAGTCGTGTGTTTATGTTACTCCCAACCTCCTAATTTATCCCTCCCCCCCGCCTTTCCCCTTTGGTAACCATAAGTTTGTTTTCTAAGTCTGTGAGTCTGTTTTGTAAATAAGTTTATTTATATGGTTTTTTAAAAATTCCACATATAAACGATATCATATGATACTTGACTTTCTCTGACTTACTTCACTTAGTATGATAACCTCTAGGTCCATCCATGTTGCTGTAAATGGCATTGTTTCATTCTTTTTTATGGCTGAGTAATATTCATGAACTTCTTTTAGGTAAGAGACATATCCTTGTTTTATGGAAGCCACTGTATTCGGGCTTTTTTTTTTTTAACCAGCAGTTGAAAACTATTCCTAACTAATCCCATGAGGGAGTTGGATCAGATAGTTTTTTTCATTCTCTGGGGACATTCTCTTTGGCATGTGCACGTTGGCCGATACCATGTCTTGGAATTCAAAACTCTTTTGCATGCCATTCACAGCTCTGCTCATCCCAGGCCTAAACTTCTTTACCTCTCACAGTTCCCGAGAAGCAGTTTTCTGTTTGATGGAGAGAAGAAGATATGGAATCTGAAGTCAAAAGACCTAGCTTCCACGTTGGGCTTCTTCATTTATTAGCTCTGTAACCTTGAGCAAGTTACTTCATATAGTTGAGCTTGAATGTCTTAATTTAAAATGGGGATACTAATCATACCTCCCTCGCCAACTGTAGAGGGTTGATGTTAGGAATAAACAAGAGAAATATGTGAAGGTGTTTTGACCACCATAAATCTGTAAGCAACTGTTAATGACATGCCACGACCCACCCACCCTTTCTCCCTTCCTCCCTTCCTCCCTCCCTCCCTTTCTCCCTTCCGTTCTTCCTTCCTTCCTTCCTTCTTTCCTTCCTTCCTTCCTTCCACAAATATTTACCCTGCACCAACTATTTGTTGAGCACTGAAATCATGCTGGGGACTCTAAGACTTGTAAGAGAGAGTTCCTGTTTCCTGCCAGATAATAAAATAACTGAGTAAATTAGGTAGCAAAGATATGGAAGGAGGTAAGAGAGAGTTGGGCAGATGTTGGGAAGGAGAACATTCCAGGCAGAGGCAACAGCACTTGCAAGGGCCCCGAGGGAGGAGTGGGCCTGGCATCTCAGAGTCCCGGAGTGGCTAGTCGTAGGAGGTGACCTCTGAGAGGCAGTGGTAGTGTGGGCTGGTAAGCCATTTAGGGCTTCTTTGATCATTTGAAAGATTTTGGCTCTTTATTAGGAGTGAGATGGGAAATCACTAGAGGATTTTCAGCAAAGAAGTGACATTGTGTGTGGCTGAACCACGCTGGCTCCGTTTTTGTCAGCTTCATCTTAGGTCAGCTGTCCTACCCCAGCCCTTTCTGTGTGACTGAGCTTCAGCCTAACTTACGAGGAATGCACCCAAGCCAGATAAGTTCCCTATCAGCGTATACCCTTGCCTTCATCTGATATGAAACCTGGAAGAATGCCTTTCTCTGACACAGATGGTTAACAGTCATGAGACACCCTGGGGGGAGGAAAAAACCCCAGATCCTGTGGCTGTGGACGTGCTTCTCACTTGACTGTCAGATTCTAGTTTTAGCTTTGGCCCCTTTAAATCCCGCTGTACCCCCTTTACAGCTGAGAATGCCTCTAGATTGTTGTCTGCCCAATCCTGCCCGTATGCAAGTTACCCACGATAAACGTCATAATTGCACTTTATGGAGTTGCCTGCTTCATTTTTCAGTCTCAAAGTTCCTTCTCGGTTTGGAGGATATGGTTCAATATTTCCTCCTCCCAACACATCATTTCCTTATGTTTTATAAGGATCGCTCTGGCTGCTGTGTTGAGAATAGACTCTGGGAGGCAGGAAGTTTGGACAAATGTGGAAGCAGGGAGAGCATCTAGGAAGCTATTGCAATAATGGAGGTGAGGAATGATGGTGGCTTGGGAGAGCTGTATTAGTGGAGATAGTAAGAGAGTTGGCCAGACTCTGGATATATCTTGAAGACTGAACCTGAAGGATTTCCCAATAGATTATACAAGGAAGACTCCAAGATTTTTGTCCTGAGCAATGGGAAAACCTCTTACCTTCTGTCCTTAAGAAAAGGACCTGGTTTTAATTTTCTTTGTATGTTTCTTAGTTCCAAGTACAGTTTGGAGTGAATTTCAAGCTTTCGATAGAAACTATTTGAATTTGATGGAAAGATTTGCAGCCTCTAAGCATATACCCTGTGGGATGATTAAGTAGCTAGTTTGTTGTTTCAAATACACGTTTTCCTTAACCTTAGCACTAAATCTCTCAAAGTAGCGTTCTCTTTCTGGCAGCAAATGGGACCTAAATGGTGCGGATCATGGAACAGGTAGGGATTGTGTGGGAGTTTGGGTGGAGGAAAGAGACTGGGGTGAAGTTTGCCCAAGTGGGCGCCATATTGGAAACCTGGGCAACTGAGGGTACTCAGCTGAGGGGTGCCTGGCAAGGATGGGGTGAGGATCTGAAAAGCAAAAAGGGAGACCCTAAGACTGCCAGCATTCTGACCTGGCTTATTTTATTTTTTTTAAACTTTTTTGTTTTTATTTATTTATGGCTGTGTAGGGTCTTCGTTTCTGTGCGAGGGCTTTCTCTAGTTGCGGCAAGTGGGGGCCACTCTTCATCGCAGTGCACGGGCCTCTCATTATCGTGGCCTCTCTTGTTTCGGAGCACAGGCTCCAGACGTGCAGGCTCAGTAGTTGTGGCTCACGGGCCTAGCTGCTCCGCAGTATGTGGGATCTTCCCAGACCAGGGCTCGAACCCGTGTCCCCTGCATTGGCAGGCAGATTCTCAACCACTGCGCCACCATGACCTGGCTTATTTTGACAGTGTACATGCCTAGGTATGGCATGCAAACAAGGACTTCACTGAATTTTAAGTTTTTGAATTAGAAGAGGAAGTAAGAAGGTATTTGGAAATATACTCTAGTTTTTTCTTCTCTTTAAAAAAAAGTAGCATCTATTTTTTCATAAGTAATAGGTTTGTAGAAAAATCTATTATTATACTTGTGTGTTTGCTCTCAGATCCATATCCCATCCTTCCCCTGGACTCTGCATATTGCAGGTGGCTTCCTCTGCACACTACGTCTCCCAGGCTCCCTTGCCAGCTAGCTCAGGCTCAGCTGGTGTGAAACTCTGCAGGGAATTGGAGGGTGTAAGTGTAGTGCAGAAGAACCAGGATATTTCCACTTCCCTCTCTTTGTTTCAAATGGTGTTCCAGAAGAGGCCATGTCTTCTCTGCTAGGAGCCCCTGAGTGGCTCTGGCTTCTAGTTCGGGCTCCTCCCTTCTCCTTTCACCTCTTGATGCTACTAATTGCTGGGGTCGCTGGTCCCTGTGTACCTTTCGTCTCTTATAACACCTTTGCAGCTACTGCCCATATTAAATTCCTAATATCGAACTACCTGGTGTGGGCTATTTTCCTAGTTGGACCCTGACTGGGACATACGTTTAGTGTAGAAATTTGGTCAAAGGAGAATTTTGTAGAAAATACAACAAAGAATATGAAGTCACCACTAATCCCACTATTCAAAGATAACTATGGTTAACATTTTGATGTGTATCCTTCCAGTTTATTTTCATACGCATATACACATTTTTTTCTTTCACAACTTTGGAGTCATACTGTACTCTTTGTAATCTTTTCTTTTTTCCATTTAATCTATTGAAAACATATGTCTTAATCGTTAGGTATTTTTATATAACATGATTTGTAAATACGTATTTGTGTGACTTCAAATGGATGTACTAGATCTTATTTAACCAGTCTACTATTGTTGGTTATTTAGATTGCTTCCAATATTTTGCTACTGTAATAATACTGTATGCTAATTTTTGGTTTACATTTCTGATTGTTTCTTTAAGATAGATTCAAAGTGTAACTACTATGAGAACAGGGGTTTTGTCTGGTTTGTCCACTACTGAATTCTCATTTCCTGCCCGAGGGTGGGCATTCTTGGTGGGGTTAAAGTAGGATGACTGAATTAAGGGACATGTACAATCTAGAGATCCTGTATGTCTTGACATACCTCCCTTTTGAGGGCCAGGGCTGATTCATTACACAGAAAGCAGCTGGCTCAGAACTGGCCAGCTGCCTGAAGAATTGTACAGGATGGAGCCTCTAGGCTACCACAGCTGCTGGGGGTCATTCAGCTGGTGGAATTTGCCTTGTTGCAACTGGGAGCCAGCTTGGCTGAGAGTGAAGGCCAGGGCTGCATGGATTCCTGTGAAGTCCACTCCTGCTCTCCCAGGACATCCGATCGCTGCTCTGCTGAGGCTGTCGTAACTGTGCTGTGACAAATCTCAGGCCCAACCCAAGCTGGACAAAGGTGCAGGGGTGGGTCCTTCTGGTCCAGATCATTCTGATGGAGCTCTCAGTTCTCTTCGACCCTGAACTTTTGAAAACTGAGATTTTTAAAATTGGGGCTTTCCCCAGAGATAAACCCACGCACCTATAGTCAACTAATCTATGACAAAGGAGGCAAGGATATACAATGGAGAAAAGACAATCTCTTCAATAAGTGGTGCTGAGAAAACTGGACAGCTACATGTAAAAGAATGAAATTAGAACACTCCCTAACACCATACACAAAAATAAACTCAAAATGGATTAGAGACCTAAATGTAAGACTGGACACTATAAAACTCTTAGAGGAAAACATAGGAAGAACACTCTTTGACATAAATCACAGCAAGATCTTTTTTGACCCACCTCCTAGAGTAATGGAAATAAAAACAAAAATAAACAAATGGGACCTAATGAAACTTCAAAGCTTTTGCACAGCAAAGGAAACTGTAAACAAGACGAAAAGACAACCCTCAGAATGGGAGAAAATATCTGCAAACGAATCAACGGACAAAGGATTAATCTCCAAAATATATAAACAGCTCATGCAACTCAATATTAAAAAAACAAATAACCCAATCAAAAAATGGGTGGAAGACCTAAATAGACAATTCTCCAAAGAAGACATACAGATGGCCAAGAGGCACATGAAAAGCTGCTCAACATCACTAATTATTAGAGAAATGCAAATCAAAACTACAATGAGGTATCACCTCACACCAGTCAGAATGGCCATCATCAGAAAATCTACAAACAGTAAATTCTGGAGAGGGTGTGGAGAAAAGGGAACCCTCTTGCACTGTTGGTGGGAATGTAAATTGATACAACCACTATGGAGGACAATATGGAGATTCCTTAAAAAACTAAAAATAGAATTACCATATGACCCAGCAATCCCACTACTGGGCATGCATACCCAGAGAAAACCATAATTCAAAAAGACACATGCACCCCAATGTTCATTGCAGCACTATTTAAGATAGCCAGGTTATGGAAGCAACCTAAATGTCCATTGACAGACGAATGGATAAAGAAGATGTGGTACATATATACAGTGGAATATTACTCAGCCATAAAAAGGAACGAAATTGGGTCATTTGTAGAGACGTGGGTGGACCTAGAGGCTATCATATAGAGTGAAGGAAGTCAGAAAGAGAAAAACAAATATTATATATTAACGCATGTATGTGGAATCTAAAAAAATGGTACAGACGAACCGGTTTGCAAGGCAGAAATAGAAACACAGATATAGAGAACAAATGCATGGACACTAAAGGGAGGAAGACGGGGGTGGGATGAATTGGGAGATTGGGATTGACATATATACACTAATATGTATAAAATAGATAACTAATGAGAACCTGCTGTAAAACAAAGTGAACTCCACTTCGCTGTATAGTAGAAACGAACACATTGTAAAACAACTATACCCCAAATTTAAAAAAAGAAAAAAAAAAAAGGAAAAAAAAAAACCCACAAAAAAACTTAAGAAAAAAATAAAATTGGGGGCTTTCAACTCAACTCACAAACAATATACTAATTTGAGGCTTAAATCTGGTCACAAAGAAAGGTCTGAGTAGATTAAAGAAATTCTGTCCCTTCTGGTAAAGGAAGTTTCTTTATTGAGTTACCAGTTGACAAGCTGAGATTTTTTTTTCTTGTTTGTTTGTTTGTTTTTTAAGAAAGTGAGGCAGCCACAAGGGGCTAGCACCTTAGTTCGCCACGTTTATCTTTGATTTGCCTAAACCCAAATACATGCCTTTGAGACCCAACCTAATAACAATAACATGCCAATAACATGAAAACCACAAAGGCAAAGTAGAATGTGGAGAACAAGCAGATTTTATGCCAAGGATTAAACTGAAGCCTGAGGATGTATCTGAATACCCTGGTCACCGGCAGCGTATTCCAGATGATTTCAAGTGTGAATTGAATTCAGTAATTATTTATTGAGCACCTATTATGTGCTCAGTGTCAGACGCTGTCTCGAGGGAGTTTCATCTTTGGAAGAGGGGAATGGCAGTACAAATTCCCAACTCAGTAAATGGTAAAGAGCTTGGGGAGGAGCCCAGGGCTGGGCTGCCTGGCTTCTATTCCTGGTTCTCCTGTTTAAACACTGTGTGATCTTGGGGAAGTTATCAGCTCTCCTTTGGCCTCAGTTTCCTAGTCTGTAGAAAGGGTATACGATCCTATGGAGTTGGTGGGAGAATTCAATGAGTTACCATTTGAGATGTGTGTGGAACACTGCCTGGGACATGGGACATCCACGGTGCTGTTCCAAGTCCTCCTCTGGGAGTGGGGGTGGTGGAGGGGAATCGGCAGCATTGGCACGTGTCCCCTGTATGGGCAGGGACTTTCTAGCTTCCACCTCTCGGTGACTTTCTGACCTTGCTCTTGGCCTTTGGTGTTAGTCCCTAGCCTGTCATTCTGCTGGGGGTTGATGCTGCACTAGGCTAAGTGCTGTGCCAGACAGAGGGTTCTAAGAAATGGTCCTTCCTTGATATGCTGGGCTTGTGAGGGTCAAAGACATCTGGCCCAGGAAGAGATGGGCCTTAGAGCAGAATGCAGGCATGAGTGTGGGGTTCCCAAAGCTACTGTCCTTAGAAGTAGTGAAAGGAGCCCTAGCCCTTGAGAATGAGCCTTAGCAACTGTACAGCTGCCAGAACAAGCCTTATGTACTCCCAGAAAATCCTGCCTTTCACCCAAATTCAGGATTCTTTGGACACTATGCTCTGAGAGATAGTCATTGAGCTCCTGCTGGAACATTTCATTCATTCATTCACTCAGTCACTTGCTAGGTGAGGACGGTCATGTAGACTTCACTACCTGTCCTATCAGACAGCACCGGAAATCCACCCAAACTTCCACCTGGTGGTTCTTGCTCTGGTTTTGCAAAAAACAAGTCAGATCTCTATTGTATATATTTAATGGCATACATTTTCTTCCTAAATCTCTTCCTTTGCAGACTCATCTTCCAGATTCAGCTCATTCAATATATGTGGCACGAGTTCCCCACGCTCTGCCTTTCTGATTGCCTTTCTTGAGAAGAATCTCAGTCTGGGAATCTCCTCTTTAAAATTCGGCATAAAGATTTAGCTTCAACATACCACATGTAGACTGAGTCTCCTTGATGTTCTACATCTACTAATGTAACCTAAGACTTTTAACTTTTAAAGGAAAATGTATGTAAGAGCCATTATCCACTCAGCTTTCTTCTACCCCATAGTTGTATAATTGGCTTTGTGAGCCTGAATGCAACTACTTCCATGAATTTATTTGAAATAATTTCAGCTCACCTATCCTCTGATGTAATTTTGAATTTGTTAGTTAGAGGGATTTGTGCCATCTGTAATTTTTTAGCATAGACTAAATAAGAAAAGGCAAAGCCAGCACATTCCAGCACCCCACGACAAATTTTACTCTGAGGTTTTACCCATCTAATAATCAACACTTCTTGGCTTTTGGATTCAACCAGTTGATTCTTCCTACAAATTGGAGTCACCATTCAGTTTGAAGCTCTTTACTGATTAGCAGACTGAGATTGGGGAAGTTATGGAACCTCTCTGAACCCCATTTTCATCACCTGTAAAGTGAGTAAATATCTATCTACTAGGGTTGCAGTGAGGGATAAATAAGATAAATTATGTAAAGCGTTTATCATAGTGTCAAACAAATGGTAAGCATTTAATGTCAGTTATTTAATATGTTATTTCTTTTGTTCATCATATCCGATAGATATCACAAAGACTCATTATCATAGTTACAATATTTTCTTATATTTGCTCTTCTGGAGTTTCCTCATTTTTGAAGATTTTTAAAGGATTAATTGGCAATGATCTTGAAATGAGCCCAGAGGCTTGTTTGAAGTAGGAACCGAGAGCAATTATGACTTCCTACAGAGCCCTAGATTAGCCTAGTGACACATACAAATAATATCATTAATTGGGTGTTTGGGGGAGAGGGAAGGCTAATTCGGCTCCATAAGAGCTGAAAGTCAAACCTAGAAGTCAGACAATAGTTTTTTTTTTTTAAATAGATATGCCAGAATTGAAGATAATACAGGGTGATTTTTATTAGATTAGATTACAGAACAAGCAGCAGGACTCAGGGGTTGCTGCTCAGAGTGTGATGGCTGATTGCTGGCTTCACCTTGGACACTGTTTATCCAATAGCATGATCATGATTAAGGGCTTCTGGGGTCAGACTGCCCTGACTCAATTTATTACCTTGGCTAAGCTCATAGCTGAAATCTTGGACTGAGTCTCCGTTAGTTCATCATTTGAATGATGTCAAGAATATAAGGTGGTTTGATTCCAGTAGAACTATGCACATTTATTTCTAAAAAGACACATTGTAGAATGTTCATAGTAATATTATTTGTAGTGGTGCTAAATTGGAAATTATTGAAAAGTCTATAACAATAGAATATATAAGTCAGTTATGATAGATACATATTCTACAGCATTGGAGCATTGAGAATAAACTATCTACAATTAT
This sequence comes from Eschrichtius robustus, assembly GCF_028021215.1. Taxonomy (NCBI): domain Eukaryota; kingdom Metazoa; phylum Chordata; class Mammalia; order Artiodactyla; family Eschrichtiidae; genus Eschrichtius; species Eschrichtius robustus. Next base: position 35,589,834 of record NC_090836.1, read on the forward strand.
ATATATACTGAAAAAAAATATATAAGGTGGTTTAAGGATGATGGGAGAAAGGGCATTTAAAGTACTTGTTTTGGTTCCTACTGAGTCCATAGTCAGTATTCAGTAAATGGTAGCCATAATTTTAATTATGCTAAGAGAAAATTTCACAAAGGAAGTGCCCACAAAACACCACTAATTTGCAGCTGAAAATTATAACTGGTGCCTTTTCCAGAATACTTGCTTTTTTTCTGGTCAAGTGTATAACATTGTGACTGAATGACAGAAAGAGAGTGCTTTCTATCAGCGGCCCCCAGATTTCTCTTTCACTGGAATTCAGCTTATTAGCTGCATGGCTAGCTCCGAGAGCCAGGAAACCATGTCCCGCGCATGACACCGTTGTCAAGCAGAGGAGACAGATGTTTCTCGGCTTCCCCTTTCTGGGACTTAATAACTGTTGAAGGTTAACCCTTACTCACTCATTAAGCCGTGTCCACCTGGGGGTCAGTGGTGGCGAAGCTTGTGTTAACCTCAGCAAGCAGCCATCACCAAGCTTTACAAAGGGAGACGTTGCATTTAGGAGAAAGACAGGTGATACAACACACACGCTCTATGGCCATGGTTCCCTGGAGATGAGGACAAAATACGTGTTTTCTTAAAGGATTAGAGAAGAAAACCTTTTGCTTTTTTCTGGGTGGCTTATTGATAGGAGATCTCAAAATTGGATCCCTTGTTCTCTCTCTGTCTTTAATCTCTCTGTTTGCTAAGGAGGACCACTCACATCCATCATCTACGATGGTGAGCGGCTGAGAGGTGGGGTGCTGTGGTTACTGCTGGAGGCGTAATGAAACCCACTGGGAAAGGAGGAAAAAACAATGTTATTCTCTTTTTCAGTGAAGCATTGAAAATAACTGGTTTTATTTTCTCCTTTCTCTCTCTGGTGTCCCATGTATGCAGTGATGGGAATGGAAATTAGTGCATTTGATGTTCCCAACTGAATTATTCCTAATCTATTCTGATGTGCTTCTATTTTTTGCTTACTGAATCTGGAGATACCTAATTTCTATGCTGTTCTCCTGCTAGTTCCCCAGGCGCAAGTCACGCTTGCTCTCTTGTGATCCCTTTGGACATCAGGCTGTTTCTGGGAGAGAAGTGCATGGATGAGGTGAAAGTGTGCTGTCATCATCAGCAGAGAATATTTACTGAGTGATTGTAAAATGGTCTCTGGAGAGGTTCCCATGACGTTCTCTTAGTGAGCCAATGCTGCCTTCTGGTGAACATCCTTTAGTACGTGTCAGAAATCAGTTCTGTAATAATCTATCCTAGAACTTTGTTAGGCTTAAGCTTTATGATAATGTGTGTGCATTTCTAATTATCACCTGTAATAATTCCTCTGGAACTGTAGACTTCAATTTATTCCAAGGGAAAATACTTGTTCCCTTGGGCTTCTGGTCTGTTTTACGTGGTTCACTCTATGCTTTATAATTTGAAGAACGTTTTCTTTGGTGGCCAAATAAGGAGTAGGTTTCCTGGTACTACTAACAGAATGGTCAAAAAGGTTAGAGACATGGATGGGATTAGAACTGTGTTTTCCAGTATGGTACGTGTGGCTAGTGGCTACCATTTTGGACAGGGCAGAGACAGAACATTTCCATCATCACAGATAGCTCTATGGAACAACGCCGGGTTAGATGGTCAAAAGAGTAGGACCACCCTCTTCTGGCCTGGAGGTCTCCATCAGTAGAAGTCAAGTGACTGCAGTAGAATTCTTCAGGCTCCTATAACCAGCCCTGCCCACCTCCCTGCCAACACATACCTTCTTTACCTCCTCTGTGGCCTTGGGACCACCAGGACTACTCTTATCATGCCACTCATCACACAAATCCCAAGACTGCCTGGCCATCTTCATCCCTAGACACTAATTCCGCTATGATTCTACGTCTCCTCTTTAAAGGATTTCACTGGCCCTTTGGAATTTAAGGTCAACTGTCAGCATAATCCCCCGTATCCTCAAGGCTTTGCTGAATCTTCTCTTCACCTCCTTGCTCTCCCCCAAGACACTGCTTCCCTGCAGCCCTCTCAGGAGATTGCTGTTTTCTCTTCCTTCCCTGTTGCACTGCTGGACCTGGAGGTGGAGTAGGTATATTCTTTTACTCATTTCCTCCTCTGGACCATACTCTCTCTCTCTTCCACTAAAATCACTCAGCTATGAATCTCACTAGTCCCCACACCCTCGTTGCAGTCAATTAGCACAACTTGGACCACTCAGCCTAATTTCTTAAAGACGTTAGCTTTGGCTCACTGCCATTCCCTCATCACTCTTTCTTTACTGTTGGCAATTTGAATAGACATGTAGAGGATTCTTGACTTTTTCTCCTCCAATTATCTTGTCTTCTGTCCTAGGTCAGCAACTCCCTCTAATGGGTGATGTAGACCATGACTTGGGACACAGACTAGATTTCAGCCGCCACTTACCCTTTTCAGCTGGGTACTTCTGTGCAGCACACAAGCTTCACAAGTGTACATGAAAGCCCTGTTTCAGTCTATTCATTCTGTCACATTTTAACTGTCCCTCACCAGCATCCTCAGGATCTCACTTCCCTCTTTACCTAGTTTAAATTCCATGACCAATCATTATTATCAACCCTTTGTGTATACCCTCAACTCCCAAGACTCTCCTTTGCTTTACTGTACTTTCTTGGCTAAACTCTAACTCTGGTTAAATCCCCTCATTTTCCCCTTCTTGCCTATAGTTGCACCATTAACATGGCTAAGAAAAAACACTTACCCGTGCTGCCTGTTCTCACTTCAAATTCATGATCACTAACCCTAAGTGGGTCATAACTTCACCCATCAATTGTACTGTATTTTCTTATTGAATATGATTTTCTAGCTTCCTAGACAATTCTTTGATTTCCTCTTCCTTCTCTTTGAAACTTTAACACCTCTTCCCTCACTGAGTTTCAACTGGTGACCTTGCGTTCCACTTCGCTGAGGAAATTGAAGCCATCAGAAGGTGCTCCTATAAGTTCATTCCAGCCCACTTACCCTCCTGCCTGTGTCCATACACTAGGGCTTCTCTTCTGCCTGCTCCCTCCACTTGGGTGCCGGGTCTCCCTGCTTTTGCCTACTCAGGGACGCTCCCCGCTCTCTTCTGTGCCACCAAATAATGCCTTTTCATCAGATCTTCTTACCAGAGTATAGACATGATTTCCTTCACTTTGAACACAGGCTTCCAGAGACCCCATTTCCTTCAGTTACTGCTCCATTTTCCTATTTCCTTTCACAGGAAAAGTCTCTGAATGTGTGGTCTGTACTTGAGCTCTCCATGACTCTGGTCAGGCTTTCCCCTCCTCACTCCACCAACACTTCTTTTGTTGAGGCCACCAATATCACCCACATCGCTAGATCCTTGCTCAGTGATCATTCTACTCCTTGGCCCATTAGAGGCATTTAACATAGTGAGCTGGTGTCTCTTTCTTGGAATATTTTTTCACTTAACTTCCAAGATGCCTGCTCTTCTGATTTCTTCTGACCTACTTTTCTCCATACACAGTGACTTCTCCTTTACTGGTTTTTCCTCACCTCTAACCTCTAAATATTGGAATGCTCCAGGGTCAGTCCTTGGTGCTCTTTTCTGTTGCTCCCCACCTGGTCTCCAGGCTTCAAGTAACACTTTTTTGTTGGTGATTTTGAAATTCATGGCTGTAGCCCAGGTGCTCCCCAGAACTTTAGACTTATGCTTCATACTTCAGTTGCCTACTTGGCATCTCTACTTGAATATCAAATAGGTATCACAAACTGAACAAGCTCAAACTGAGTACCCGATATGCCTCCCTTCCCCAACCTGAAATCTGCTCCCTTATCTCTATGATGGCAATTCCATTTTTTTAGTTCATTAGCCCCCAAACCTTGGAGTCATTGATTTATATTATTTCTCATAACATCAACAAATTTTACTGGCTCTGCCTTTAAAATGTGTTCAGAATCAAATCACTCCTCACCCCTTTTACTGCTACCACCCTGGATGAGCCTCCCTCTTCTCTTATTAGATGCTTGTAACAACAGTCTCCTAACTGGTCTCCCTGTTTTCACCCTTGCTCTGTTTCAGTCTGTTTTCCACAGAGCAGCCAGGCTGATCTTTCTCAAACATGTCATTCCCCTCCTTATAACCCTGTAATGGCTTCCCAGCTCACTCAGAATAAAAGCCAATGTCCTGTCCATAACCTACTACATGATCTGGCTCCCTGTTACTTCTATGCCCAATTACTCTCTGGCCTCCTCTCCTACTAGTTTTCCTCTCTCACTCTGTTTCAGCCACTCTTCCTCCTTGAATTCATCAGCCAGCCTACTGCCTCAGGACCTTTGCACTTGCTGTTCCTATGACCTAAATGCTTTTCATCCAGATAACCACATGACTCATGCCCTCACTCCTTTCATATCTTCATTTAAAAGTCTCAGTGAAGCCTTTTGTAGATCTCCTATCTAAAATTTCACTCTCCTGTGCATACTTTCTGTCTCTTCCTTGCTTCTCTTTCTTGGCTGCTTAATTTTTCTCCTTAGTACTACTTATTACTATCTAACATAACAGATATTTTATATTATCTTGTTTTTTATTATCTCACTCTCCTACAAGAATTTAAGCTCCACAAGAGCAGGGTTTTTCATTTGTCTGTGTTTGTTTTGCTCACTGTTGTATCTCCAGTGCCTAGAAAGTGCCAGGCCCTCAGCAGGTAGTTAACAAATCATTGTCAATGACCAATTGAAGGTAAAGCGGAATTGGCCAGTAACTTCCTCTTCTTGGAAGGAATCATAACCTACTGCCTAAGAGCATGGTTTCAAAATCCTGCCTGTGTAACCTTGGGTAGGTTACTTAATCTGTTTCCTCCTTTGTAAAATGGGGCAATAAGAGTTCCTACAGTAGATTGATGGTAAGATTAAGTGAGATAATATATGCGGGGAAATCCATGGAGATTAGTTCTGCAGAGATGACACACGTAGAGTAAGTGCACAGTAGGCCTTCCTTCTCACCATTATTGTTGTCCTCTGTGAACATTATGTCACCTTCCCATCTTCCCCTGACGCTTTCCTCCTAAGTTGTTTAAAAGTACAATATAAACCCATTTATAGGGATCCCAGCTCTGGTGCTCATTAACTGTGTGATTTAAGGCAATTCACTTAATTTTGCTGAACTTCAGTGGTCTCACCTTTAGACTAGAGATGGTACTTTGCAGAGTTGTGGTGAGCAGCGTGAGTGAATGCTATGTAAAGAGCAGTTTGGTATCTTTCCCTTACACATAGTAAATGCTCAATTAATCATAGCTCTTAACTGTGTTGTGGTGGTGCAGGATGTGCAAAAGGCTTTCTGGCCGGGGAAGCATGAGCCCGGCCATGGAGTCAGCTGGACTGTTCACATTCAGGTTCTTCTAAAACTGGAGCTTCTCTGAGAGCAGGCTGTGCAGTCACGGTCTTTAACTCAGTTCTTCTTTTTTCTCACCAAGATCACTCCAAGCTTTTTTTCTTTTTAGCAGGGATTGTAAATTTTAGAGTTTCTTCACATGTGTTTCTTTTTATAGTTTCTTTCCTCCATAAGCTCTTTTCTCTGATTTTAAAACATCCTATGTATAGTCTAGGGAAAAAAAAAATCCCTTCTTTGTTTTGTTCAACTTCAAGAAACACTGTCACTCTCTTCCAAGGTTCCAGTCATTTCCATATCACTAACCAGTCTTCCTTGTTGATTAGAATCACACAGACAGCAGCAAATCCACTTGTTCCCACCTCTACTCTTTAAGCATCCAGCAATGAGATTGACATTATTTATAGATTGCAGGGCAACTACATGAAGATGTCTAAATTGACCTGTTTTAAACCAATGTTCCCTCCAGCCAGACTTAACCAGCTTTAGTACAATCCTGAGACTACCCAGTAAGCTGATTATTCAATACCACCCACTTTCACCCTCATACATTCTTCAGTATTGTTGCCCAAACTCATCTGCTGTCCTGATTTCCGAAGGAACTCCATGAATGGAAGAATCCCTTAGGGGACAGAAGTGAGAGTTAAATCCTACACTAAATACATAAGCTCATCTTTTTAGAATCCTGCAGAGCAGAAAGTGGAATTTTGCCAACACTTCACATTGACCAGGCAAACTTTCAATATGGCCTATTTCCTTTCTCTTACAAGGATTCACTATCTTTAGAAAAACCTGCTACAAAACTATAGCAGAGAACGACCCCTCATTCTAGTCATGGCTCTAATTTTTTTAAATTAAAGTATAGTTGATTTACTATGCTATGTTAGTTTCAGGTGTATAGCAAAGTGATTCAGTTATACATACATATATATTTTTTTCAGATTCTTTTCCCTTATAGGTTATTACAAAATATTGAATATAGTTCCTTGTGCTATACAGTAGGTCCTTATCGGTTATCTATTCTGTATATAGCAGAGTATATATGTTAATCCCAAACTCCTAATTTATCCCTCCCCTTGCCCTTTCCCTTTGGTAACCATAAATTTGTTTTCTATGTCTGAGGGTCAATTTCTGTTTTGTGTATAAGTTCATCTGTATCATTTTTTTTTCATGGATTTAATTAATTTATTAATTTATTTATTTTGGCTGTGTTGGGTCTTCATTTCTGTGCCAGGGCTTTCTCTAGTTGCGGCAAGCGGGGGCCACTCTTCATCGCGGTGCGCGGGCCTCTCACTATCGCGGCCTCTCTTGTTGTGGAGCACAGGCTCCAGACACGCAGGCTCACTAGTTGTGGCTCACGGGCCTAGCTACTCCGCGGCATGTGGGATCTTCCCAGACCAGGGCTCGAACCCGTGTCCCCTGCATTAGCAGGCAGATTCTCAACCACTGCGCCACCAGGGAAGCCCTATATCATTTTTTTTAAGATTCCACATACAAACGATATCATGTGATATTTGTCTTTCTCTGTCTGACTTACTTCACTTAGTATGATAATCTCTAGGTCCATCCACGTTGCTGCAAATGTCATTATTTCATTCTTTTTATGGCTGAGTCATGTTCCATTGTATAAATATACCACATCTTCTTCATCCATTCATCTGTTGATGGACATTTAGGTTGCTTCCATGTCTTGGCTATTGCAAAATAGTTTGTGGCTCTAATTTTTTTTTTTTTAACATCTTTATTGGAGTATAATTGTTTTACAATGGTGTGTTAGTTTCTGTTGTATAACAAAGTGAGTCAGCTATATGTATACATATAACCCCATATCCCCTCCCTCTTGCGTCTCCCTCCCACCCTCCCTATCCCACCCCTCTAGGTGGTCACAAAGCACCAAGCTGATCTCCCTGTTCTATGCGACTGCTTCCTAGCTATCTATTTTACATTTGGTAGTGTATATATATCCATGCCACTCTCTCACTTCGTCCCAGCTTACCCTTCTCCTTCCCCATATCCTCAAGTCCATTCTCTATGTCTGCGTCTTTATTCCTGTCCTGTCGTGGCTCTAAATTTTTTTTTAATTAATTAATTAATTAATTTTTGGCTGTGTTGGGTCTTCGTTTCTGTACGAGGGCTTTCTCTAGTTGCGGCGAGCAGGGGCCACTCTTCATCGCTGTGCGCGGGTTTCTCACTGTTGCGGCCTTCCTTGTTGCGGAGCACAAGCTCCAGACGTGCAGGCTCAGTAGTTGTGGCTCACGGGCCTAGTTGCTCCGCAGCATGTGAGATCTTCCCAGACCAGGGCTCGAACCCGTATCCCCTGCATTGGCAGGCAGATTCTCAATCACTGCACCACCAGGGAAGCCCGTGGCTCTAATTTTAAGTGAGTGTGCAAAATGAGGAAAAATGGTTAAACACAGAGAATAATTTTTGAATATGATTTTTAGAATGAATTTTTCCCCTAAGTAAAAATGTTGAGGTTTGGTGGTAACATAATCCTTGGAGCTGATAAGGGACTTTCCAGTTGTGGAATATAACATATTTTGTAATATATTTTGTGCCATAGTATGATACAGTTTTAGAAGGAGGTGAACATGATTGCTAATTAGCTTGAATTTATTTAATTTCTTAAATAAAAACTTCTTCATTATTCTGTTGCATAGAAAAGTGCCCTTCCTTGAGCAGAAATGAAATAAATACTAATTGAATTGGCAGTTTTTCTTCTAATGAAGTAAAAACTTGTTAACTTCTCCCCCTCAAATCTGTCTTCTTTTTATGTAATTCATAAGTATCCATCCTGATTTCATTTCTCCCACATTCATGCAGCTCTTGAAAACAAGCTAAAAAAATAGATATGGAATTTTTGAAGTTGTTTTGCTCTGTCACATTTGTTTTTAAAGAAACACGTCAAAAATCAATTCATTTCTCCAGAAACTTCTTTTAGCAGTGCCTCTGTGGGGTGGGTCATGCCATGAGAAGAGGTCAGACTTTTGAAATCAGGACACATTTTTTTCTGAGATGTTGAGGATATCAACAGTATTGGTAACGCACTGCTCAGTCAAATGGGTACACAGGGGAAACTTCTTTAGTTCTACTTTTCTGGCACCAACTTTTCCTCTCTTCATATCAAGCTCAAAGGTGAACTATAGCCCCAGGCACACTTAGGCTTCCCCATTCAATGCATTCCCAAAGTGCTCAAGAGCTCCTATGCTCACTTTAACCATATTGGCTACATCATTTGCAATATCCTTCCCATTCAGTAGGTGACATTTTCATTTTGTTGATGGTTTCCTTCACTATGCAAAAGCCTTCTAGTCTGATGTAGTCCCATTTGTTTAATTTTGCTTTTGTTGCCCTTGCCTGAGGAGACAGATCCAAAAAATATTGCTAAAACTAATATCAAAGAGTGTACTGTCTATGTTTTCTTATAGGAGTTTTATGATTTCAGGTGTTACATTTAAATTTTTATTCCATTTTAAGTTTATTTTTCTATGTGGTGAAAAATCATCCAGTCTTATTCTTTTAAACATAACTGTCCAGTTTTCCCAAAATCATTTATTGAAGAGACTGTCTTATCCCCACTGTATATTCATGGATACTTTGTCATAAATTAATTGACCATATAAATGTGGGTTTATCTCTGTGTTCTCTATTCTGTTCCATTGATCTATGTGTCTGTTTTTGTGCCAGTACCAGACAGTTTTGATTACTGTAGTTTGTAGTATAGTTTGAAATCAAGGATCATGATACCTCCAGCTTTGTTCTTCTTTCTTAAGATTGATTTGGCTATTCAGGGTCTTTTATGTTTCCACACAACTTTTAGGATTATTTGTTCCAGTTCTGTGAAAAATGCCATTGATATTTTGATAGTGATTTCATTGAATCTGTAGATTGCTTTGGGTAGCATGGACATTTTAACAATCATAATCCTTCCAATCCATGAGAACAATGTATCTTTTCATTTATTTGTGTCATCTTCAATTTCTTCAAAAAGACCCAGAGTATGGGTCTTTCACCTTCTTGGTTAACCTCCTTCCTAGGTATTTTTTTCTTTTTGATGCCATTGTAAAAGAGATTATATTCTTAATTTCTCTTTCTGATAGTTCATTATTAGTGTATAGAAACACAAACGATTTCTGTATATTGATTTTGTATCCTGCAACTTAATTGAATTCATTTATTAGTTCTAGTAGTTTTTTTGGTGGAGTCTTCAGGGTTTTCTATAATAGTATCATGTCATCTGCAAATAGTGAGTTTTGCTTCTTCTTTTCAAATTTGGATGAATTTTATAACTTTTTCTTGATTGATTGTTGTGGCTAAGGCTTCCAATACTATGTTGAATAAAAGAGGCAAGAGCAGACATCCCTGTCTTCTGATCTCAGGGGAAAAGCTTTCATCTTTTCAATATTGAGTATTATGTTAACTGTGGGTTTGTCACACGTGGCCTTCATTATGTTGAGGCATTTTCCCTCTATACTCACTTTGTTGAGAGTTTTTTTCGTAAATGGATGTTGAATTTTGTCAAATGTTTTTCCCGCATCTATTGAGATGATCATATGATCTTTACCCTTTGTTTTGTTAAGGTGGTGTATCACATTGACTGATTGTAGATATTGAATCATCTTTGCATTCCTGGGGTAATCCCAAGGTAAATCCCACTTAATCATGGTGTATGACTGTTTTAATGTATTTTTGAATCCAGTTTGCTAATATTGTGTTGAGGATTTTTACATCTATGTTCATCAGGAATATTGGCTTGTAGTTTTCTTTTTTGTAGGGTGTTTATCTGGTTTTGGTATAAGGGTAATGCTGCCTTCATCAAACAAGTTTGGACATGTTCCTTCTTCAATTTTTTGGAATAGTTTGAGAGGAATAGGTGTTAACACTTCCTTAAATGTTTTATAAAATTTACCTGTGAAGCTGTCTGGTCCTGGATTTTTGTTTGTTGGGAGCTTTTTTAAAAATTACTGATTCAATTTCATTACTAGTGATTCGCTTGTTCAGTTTTTCCATTTCTTCCTGATTTAGCCTTGGAAGATTGTATGTTTCTAGGAATTTATTCATTTCTTCTAGTTTGTTTTATTTTTTGGTGTATACTTGTTCATAGTAATCTCTTATGATCCTTTGTATTTCTGTGGTGTCACTTATAAGTTCTCTTTTATTTCTGATTTTATTTCTTTGGCCTCTCCTCGCCCCCTCCCCCACCCCCTGAATCTGGTTAAAGATTTATCAGTTTTGTTTATCTATTCAAAGAAGTAGCTTTTAGTTTCATTAATCTTTTCTATTGTTTTTTAGTCTCTATTTCATTAATTTCTGATCTTATCTTTATTTTCTTCCTTCTACTAACTTTGGGCTTTGTTCTTTTTCTGGTTCCTTTAGGTGTAAGTTTAGATTATTTATTTGAGATTTTTCTTGTTTCCTGAGGTAGGCCTGTGTGGCTATAAACTTTCCTCTTAAAACTGTTCTTGCTATGTCCATAGATTTTAGAATATTGTGTTTCTATTTTGATTTGTCTCCAGGTATTTTTAAATTTCTTCTTTGATTTCTTCACTGACTCACTAGTTATTTAGAAACATTTTGCCTAGCCTCCGTGTGTTTGTGTTTTTTCCAGTTTTCTTCTTGTTGTTGATTTCTAGTTTTATAACAATGTGATTGGAAAGGATACTTGATATGATTTCAATCTTCTTAAATTTATTGAGACTTGTTATGTGGTCTAACATGTGATCTGTCCTGGAGAATGTTCCATGTACACTTGAAAAGAGTGTGTATTCTGCTGTTTTGGGATGGAATATTCTGTATAAATCTACTAATTTTATCTGGTCTAATGTGTCATCTAATGCCAATGTTTCCTTATTGATTTTCAGTCTGGATGATCTAGCCATTGATGTTAGTGGGATGTTAAAGTTTCCTATTATTATTGTATTACTGTCAATTTTTCCCTTTATGTCTGTTAATATTTGCTTCATGAATATAGGTGCATCTTTGTTGGGTACATAGATATTTACAAGTGTTATATTCTATTGCTGGATTGATCCCTTTATCATTATGTCATGTCCTAGTTTGTCTTTGTTTTAAAGTTTGTTTTGTCAGATATAAGTGTTGCTAACCCAGCTTTCTTTTTTCTTTTTTCTTTTTTTCCATTTGTATGGAATACCTTTTTCCATTTCCTCACTTTCAGTCTGTGTGTGTCTTTAGATGTGAAGTGAGTCTCTTGTAGGCAGCATGTAGGTGGGTCTCATTTTTTCTATCCAGTCAGCCACTTTAAGCCTTTTGATTGGAACATTTATTTTATTACATTTAAAATAACTATTGATAGATGTGTGCTTATTGCCATTTTGTTAATTGTTTTCTAGTTGTTTTTGTAGTTCTTTTCTGTTCCCTTCTTCTTCTCTTGTTCTTTACACTTGTGATTTGATGACTATTTTTAGTGTTATGTTTGGATTACCTTCTCTTTATTTTTTATATATACATTATAGGTGTTTGGTTACTATGAGGTTCATATACAACAACCTATGTATATAAGTGTCTATTTTAAGTAGATGATGTCTTAAGTCCAAATGCATTCTAAAAGCCCTACATTTAACTCCCACCTCCATGTGTTTTTTACATCATATTTTACATCTTTTAATTCTGGGTATTCCTTAACTACTTATTGTACATATAGATAATTTTACTACATTTATCATATGTTTGCCTTTACCAGTGAGATTTTTTTTCTTTCATAATTTTCTTATTTCTAGTGGTGACCTTTTCTTTTCCATTTAAAGAAGTCCTTTAAGTTTCTTCTAAAGGTGGTTTAGTGGTGATGACTCCTTTAGCTTTTGTTTGTCTGGGAAACTTTTTATCTCTCCTTCAATTCTGAATGATAACCTTGCTTGGTGGGTATTCTTGGTTGTACTTTTAGTATTTTGAGTATACCATGCCAGTCCCTTCTGGCCTGTAAAGTTTCTGCTGAAAAAACAGTTGATAGTCTTAGGGTGGTTCCTTTGTATGTAACTAGTTGTTTTTGCTTGCTTCTTTTAAGATTATTTTAAATTTTGATGTTTTAGTTATAATGTGCCTTGGTGTAAGTTCCTTTGGGTTCATCTTCTTTGGGAGTCTCTGTGCTTCCTGGACCAAATGTCTGTTTCCTTTGCTAGGTTAAAGATGTTTTCAGCTATTATTTCTTCAAATAAATTCTCTGCCCCTTTCTATCTCTATTCTCCTTCTGGGTCCTCTATAATGCAAATGTTAGAATTCTTGATGTTGTTTCAGAGGTCCTTTAAACTATCCTCTTTTTAAATTTTTTTTTTTTTTTCTGCTCTGATTGGGTGATTTCTACTACCGTGTCTTCCAGATTGCTGATCTGTTCTTCTGCACCCTTTAATCTGCTGTTGATTCCCTTTAGTATACTTTTCATTTCAGTTTTTGTATTCTTCAGTTATGATTGGTTCTTTTTTTATATTTTCTATCTCTTTGTTGAAGGTCTTACTGAATTCATCCATTCTTCTCCCTAGTTTGGTTAGCATCTTTATGACTCTTCCTTTGAACTATTTATCTTTTTTTTTTTTTTTTTTTTAGTTCTCTTTCTGAGGTTTTTTCTTGTTTGTTCATTTGGAAAGTATTTCTTTTCCTCCTCACTTGTCCAACTCTCTGTGTTTGTTTCTATGTATTAGGTACATGAGCTGTATCTCCCAGTCTTGAAAGAGTGGCCTTATGTAGAAGGTGTTCTGTAGGGCCCAGTGGAGCAATCCTCCAGGTGTGGATTCTCTATGTGGGCTCTGTGCACCCTCTGTTTTGGTTGGGTTTCTTTTTTGCAGGTGCACTTCAGGGCATGGTTTGCCCCAGGCCAGCTGGCTGAGAGGTCTGGCTATGACTGCTGCAGGCAAGCTGATGTGTGGGGTTTGTCTTCAGTATGCCTGGCTGTGAGTCCTGGCTGCAACTATTGTAGGCAGGTTGGAGTGTAGGTCTGACTCCCTGGAATGGGAGCCTCTTTAGAGGAGCCCCAGTGCAGGTTGGCACAGCCTGCCAGCTGGGGTGGGGCAGGAACTACTTTGCTGGGGCCAGCAAGGGCAAGTGGGTTGTGGGAGGTGGTCCCCAGGAAATGCCAGGTTAGGCCACACAGCATTAGCTAAGTTGATGGAGAGTGACAGAAATGATGGAGACTGATGGGCCAGCTAGGTGAAAGGAGAGTAAAATAAATGGCACCCTCCAGTGCTTTTGTTCCCAGAGAAAGTTCCACCAGATCCCTGCCCTCTGGCACATGTCCTAAAATTAGTTAATAAATTTCATTCTTGTATGATCCAGGCAGTTTTCAAACTGCTGCCTCTGTGCTGGGACTTGGAATGAGTGAGTTTGTGCACAAGCCCTTCAAGAGCAGAGTCTCAGTTTCCCACAGCCCTCTGGCTCTCCTGGATGTAAGCCTTACTGGCTATCAAAGGCAGACGTCATGGGGGCTTGTCTTCCTGGTGCAGGTCCCCCAGACTGGGGATTTTGATGTGGGGCTCAGACCCCTCACTTCTGAGCAGGGTGGGGGTCTGCATGGTTATGATATCCCTCCCACTTGTGGGTTACTGCACCAGGGGTATTTGTTCTGACTAGGTTGTATCTTTGACCTGCCTACCTATCTTGATGTGACCTTTTCTTTATATCCTTAGTTGTAGAAAATCTGTTCTGCTAGTCTTCCTCAGAGATAATTGTTCTATATTTACTTGTAGTTTTGCTGTGCCCATGGAAGGAGGTGAGCTCAGGATTTTCCTCCTTTGCCATCTTGATCTGGACCCCTCAGGATTTACTGTCCTATCTCCTCAACCAGATTGTCATATCTCACCTTGTGGGAAGACACTCTTTTTTAAAAAATTTTATTGAAGTATAGTTTATTTACAATGCTCTGTTAATTTCTGATGTACAGCTAAATGACTCAGATATGTGTGTATATATATTCTTTTTCATATTCTTTTCCATTATGGTTTGTTACAGGATATTGAATATAGCTCCCTGTGCTATATAGTAGGACCTTGTTGTTTATCCATTCTGTATATGATAGTTTACATCTGCTAGTCCCAAACTCCCAATCCTTCCCTCCCCCCCACCCCCCCTTGGCAACCACAAGTTTATGGAAGAGACTAGCTCTTAAACATTTTCTCTCGAGGTGGATACTTTAATGAGAATTTCTCAAAGTGTAGTCCTCAATATCCTATGTCAGGAACATCTAGAAAGTCTAGCTAAAAGTGCAGATTCTAAGGCCCTACCCATTTTACTAATCCAGTACTGGCTGTAGTGAGGACGAAGGATCTGGATTTTAACAATCTCCCCAGGTGATGCCTATGCATACCAAACTTTGAGAACCACAGCCTCATAGGCACGAGGCAGATATTTGATGACTGGCCTGGACCGCTTCCCATTGAATCCCTTCAGATACCCTCTGGATAAGTCTTTGAGGGCCACAAGGACCAGCAGGCTGGGCCTAAGAGTAGAATTTGTACATGCATTCATTTAACAGTCATGAGCTTACTCTGCTGGTTATGGGTATACGATGGGGAGTTAGATAGAAAGTCTCTGCCCCTGTGGATCGTATAACTGAAGGAACCTGGAAATAGTCCCTTCACCAGCATTTTCTCTTCATTTCCCTTTTTGATTCCTCATATGTTTTATGAGTATCTTCTACTAGCCAGACTGTGTCCTATTATGAACAAGACAGATAAAGAGCCCTCCCCTCTTCTAGAGTTTACATTTCAGTAAGGGGAAAAGGAAAATAAACAAGTAAACCCAAACCACCAAGTTAATTACAGATTGTGGCAATTGCAAGGAAGTAAATAAACAAAGTAATGTGTGGAGAGATTGACTTTAAAGGGTGAGGTGGCATTTGAGCTAAGAATTGATGGATGAAGGTCTTTGGGTCATGACTGCAACGGGGCAGATTGATGAGGCATTTGAAGCACACAGGCCCAAGATGGAATGATGATGATGATGATAATGACAGCTATTACTTAGTGAGCATTTCCTGTGCATCAGACTGTGTGTTAAACATTTTATGGGCTCTATTGTATTTAATCTTGGCAGGAAGCCTAGGAGATAGATGTTATTACTCCCACTTTCAGATGAAGAAACTGAGGAAGGCCAGACATGTTAGATGTCTTGTTCAGGTCACACAGCTAATAAGTGGCAGACTGGACAATTAAATGTAGCTCTGTGTGATGGCAAAGCCTGCCCTGTTTGGCACGGCACTGTTTCCCTTTTTAGCGATGCGAGGCTGCTGCTGCTGACTGCAGAAGAAGCATGATGAAGTAAAAAGGGCACAGGCTTGTTATGACGATGAGGATGGTTAATATTAAAAACATATAGGGCTTCCCTGGTGGCTCAGTGGTTGAGGATCTGCCTGCCAATGCAGGAGACATGGGTTCGAGCCCTGGTCTGGGAGGATCTCACATGCCGCAGAGCAGCTGGGCCCGTGAGCCACAACTACTGAGCCTGCGCGTCTGGAGCCTGTGCTCCGCAACAGGAGAGGCCACGACAGTGAGAGGCCCGCGCACCGCGATGAAGAGTGGACCCCGCTCGCCACAACTAGAGAAAGCCCTCGCACAGAAACGAAGACCCAACACAGCCAAAAAATAAATAAATAAATAAATAAAAATTTTAAAAAAAGAATAGCTTTATTATTAAAAAAAACCCCATATAATAGTAATGATTTAACACTGTTGAGCATCAACTCAGTGCAAGGCACTGTGCAAAACACCTTATTCTTATTAACTCGTGATCCTCGGAACGATCCTTTGAGATACAGGTGACGAAGTTGGGGTTTAGAGAGGTTAAGCAACTTGGCCAGGGTCACTCAACTGGTAAGCGGTAGAACCAGATTCACATTTACAAGGTCTGATCCTGAATCTTGATTCTCTCCCCTCTGCTTCCCTGATGAAAGGAGCTAAGGTCTGTGCAAGGGCCTTGGACACACTTACACACAGGAAAGCTCAAAAGAATCAACCTGCCCCCAAGCCCACCATAGCTCTTTTTCATCTGGCCTGGCTCCTGATGCCTATGACCTCCTCCTCTCACTTTTTGGGGCATTTGCTACAGAGCCATCATGCTTTTCCTCTCCTATGCTGACTTATGACAGGTGACGGTTATTGGCAAGTACCTGGGCATGTCACAGGAGATTTGGCCACTTTTTTCTATCTTTAGAATGAATGCTGTCAATCCAGCATTAAATCACCTTCAGTCATTAACAAGCTAGTATGGCTTTGTCTGTCACCATCTCTCCACAGGGAAGGGATTGCTGAAAGCAGGGCGCAGAGGAGCTATTGTGGTGGGAGGAGGCTGCCTGCCAGTTCGGAGGCTGTGGAGGCTCAGGGAGTGAAGTTGTAGCAAGGACTCTGAAAAACTGGGCCGGAGAGGAAGGTGGAGACTCCCAGGGTTGTGATTTCCCCAGGAAGGCACGAGGCTCCTTGGAATGGAAGGTGGATGGAGAACCAAAGTAAACGTCAATGTTTTTCCTAGTGTGGTCCTTTCTGCTAGTTCATATTGAATCAGCTGGCACCACAACAATAGCCTCAGTCTTATTATATGTCTCTGTATAACAGCAATGATGGCATCGGATGGCAGTGAATACCCAGTTTATGGTTCCATGTCGTTTATTTGCTTTTCAATATTAATTAAAATCTGAGACTTGGCAAATCTAGTACTTTTAGAGTTTTTGACCTGTTCTGCTTGGGCTGTTCTGTGGCTTGGATGGGATTACATGGGGGGGATGACCTGGCCCCATTCCCTTCAACCTCTGGGTTGATTTGGGTTGGGATTAGTGGGATATGGCTTCATTCCCTGTGATTTGGGGTTGAGCTGGATTGGGTTTGGGAGAAAACTAGGGCTCATTCCCTATCCACCAACCCTAAATTTTCAGGTCCCTACCAGTGTGATTTCAACATCTGCCAACTGGTCACACATTTTGAAGTTCCTATTATCTTTTCAAACTTAAATCTGGAAAGATGATTGGATCTTATGAATTCCAAGCGTGGTTTTTAGCTTTACCTTAATCTTGGACTTTGGTACAAAAAAATATTTTATCATCAGTGTTCCGTTTTCTTTTCTATCCAGGCTAATTGTATATAAGTAGCTATTCATATGACATGCACTTAAAACTGCTCATTGTCAAAAAAGGGTTAAAACTAGGTTTGTGTACTATTTTACAGCATAGTTTCATTAGTAGGACTTTTTGAGAAAGCTAGGAATATATAGGTGGTATCTCTAATGTGTGGAGGTTGGAAAGAGTAGTAAACCAGGGGTCACTGACCTGGGCTCTGGTTCTTGCTTTGGCACCAACTAGCTGTGTGACAGTGGGCAAATACCCTTGTCTTTTTTTTTTTTTTTTCCATAAATTTATTTATTTATTTATTTATTTTTGGCTGCATTGGGTCTTCATTGCTGCAGGCTGGCTTTCTCTAGTTGTGGCCAGCAGGAGTTACTCTTCATTGTGGTGTGTGGGCTTCTCATTGTGGTGGTTTCTCTTGTGGAGCACGGGCTCTAGGCGCATGGGCTTCAGCAGTTGCAGAACATGGGCTCAGTAGTTGTGGCTCACGGGCTCTAGAGCACAGGCTCAGTAGTTGTGGTGCACAGGCTTAGTTGCTCTGCGGCATATGGGATCTTTCCGGACCAGGGATCAAACCCGTGTCCCCTGCATTGGTAGATGGATTCTTAACCACTACACCACCAGGGAAGTTCCCCTCTGCCCCTTGTTTTTTATGCCTCAGCTTCCACATTTGCAAAGAAAGGTCAGAGGTGAAGGGTGGAAGATGAGAGGCTGCACTAGCTGACCCCTAGGCATCCTTCCAACCATGATTATTTTTTCATGAAAGTGACTTTTGACCTCTACAAACTGTCCTTTGTGTCACTGTCAGAGGCAGTGACTTGACTTGAATGCGCTTATACTTTAGCACACTTACGTATGGTTTCTATCCTTATTTTAAAATCATGATGGCAATATTTGCAATAAATTAAGATTCCAGCCTTGCCTCTCAGTCTCTGATTGCTTTGGTGTGGTACTTGGGTGAAAAGGTTTCCACTGATTCTTTTAAATTGTAGGGCATGTCTCCTCTTCAGGTTTCCAAATTGCAACTTTGAACATAATCTTTTCTTCTTAGCCCAGGCTTTGTTGAAGTCTTAGGCAGCAGATATCAAAAATCAACCAGCTTTATGCACTGGCTTTTTTTCTTTAAAATCTTTTGGCAAGCTTCACTGTGCTCATCTCACCCTAATACACAAGGGGACCACTTTCCCAGTTAATAGAAGAGCTGAAGACCAGGCTAACAGGTTTGCTGCCGTGCTAATATGGAATAATCTCTGATAACTATAATTAACTTGTATGCGCCTGATATAGGTTGACTCACCAGAACGTTCACACCCTGCAGGATTGCTATTCCTCTTTGAGATGCAAGCAGATGCTTCCACCAGCTATCTAGAGCCCCAACGCTGCAGCCTTAGTTTTGTACGCATTTATCCTTGGCAGGAGCACCATTTATTTTAGGAAGGTATTTTGACATGTCACCTCTGGGCTACAGTGTCTCCAAAAATGCACTCAGTGAATAGAACAGCCCTCTCCCCCATGTGACCGTCAGCCCCAGCACATGCAGTGGCACAGGAAGCTGGCCCAAGACCAAAGTAGCTCATCAACACGGGGTTTATTCTGGGACTCAAGGAAGATTCCTGGCCATTCACTGACAGCTCTGCCCAGGCTTCCTCTCCTGGTAGCCAGTCCTGTTACACAGAAGGGCTGGACAATGTGCTTGGGAATTCTCACCAGGGTGCATTCCATGAAAATGAGTATGTTGCTGGGCTTCACGTTCAGGCTCTTCTGAGGATGCTTTAGGAGAAAATCTTTTTCCTGGTAATCCTGTGGGCTGCCTTGCTCCTCAGGGAAAGCTGTGCTTCCTTGCATGGGTTTAGAAGAGTGTTAGGGAGGCTATCTGTTGCTTCCCTCTGTGGCAAAGGTAAGAATCGGGATGAGTAAGCATTTAGAAAACAAAGGAAATAGCACAGGCCTATTTGACATGCAAATAAATGTGCATAGAGATAAAAATTAAGAGATTTATATGAAACATGGCCATGGTTTATTTTCTAGATCTGGGCAAAATGGAATTGTATCAGGCAAGACAGATCTAATCCAATGAGAATAAGTTAGTGAAGTCTGCATAGGAAATAGTAGTGAGGGAGTGCTTCAAACGGGTTTCTTAATGGAATGAGCTCCAGGGACTGTGTTATGGTCATATTTTTCTAAACTATTTTTTGGTTTCCTGGAAGTCCATCTTCTTAACATTCTCAAACCCTAACCCACCAGTATCTAAGCCACATTAGTAAGAGAATCTGCTGTTGAGTGCTAGTGACTTTTACCAAAAACACAAAGTGCCTCAAAGGAAAAAGAAGTCTACTGCTGTTTATAGTAAATATTTTTTAAATTACAGAGTAGCAGCTGTCAAGTTTTCTGATGTAAAGGAACGTTTGATTTGTTTTCAGGCATCTTAGAAAAGTCTTAACTTGCTCTTTCTGATATTTTCCTTCATCTTTTTTTTTAAGGATCATGAATTCCCTCCAAATGGTTTACTGTAAGTCAGTCATTAGAAGTGGTACAGAGCAGAGAGGGCAGACAGCAGAAGCAATAAGAACTACAATCCTGCAGCTTGTGGAACAAAAACCACATTCACAGAAAGATAGACAAGATGAAAAGGCAGAGGGCTATGTACCAGATGAAGGAACAAGATAAAACCCCAGAAAAACAACTAAATGAAGTGGAGATAGGCAACCTTCCAGAAAAAGAATTCAGAACAATGATAGTGAAGATGATCCAGGACCTCAGAAAAACAATGGAGGCAAAGATCGAGAAGATGCATGAAATGTTTAACAAAGACCTAGAAGAATTAAAGAACAAACACACAGAGATGAACAATACAATAACTGAAATGAAAACTACACTAGAAGGAATCAATAGCAGAATAACTGAGGCAGAAGAACGGATAAGTGACCTGGAAGACAGAATGGTGGAATTCACTGCTGCAGAACAGAATAAAGAAAAAAGAATGAAAAGAAATGAAGACAACATAAAAGACCTCTGGGACAAAATTAAATGCAACAACATTCGCATTATAAGGGTCCCAGAAGGAGAAGAGAGAGAGAAAGGACCCGAGAAAATATTCGAAGAGATTATAGTCGAAAACTTCCCTAACATGGGAAAGGAAATAGCCACCCAAGTCCAGGAAGTGCAGTGAGTCCCATACAGGATAAACCCAAGGAAAACATGTCGAGACACATAGTAATCAAATTGGCAAAAATTAAAGACAAGAAAAATTATTGAAAGCAGCAAGGGAAAAATGACAAATTACATACAAGGGAAGTCCCATAAGGTTAACAGCTGATTTCTCAGCAGAAACTCCACAAGCCAGAAGGGAGTGGCATGATAT
The DNA here is from genome assembly GCF_028021215.1 of Eschrichtius robustus. NCBI lineage: Eukaryota > Metazoa > Chordata > Mammalia > Artiodactyla > Eschrichtiidae > Eschrichtius > Eschrichtius robustus. The sequence continues at coordinate 35,610,642 of NC_090836.1, forward strand.
ACTTAAAGTGATGAAAGGGAAGAAACTACAACCAAGATTACTCCACCCAGCAAGTATCTCATTCAGATTCGATGGAGAAATCAAAAGCTTTACAGACAAGCAAAAGCTAAGAGAATTCAGCACCACCAAACCAGCTCTACAACAAATGCTAAAGGAACTTCTCTAAGTGGGAAACACAAGAGAAGAAAAGGACCTACAAAAACAAACCCCAAACAATTAAGAAAATGGTCATAGGAACATACATATCGATAATTACCTTAAACGTGAATGGATTAAATGCTCCAACCAAAAGACACAGGCTTGCTGAATGGATACAAAACCAAGACCCATATATATGCTGTCTACAAGAGACCCACTTCAGACCTAGGGACACATACAGACTGAAAGTGAGGGGATGGAAAAAGATATTCCATGCAAATGGAAATCAAAAGAAAGCTGGAGTAGCAATACTCATATCAGATAAAATAGACTTTAAAATAAAGAACGTTACAAGAGACAAGGAAGGACACTGCATAATGATCAAGGGATCAATCCAAGAAGAAGATATAACAATTATAAATATATATGCATCCAACATAGGAGCACCTCAATACATAAGGCAACTGCTACCCGCTATAAAAGAGGAAAGCGACAGTAACACAATGATGGTGGGGGACTTTAACACCTCACTTACACCAATGGGCAGATCATCCAAAATGAAAATAAATAAAGAAACAGAAGCTTTAAATGACACATAGACCAGAGAGATTTAATTGATATTTATAGGACATTCCATCCAAAAACAGCAGATTACACTTTCTTCTCAAGTGCGCACAGAACATTCTCCAGGGCTGATCACATCTTGGGTCACAAATCAAGCCTCAGTAAATTTAAGAAAATTGAAATCATATCAAACATCTTTTCTGACCACACACTGTGAGATTAGAAATGAATTACAGGGGAAAAAACGTAAAAAACACAAACACATGGAGGCTAAACACTACATTACTAAATAACCAAGAGATCACTGAGGAAATCAAAGAGGAAATAAAAAAAAACCTAGAGACAAATGACAATGAATACACAACAATCCAAAACCTTTGGGATACAGCAAAAGCAGTTCTAAGAGGGAAGTTTATAGCTATACAAGCCTACCTCAAGAAACAAGAAAAATCTCAAATAATCTAACCTTATACCTAAAGGAACTAGAGAAAGAAGAACAAACAAAACCCAAAGTTAGCAGAAGGAAAGAAATCATAAAGACCAGAGCAGAAATGAATGAAATAGAAACCAAGAAAACAATAGCAAAGATCAATAAAACTAAAAGCTGGTTCTTTGAGAAGATAAACGAAATTGATAAACCACTAGCCAGACTCATCAAGAAAAAGAGGGAGAGGACTCAAATCAATAAAATTAGAAATGAAAAAGGAGAAGTTACAACAGACACCGCAGAAATACAAAGCATCCTGATACTACTACAAGCAACTCTATGCCCATAAAATGGACAACCTGGAAGAAATGGACAAATTCTTAGAAACGTATAACCTTCCAAGACTGAACCAGGAAGAAACAGAAAATATGAACAGACCCATCACAAGTAATGAAATTGAAACTGTGATTAAAAATCTTCCAACAGGGCTTCCCTGGTGGTGCAGTGGTTGAGAATCTGCTGGCCAATGCAGGGGGCACGGGTTTGAGCCCTGGTCTGGGAAGATCCCGCATACCGCAGAGCAACTAGGCCTGTGAGCCACAACTACTGAGCCTGCGCGTCTGGAACCTGTGCCCCACAGCAAGAGAGGCTGCGACTGTGAGAGGCCTGTGCACCGCGATGAAGAGTGGCCCCCGCTTGCCGCAACTAGAGAAAGCCCTCGCACAGAAACGAAGACCCAACACAGCCAAAAATAAATAAATAAATAAGTAAGTAAATAAATAAAAACAGTAACAGATCCATCATCTTAAAAAAAAAAAAAATTCCAACAAACAACTCCAGGACCAGATGGCTTCACATGTGAATTCCACCAAACATTTAGAGAAGAGTTAACACCCATCCTTCTCAAACTCTTCCAAAAAATTGTGGAGGAAGGAACACTCTCAAACTCATTCTATGAGGCCACCATCACCCTGATACCAAAACCAGACAAAGATACTACAAAAAAAGAAAATTATAGACCAATATCACTGATGAATATTGATGGAAAAATCCTCAACAAAATACTAGCAAACAGAATCCAACAACCCATTAAAAGGATCATACACCATGACCAAGTGGGCATCCCAAGGATGCAAGGATTCTTCAATATACGCAAATCAATCAATGTGATGCACCATATTAACAAACTGAAGAATAAAAACCATATGATCATCTCAATAGATGCAGAAAAAGCTTTTGACAAAATTCAACAGCCATTTATGATAAAAACTCTCCAGAAAGTGGGCATAGAGGGAAATTTCCTCAACATAATAAAGGCCGTATATGACAAACCCACAGCCAACATCATCCTCAATGGTGAAAAACTGAAAACATTTCCTCTAAGAACAGGAACAAGACAAGGTTTCCCACTCTCACCACTATTATTCAACATAGTTTTGGAAGTTCTAGACTCGGCAATCAGAGAAGAAAAATTAGTAAAAGAAATACAAATTGGAAAAGAAGAAGTAAAACTGTCACTGTTGCAGATGACATGATACTATACATAGAGAATCCTAAAGATGGTACCAGAAAACTACTAGAGCTAATCAATGAATTTGGTAAAGTAGCAGGATACAAAATTAATGCACAGAAATCTCTTGCATTCCTATACACTGATGATGAAAAATCTGAAATTGAAATTAGAAAACACTCCCATTTACCACTGCAACAAAAAGAATAAAATATCTGGGAATAAACCTATGTAAGGAGACAAAAGACCTGTAGGCAGAAAATTATAAGACACTGATGAAAGAAATCAAAGATGATACAAATAGATGGAGAGATATACCATGTTCTTGGATTGGAAGAATCAACATTGTGAAAATGACTGTACTAGCCAAAGCAATCTACAGATTCAATGCAATCCCTATCAAACTACCACTGGTAATTTTCAGAGAACTAGAACCAAAAATTTCAAAATTTGTACAGAGACACAAAAGACCCCGAATAGCCAAAGCAGTCTTGAGAAAGAAAAACGGAGCTGGAGGAATCAGGCTCCCTGACTTCAGACTATACTACAAAGCTACAGTAATCAAGACAGTATGGTACTGGCACAAAAACAGAAAAATAGATCAATGGAACAGGATAGAAAGTCCAGAGATAAACCCATGCACATATGGTCTCCTTATATTTGATAAAGGAGGCAAGAATATACAGTGGAGAAAAGACAGTCTCTTCAAGAAGCAGTGCTGGGAAAACTGGACAGCTACATGTAAAAGAATGAAATTAGAACACTTCTTAACACCATACTCAAAAATAAACTCAAAATGGATTAAAGACCTAAATGTAAGGCCAGACACTTTCAAACTCTTAGAGGAAAACATAAGTAGAACACTCTATGACATAAATCACAGCAAGATCCTTTTTGACCCAGCTCCTAGAGAAATGGAAATAAAAACAAAAATAAACAAATGGGACCTAATGAAACTTAAAAGCTTTTGCATAGCAAAGGAAGCTACAAACAAGACGAAAAGACAACCCTCAGAATGGGTGAAAATATTTGCAAACGAATCAACGGACAAAGGATTAATCTCCAAAATATATAAACAGCTCGTTCAGCTCAATATTAAAGAAACAAACAACCCAATCCAAAAATGGGCAGAAGACCTAAATAGATATCTCTCCAAAGAAGACATACAGATGGCGAAGAAGCACATGAAAAGCTGCTCAACATCACTAATTATTAGAGAAATGCATATCAAAACTACAATGAGTATCACCTCACACCAATTAGAATGGGCATCATCAGAAAATCTGCAAACAACAAATGCTGGAGAGGGTGTGGAGAAAAGGGAACCCTCTTGCACTGTTGGTGGGAATGTAAATTGATACATCCACTATGGAGAACAGTATGGAATTTCCTTAAAAAACTAAAAATAGGACTACCATATGACCCAGCAATCCCACTACTGGACATATACCCAGAGAAAACCATAATTCAAAAAGACACATGTACCCCAGTATTCATTGCAGCACTATTTACAATAGCCAGGTCATGGAAGCAACCTAAATGTCCTTCGAAAGATGAGTGGATAAAGAAGATGTGGTACATATATACAATGGAATATTCCTCAGCCATAAAAAGGAACGAAATTGGGTCATTAGTAGAGACGTGGGTGGATCTAGAGTCTGTCATATAGAGTGAAGTAAGTCAGAAAGAGAAAAAGAAATATTGTATATTAATGCATATATGTGGAACTTAGAAAAATGGTACAGATGAACCGGTTTAAGGCAGAAGTGGAGACACATATGTAGAGAACAAACGTATGGACACCAAGGGGGGAAAGTGGCAGGGGATGGTGGTGGGATGAATTGGAGATTCCGATTGACATATATACAGTAATATGTATAAAATGGGTAACTAATAAGAACCTGCTGTATAAAAATAAATAAATAAAATTCAAAAATTCAAGAAAAAAATAAAAGAGGAAAAAAAAAGAAAAGAAGTCGTACAAATTCGTAAATCTCTCTAACATTATCCTGTGGGAAGGCATGTCTCACCCCAGGGCTCCATGTGTCCTGAGTCAGAAAAGCTATAAAAAACTGTTGACAGGAATGTCTATGTGATCAATCACCTTGGCAAACAAACCAAAACAAAACAAAACGCCCCCCAAACAAAAACCAAGAACAACAACAACTAGAAACAAATCAGTATTAGACTGGTCATATATATATTTTGGAGTTATCAAATATGACTGATGAGATTTGCTGTGAATCTTTGGTGGTGCCAGCAACACTGGAGGAGAAACCAGAGATTTTCCTAGATCTGAGAAATATTTGTCAATGTCTCCCAAGCAACTACATGAAGACATCCAGGTATTGACAGCCCAAAGATTTTAAGAGAGACCTTCTGTTGCAAGATTTAGGAAAAAATGACAGAGGATCAGGACATTTCCTGAGGATAAACTGCCTGCTGGAAGGAATTCACAGCATTAACTTCAACCAAGTGCCATTAACCCACCATTCCCTGGAATTGCTCTAGGCAGCTCGCCATTTATGCCAGACACATGTGCTACTTCTGATTCAGGTGAACTGGAGAAGAAAACGGAACAATTGTTTCTGGAAAATATGTTCCATAATATTATTTTTGAGAGTTTGAAAACTTCATTTAATGCGGGTCCCATTAGCAGGGAAGTTTCATACTGTCACAAGCAGTTGAGGCTGGAAGGGCAGACCAGCAGGCAGTACGGTGCCTCCAGTCCGCTGACTGTGCCAGTATTCTCCAGGCTCTATGCCATGTTCCTGGGGTGGTCATCAAATCCATAATCTTGAAAATCTCAGTGCTTGAACCTACCTTAGGGTGACTTTTTGAAAGTTATATCAAATAAGTTTAAGAGGAAGTAACAGTGATGGAATTAAATGAGGGGAAAAGAGAGTAAGAATTAACTGCCTGGTAGTCTTCATAAAACTAACGTTATTTCTTTGTAAGGTCTTTGCAATTATACTTCAAAGCCAGGCAGCCAGGCAGCATCTTCAGAACTTCCCTATTTTCTTTTAACCATTAATGATAGTCTCTATTTGTTATTCTTTTAAAGTGCAGCATTTTCAGAGTGAATGAATAGGAATTCTTATTAAGGAGATAAGCAAGGCAGCACTGCAAAGAAGACAGTGCAATTTCTAGATGGGATAATCTGTTGTTACTTTAATTACAATATTTGCAGTTAAATTGTTTTGATTATTGGCCCACTGCAAAATACAGTACAATTTACATTTTTCTACATTTTTAGAGTTTAAACAAAGCATATTTTAAATGATAGCAAAAATTACACTCCAACATTTCCACCTTTAGAATTCTTATTTTAGTTTTCTTCTGATTAAATGGGATCTCAAAAAACAGTGTATCTGAGTATAAAAAGAAATATCTGGAATACAATTACTTAAAAATATTCCATTTTGCATTTATAATACATTTCAGAATGTGGAATGAATATTTTATGCAGAATCCACTTTTGTCTTGAAGATGGTTTTATATTTAAAAGTCTCTACCCAAATGCATTCTCAAAAAGAATATATTCAGCCACCCATTGTTCTCATGTCCAAGCTACTGTCCGAAGAAGGGAGTATTTGGTGATATTCCAAGAGTAATTTTTCCATTTGTAGAAAAGATAAATTAGAATCTTTATGCTAATGTGGTATGCTCAGCTGACCTTTGATTCTTCATATGGTTGAGTAAATAGATGGCATATTTTATAGGTTTTCCTGTGAAAATGAGAGCATGACACCTCTATCCAGACTCCAAAGGTGGAAAATTCAGATTGTAATACTATTTATTGAACATCAAGTACAGTATATGCTATGGACTCCCCTCACAGTATCTTAGTTTTCACAGAAAATAGGTAAATGTGTGAATGGTGTGGATAAAGGCAGAAATGTCTTGATAAAGTAGTGTTTGGCATGGCGTATTATCTCTGTGTGGTTTGTTCTGCCCTCTGTTCTCTAATTCCATCTCTGTGTTTGGTTGGGCTGGGGCTCCTGCTCTCTGAGCTCTCCCTTCCCTCCGGGCTCTAGTGGTGGGAAGGTTTGTGAGCCACTGCTTTTGGCACAAGGGTGACTGAGCTGAAACATATCCTCCATTGAGCCAAAGCTTGAAAGCTCTACCATTTTCTGTGAAAAGCCATGTCTCCTGCCAATACCTGACTCAAGCAGCTAAAAGGTACTACTGTGTAGTCCTGTTACCGAACACAAGTTCACGTGCCTGATGCACAGAGAGGCCAAACAATACCAAAACGTGGGAGTTTGAGCAGAGAAACATTTATTGCAGGGCCATGCAAGGAGAATGGGTGGCTCATGTCTCCCAAAACCCTGAACTCCTCAAAGGGTTTCAGCAAGGCATGTTTTTCTTTTTTCATTTTCACCAAGGACTTTATTGAACAATGTATTCACCTATTTGTTTCACTACCCTCCCTCTGCCATTTTCAGGCAACTTCATAATTCCATCTTCCCAAAACTTTTTATCTTTTTGAGCAAAGAACTGTTCCAGGTGCCTTTTACAGTCTTCCAGGGAATTAAAATTTTTTCCATTAAGAGAATTTTGTAAAGATTGAAATAAATGGAAATCCAAAGGTGCAATGTCTGGTGAATATGGTGAATGAATCAGAACTTCCCAGCCAAGCTGTAACAGTTTTTGCCTGGTCATCAGAGAAACATGCGGTCTTGCGTTATCCTGATGGAAGATTTTGCGTTTTCTGTTGACTAATTCTGGATGATTTTCGACGAGTGCTGCTTGAAGCTGGTCTACCTGGGAGCAGTACTTGTTGGAATTAATCGTTTGGTTTTCCAGAAGGAGCTCATAATAGCGGACTCCCTTACAATCCCACCATATGCACAACATCACCTTCTTTGGATGAAGACTGGCTTTTGGTGTGGTTGGTTCATTTCGCTTGCTCCATGATCTCTTCCATTCCATGTTATTGTACAGTATCCACTTTTCATCACCTGTCACAATTTGTTTTAAAAACGGAACGTTTTCATTATGTTTAAGTAGAGAATCGCACGTGGAAACATGGTGAAGAAGGTTTTTTTTCGATTAACTTATGTGGAACCCAAACATCAAAGTGATGAACATAACCATGCTGGTGCAAATGATTTTCAATGCTTGATTTGGATATTTTGCGTATGTCGGCTATCTCCTGCGTGATATAACATTGATTGTTCTCAATTAATGTCTTGATTTGATCGCTATCAACTTCAACTTGTCTACCCGGCCGTGGCGCATCATCCAGCGAGAAATCTCCAGCACGAAACTTTGCAAACCACTTTTCACATGTTCGATCAGTCACAGAACCTTCTCCATACACTGCACAAATCTTTTTTTTTTTTTTTTTGCATTTCAGTTGCTTTTTTACCTTTCTTGAAATATTAAAGCAGAATATGCCGAAAATGTTGCTTTTTTTCTTCCATCTTCAATATTAAAATGGCTACACAAAAATTCACCAATTTTGGTAAGTTTCTTTTGAATGCACACTGATATAACAGCTGTCACAATACAATCTAACAAAATCGTTTCGAATGAAGTTAAAGACAACCAAGTGCTACTAGAGCTATTTTATGGAAAAAACAGAATGAACATCTTGGCCAATCCAATATTATTATTGTTTACATGATGTAACTTTTCCAATACATACAGTAAATTTACACTTGTTAAAATTGAAACTAGATTTAAAGAAAACCACGTTCCATTTATTTTTGAGGGGTATCCCACTGTAGTAACGGGTCCTGTTGATTATCCACTCATGCAGTGAAGGATGTTGGAGTACCATCCAGGTTTTGGCAATTATAAATTGAGATTCTAAGAAGCATTTCTACCTGCAGGTTTCATGAATGTAAGTTTTTATTCCTGAAAAGCAACTATCTTGAGTGGGAAAGTTGCATCAATTGTTGTGTGATATAATAGTATAAAAGAAAATACTGCACCGATGTCTCAAGTGATTGTCCTATTTTGCACTCCCACCAGCAATGGATGAGAGATCCAGTTGCTCCACGGCTTAAACAGCCTTTAGTATCGTCAGCAATTTTCACTGTGGCCATTTTTATGGGTATGTATTATGCAATTAATGTGCTTCTAATATGGAAGTTTGAAAGCATAAATAATATAATGATTCCATCCAGCAATCACACTCCTGGGCATATATCCGGACAAAACCATAATTCAAAAAGACACATGCACCCCAATGATCACAGCAGCACCATTCACAATAGCCAAGACATGGAAGCAACACAAATGTCCATCCACAGACAAATGGACAAAGAAGATGTGGCACATACACACAATGGAATACTCCTCAGCCATAAAAAGGAACGAAACAATGCCATTTGCAGCAACATGGATGGACCTAGAGACCATCATACTAAGCGAAGTCAGTCAGAAAGAGAAAGACAAATACCATATGATATCACTTATATGTGGAATCTCAAATATGACACAAATGAACTTATCTGGGAAACAGAAACAGACTCACAGACATAGAGAACAGACTTGCAGACTTGTGGTTGCCGAGGGGAAGTGGGGGTGGGGGAGGGATGGATTGGGAGTTGCGGATTAGCAGATGCAAGCTATCATATAGAGAATGGATAAACAATAAGGTCCTACTGTATAACACAGGGAACTATTGAATATATTCAATATCCTGTAATAAACCATAAGGAAAAGAATATGAAAAATATGAAACTGAACCACTTTGCTATACAGCAGGAATTAACACAATATTGTAAATCAACTGTACTTCAATAAAGTAAATTAAAAAGAACATAATGATTCTACATAAAAAAGGGAGATAGGATAATATATATATATATATATAGTTTTGTTTTTGTTTTTTTGTTTTTTTTCACACACACACACTGTATTTTATTTTTACAAGAGGTAAATAGACTGACACCAAACATTGCAAATGGATGACCACAACAAAAGCAACAATGATTGCAATTACCAAACATGAAACACACTCATACTATGTCATAATATTGACATTCAGTCCAGTAATCCTCCACTGTAACAGCTCCTTTACTTTGCAGTGCAAATTGATTTGTATATTTTTTGCCTCTGAGTCCTTGTGGGATTTTTTTTTTTTAAATTCAAACAGAATGTCACAAAAGTTATAATCATCCTCATCAGTTCACTCAGTCCCATGTAATTAATTTTTTTTTCATCTTGATCTTTTGTTAGCACTTTTATGAGTTCATCAGTTTTCCATTAGAGCTCTGAAAATGCTTATTCATTCAGTTCAGCAGTACAGTTACCAGAAACCTGTACTTGTCAGAGTCTTTTCCATGAATTCCTAGAAGATGAAACCCTTTTATAGGAACATATTTGCAAAAGCATCCGAGTACACCCAGAACTGTCTGTAAGTAACAAAAGACGTAAAAATGACCACGGTTAAAGATTTGATGAAAGTTCATAATAATGCAATTGACAAGGAAATTTAGTTATTTCTGAGATATACATTTTAAAGTAATAACTAGAATTATGACTTATAACATTATACCAGAACATATAAGATTTTTAGAAATTACATGTAATGTCTGAAACATTTATATTAACATATTTCCATACAAATAACCCAATGAAAATTTAGTATTAGTTGTTTTGTTTGTTTGTTTGTTTATACTGCAGGTTCTTATTAGTCATCAATTTTATACACATCAGTGTCTACATGTCAATCCCAATCGCTCAATTCAGCACACCACCATCCCCACCCCACCGCAGTTTTCCCCCCTTGGTGTCCATACGTCTGTTCGCTACATCTGTGTCTCAACTTCTGCCCTGCAAACCGGCTCATCTGTACCATTTTTCTAGGCTCCACATACATGTGTTAATATACGATATTTGTTTTTCTCTTTCTGACTCACTCCACTCTGCATGACAGTCTCTAGATCCATCCACGTCTCAACAAATGACTCAATTTCGTTCCTTTTTATGGTTGAGTAATACTCCACCGTATATATGCACCACAACTTCTCCATCCATTCGTCTGTCGATGGGCATTTAGGCCACCCCCATGACCCGGCTACCGTAAATAGTGCTGCAATGAACACTGGGGTGCATGTGTCTCTCTGAATCATGGTTTTCTCAGGGTATATGCCCAGTAGTGGGATTGCTGGATCATATGGTAAATCTATTTTTAGTTTTTTAAGGAACCTCCATACTGTTCTGCATAGTGGCTGTATCAATTTACATTCCCACCAACAGTGCAAGAGGGTTCCCTTTTCTCCATACCCTCTCCAGCATTTGTTGTTTGTAGATTTTCTGATGATGAGCAAGGCATTTTTAAAGGCCAGGTGAGGGAGGGGTGAGATAGGTTGTTGCAGACTTCTTTGTTCTTGAAGCTGTTCCGTAGGTCAGGTCACGACGTTACGGTAAACCTCCAATGAGACAAATGATATTCTCTGTTCTGCAACTTTTATCTTTATATGAATGGAAAAGTGTTATACCCTTAAAAGTCAGAGCCTTGAGAATGGACTTTCCTGTATATTTCAGGCTATAGGCAACATTCTTAACTGGATGCAAAAGCAATAGAATACAAAGGTTAAAGTAAAAGAAGCAGATCTAATATGGAGTCAGATTTGTTCTTCCCTATTACAGTCCTATTGTATCCCATATTACATGGGTTACAGGTATACCTAACCATATACAGGACTTATAGAGTTATAGAAGTTCAGGGCTGGAAGGAGCCTTTGACGTCATTTAGTGCAGTGGGTTTCAGAGTTTCCCAGGGTATGGGTGTTGGGGAAGGGAGCAGAAAGGAAGGCTTGGTTCCTTTCAACAAGAACAGGTCAGCTTTTGTTTTATATATTGTGGTTCTGAGTAGGATTTATTTAGGGAAGAAATGTTTTGCCATTTTTTCCACTAAAATATTTGAGAACCGCTGAGCTGTCTTTTTACAGATAAGAAAATAGAAGCCCAGAGTGATGTTGTGTCTTAATTCAATGTCCCTTGCAAATACAGAGATTTTATCTAGGCTGGAAATTCTTGCATAGCCAGTATGTAATAAATGTATCACTTCAGGGGAAACTTCCTGGCCAGAAAACCATGAACAGAACGTCTATATGGACCATTTCTGTGCCATTGTTCCAGTCCTGAAATACACAACCTCAGCACATGAGAATGTGTGTGTGTGTGGGGGGGTGTGGGCACACATGTGCTGCTTGCATTAAGCTGTGGGAGCCATTGATGCAACAAGTCTGTAGAACTTGGGGGTCAGTTTGGTTCCCTCAGTAGCTCAGGGGACAGTGTAGGAACACTTCCTAATTTTTCCATGATAAGGCAGGCGCTACTTGCAGCAGGAATCAGATGAAAAATACAATCCCAAATCCCTTGGCCCCTATTGCCACCAACATGGCTTTAATACTGGTGTTGATTGAAGACCTTTGGATGTTTGGGAGAGGCCATTAATTTAATGAGAGTGTTCTGTCCTGCATGTGGCACCCAGGCCCTTGAGTGCCCAGCATGTTTGGGAGAGGCAACAGGACACTGGCACCCGATGCCAGTGTGGCAAAGAAGCCTTTGTCCATGGTTATAATCTGATCGAAATTTGTTGTTTCTAAGTTTTTCAGTGGTCACAAAATGCTAAACTCAGTATCCACTTTCCCTCCTGTGTACTGCATTCCATTCAATTTGGTCCAGCAAACATTTCTGCGTGCCTGCTCTGTGCCTGGCATGGGTCATGAATCCCATGTGAAGGACTCTGTGTTACCTTAGGCCAGGATGTTCATATTTCTTCCCAATAGATTATTTAAAAATAGCTTTAAATGGGATTGAAAACTTAATGTCTATCAGAACAAATTGTAAATGAATGGAGTAGGGAAGAGGTGAAGCCCATCCAAGGGGTTAGTCAATTCCAGCCCATCGTTGGGTAGGCTTTGTTGTTGCCAGATCATCTAAATCATGTGAAGCAAGAAATCCAGATTTTTAAAATGTTGCGTATCCCAGTTTTTAAATAGTGGCAACTAAGTAAAAAAAAAACTTTAAAAGCCCATGTCAGTGAGCTGTGATCTCATTCCCAGAAAGCCTAGTTTGTGACTAATGCTTTAAACTCACCTTTGAAGGTGATCCCCTCATTTGTAGTTGACTGTCCTGCTACAGGAAACATATTGTCTGAGTCCATGATGCTAGAAAGCTTGCACTGCACATACGGTTTTGTGGACATATGGTGGGCAGCCAATGAATATTAATTATTGGCAGCAGTTTTATCACCACCGTTATGCAAGCTTGAGAAAGGCATTGTAGAGCAGTTAGTAGCAAACCTGCAACAGTAATTGTGGGACTGCTTTGGAAAATGATGATCCAGAAATAGATCTCACTCACACACTTAAAAGCAATTACAAGTCATGAGAGAGAAATACGATAACAGTATGGTCCAAAGGCTGAGATATTTTAAAGTAATTTTTTATGGATTGAAGAACTGAATACCTTGTCTTCCATGAAAACTTAGTACAGGTGATTATAAAAAATATATATTTTGGCTACTTGGTTTCATGGAAACCATGAAATGCTTACTTGCTTGATTGGTATAGCTGCTGCAGCTGCTGCTTCTCTATTATACACAATCAAAAGCACTATCTTTCCAGATTTTACAATTGTAGAGACAAAGTTTAAGAGATTAGTCCCTGAAGAGAATAAAAAATATGTTTTTTATGAAAATGAATTGAGGGGACAATGTGTACATCACTCCTAACAAATAAATGTCCTTGCTATAGACTGAAAGTTTGTGTTCTAAAATTCATATGATGGTATTTGGAGGTGGATGGTATTTGATGGTATTTGGATGGTATTTGGTCCATTCATATGATGGGCCTCTGGGAGGTGATTAGGTCATGAGAATGCAACCCTCATCTGGTCTAATGTGTTATTTAAGGCTTGTGTTTCCTTATTAATTTTCTGTCTGGATGATATATCCATTGGTGTAAGTGAGGTGTTAAAAGTCCCCCACTATCATTGTGTTACTGTCGATTTCCCCTTTTATGGCTGTTAGCATTTTCCTTATGTATTGAGGTGCTCCTATGTTGGGTGCATATATATTTACAATGGTTATGTCTTCTTGGATTGATCCCTTGATCATAATGTAGTGTCCTTCCTTATCTCTTGTAACAGTCTATTTTAAAGTCTATTTTGTCTGATATGAGAATTGCTACTGCAGTTTTCATTTGATTTCCATTTGCATGGAATATCTTTTTCCATCCCCTCACTTTCAGTCTGTATGTATTCCTAGGTCTGAAGTGGGTCTCTTGTAGACAGCATATATATGGGTCTTGTTTTTGTATCCATTCAGCCAGTCTGTATCTTTTGGTTGGAGCATTTAATACATTTACATTTAAGGTAATTATCAATATGTATGTTCCTATTGTCATTTTCTTAATTGTTTTTGGTCTTTCGTGTCACTCCCTGAGAATGCAACCCTCATGAGTGGGATTAGTGGCCTATACAAGAGGCCCCAAAGGGCTCCCTTACTCCTTCCACCGTGTGAGGACACAGTGAAAAGATGGCCATCTGTGAATCAGGAAGAAGGGCCTCACCAGACACCAAATTTGTGCCTTATATATGTACTTCCCAGCCTCCAGAACTGTGAGAAATAAATTTCTGTTGTTTATATGCCAACTAGTCTATGGTATTTTGCTATAAAAACCTGAACAGACTATGACAGCCCTTAAAATTAAAATTCACAATTCCTAAGCTGCCCTTAATAGAATCAGTGTTTAGAGCTAGGAACAATCTTACAGATGATCTACCTCAACTCTAGGATGAGTAAATGAAGACACAGAGAAGTCAAGTGATTGACCCAGTGCCACACAGCCAAACAGTACTAGAATTTAAGTCTCCAGCACCAGGTATAGGAATCTATGACATTTATAGATTTAATACTTGTAGTTTCAATTACATACCAATGACCTAAAACCCATGGCATGTAGTATTTATAATTTTGCTGAAGCAGGGATTTGAATGCATGCATAGTGATGCTGGTACATTGAGATGAGTCACTTCACTGGTGAATGAGCCTAGCTGACTGCTTGGTATCCAATCTCAACCCAGCTGTGCTGTTTTCTGCTCTAAAAGGGTCATTTAAATTGTTTGGTTTTACTTTATTGCCTGCCTGTAGCAAGATTTCAATAAGATGTTTCTTAAATGAAGGAGCAAATGAAAGACTACATTTTACAGAGAAAATTATATGTTATAGAGGCATTTGCAAATATGACTTCATAATTTCTCATGATGTTAGTCTTTGTGAACGTTAAGTGTCAACTGTAGTTTGTGTTAATAGAAAAGATCTTCAGATAAGGAGGTAGAGTCTCCAGTGATTTCTCCCAAGGGAATCTGAACCAGGCTCATGATTTTGTGGGGTTAAAAGGTAAGACTAAAATAAAGACTTACAAATATTGAATCAGATTCCTCCAGTTCCAAAACTAGTCCCTGAGATTAAGTTAGGGACCTATGAAAGCTGCATCAGACTGTTCCAGTAAATCTACGTGCTGTTCAGTAAATTATTGCTTTAGGGATAAAAAATTTCATGCCTAGGTACTGTACAGTGTCATGTGATCAAGGCTCCCCTTCTGAATATATATGTTTGACTTGGGCAAGGCACTTAGCCTTTCTAATTCTCGGTTTTCTCATCTATAAAATTGACAATGACATCTGGTGCTAGAGGGTGTCTGGAAATGGGAAGGACCTATTATAATTCCATCTAGGAACTCTGGTTTTTTAAATTGGTGGTAGTAAGTATTCCTTGACCTTGATGCTCTGACTTCCAGTATTTAGTTATGACCCCACAAAAAGGAAGATGGAGAACACTTATAATCCACATGTAGGGAATTTTGGTATGTGACTTGACTGTGAATATGTTATTGGGTTGGCATGTCCTGAGCAGGGCTTTGGGGTTGGCCTACCCTTGAGGAAATCTGGACTTTTTTGTACTTTTCTAGTAGAGGCCAGGGATCTGTTCTCTCCTTCAGAGTTAAATAATATAACCATTGAATAATGTAGCCATTAAATAGTATAGTTGTAGAGGGACCAGCACAGTTTATGGCTCACTGAGTCTCAGCAAGTACTGGTTTTCCTGTCCCCTTGTAAACCTTCCAAACTCAGTTGAGTATTTCTGTTATTGGTGATTTTCCTGTCTGACTTCACCTAGGATCTTTACAGATGATTTGGGAAAACTTCCCTTCATATTAGTCATAAGTGAGATCCACCATGGCCTCGCCCTTCTAAATTTTGGGTTGGCTTTAGTCTACCCAATGGTGGGTTGAAAGCCAATGGTGACCCTGGGCAATGCTGGATCCAAAGGTTGGTTTTCTCCAGGCCCATGGACTGTGAGGGGCCCTCCCAGTGGGTGGGGGTGAGAGGCTTTTGTGTGTCCCTCCCTTTGCTGACAGGGTAGGTGGCTGTGCCCTCTTATTCCTGGTGCAACCTCCTTGCTGCCCTCTCTCGCCTCATGATAGCTTCCTCCTCTGTTCCACAAAGAGCACACCCATCCTTCCTGCTCAAGAACTTACCCCTATTAGCCCAACAAATACACTCAGCTCAGTGGAGAAAGGTGGGGAGGTTTTGCGTGTGTGTGTGTGTGTGTGTGTGTACATGGTATACAACAAAGAGGGGTTCCTCCTTGGATTTTGTAGTGGGTCACATTCAAGCTTGTTGTGTTATGTCACTGCCCCACAACAAAGATCATTGTTTCAAAGACTGGCTTCTCAGGGCTTTTGTCAAGCAAAAAATAACAAAGATTATAGAAAATTAGAGAAGCAGAATTGGGAAAGTCCATGGCTCTGAGATTACGTATAATACAATAATGTGTTTACTTGTTATAATATCTTATGGTTTTGTTCTCCCCAAAGCACAAGTTACAATGGTTTTACTAAAGTGTTTCAAGTCATCTTCGTACATGATCTTTTGTTTATGTGTCTTTTAATTACTCAGATCGGTTTTTCCTTGACTTCAGCTCATCTTAAAAACTTTCAGAGGCTGTGCCAGGGTGGCTTAGGGGGCACCAGGTTTCTTGCTAGACAGCTAGAAAAACCACTATACATTTGTTCTGGGGAATCGTAAAAAAATTAAAACGTGTAAGGGAGTGGTCTTTGTAATCATACACTCTTCCTGAGCCCCAAACCAGTTGTGTGCTCTCTCCTAAGCTAAATCCAAAGCTATGTATGGTATTGGTATGAAACAGCATCATGCTAGAGATAATTATGTCTGTCTTGAGGACTTGACCCAACCAGGCTGAAAGTCTTGTGATGCTGGAGTACTTGGCATTTGCCTGGGGCTGTTTGCAAATTCACTCTATTAAAGACACAGGCCCTTCTGAGAAAAATGTTCTGTCCTTGGAACTCCTTAAAACTTTTCACTTTAAGCTAATTGCAGCCTTTCATGTGGGCACAGAATCAAGTACATATTCATTCAAAGTGAACTTCTGATGTCTACTCATAAACGTATAATTAGCCCAGAATGACTTAAAACTGAACTCTTGGTTCACTATTGATGCTCCAATCAAATTGTACTTAGGTGTGCAGTGCTTCTGTCCCCACATTCCCAACTGCCTTTCTGCATCTTCATGTATTCCTACAACATTTGACTTTTGACCAAAATATCTAAGTCATCTATGTCAGTCCCATACCATTTAGGCCATTCCCCACACCTAAATCTTCTCTGTCCTCAAACGAACCTCATTCCCTTATATATTTATACTTTTCTAAGCTTCTGCACATAGTTTTACTTACTCTGGCATTTGCATCCCATTCTTTTAACCTTGACCTGTCTCTGCGGTTTCTAGCTGGCTGGCTTTGGGTGACTTGGATAAACCACCCTCTGCCTCTGAGCTGTGGTCTTTAAGGTGGCAGATAAGAAGCACTTATGCAAAGTGCTTAAAAGAGTGGCTGGCATGTAAGAAATGTTTAATACAGGCTAGTTAAGTGTTCTCTTCATTACAGACAGGTAGCTCTGCTTGAAGAATTGTCCTGTTTCCCATTCTACTATATGGGCAAAGGGCTCCAGTTGTGGGTAGAATGAAAATAATCCCATTTTCAGAGCACCTTCTCTGTTAAGCACTTATATATTTCACTTAGTCCTTCCAACAATCCCCCAAGAGACTGACACCATTACATCATTACAGGTTTGGGGTAATGACTAGTTTGGGGTTCAGGAAGTATTTTTCCTCTCTTGCTTCTCAGAAACCATGTCTCTGAACATGTCCTATGCCACCTTTGTGCTTGCTTGAGGTGCCGGTGGGCTTCCGTAGGTGTCTTGTGGGTTTCCATGCGAGAAGAGATCAGTGAGCAGGAACAGGGGCAGTCTTTGGGGATGCCGTAGGAGGCTTTCAATGTTTTGGAGGAGTGTAGGGCATTCTTGGCAGTGTGGTTACAGAATTGTATATACTTCCTGGATACTTTCTGGAAGAAAGATCTCTAGAGCCCAGAGAGAGATTAGGGAGTGGTGAGCATCATGGGAGAATGTTAATGAAAACCAGAATAATTTTTTGGAAATAACTTGCTTGCTTCTGTTCCTGGGATGAATCATTGAGGGTATTTGAAAAGGACTGGACACTCCTAGCAACTCCTTGATCTGAGAGTGAGGAACTGAGTGGCAGGGGGCCCTGGGACCTGCCCGTCATCAATTCTTGGCAGTGGCCCTGCCAGCACCTGCATGGTGGATTCTCCAGGACTGGGACGAGGGAGCATGAGCTTCCATTTACTGAGAAGGGATAGTAGTTGTCTGTAGAGTTTAAAATGAAGCTAGAATATTGTTAAACATGAAGCACAGGTAAGTTAGGTATTTTTGTTGAGGCTGCAAAACTAATAAGTGATGGGGTTAGGCTTTGATTTTAGGAGTCTGACCCAGAGCCTATACTTTTAATCATTATGCTGTTAGGAACAAAAAGGGGAATAACTACAGTTATGATTTTAAAAAATAACAAGGAAATATCACCAACAAGTTGGTGTTAATAAATTGAAAACTTAAGTGACATCTGTACTTTTTAGAAAAATATAAATTATTAACATTGACACAAAGGAAATAGAAAACCTGATTAAATTTCAATTACTACAGATATTTAATGCCAAGTCAAAAGTCTTCTCTTCTCCAAAGTATACAGGCCCAGGTGATTTTACTGACAATTTTAAATAACATGTTCAAAACAGATAATTTTTATGTTATATAAATAGTATCAAAGAATTAAAACAAACAAACAAACCAGGAAACCCAGTTAGCTTGTGTTAAAGCACTAGGAGAATTTTGACATTTAAGCCAGACAAGAGCAGCATAAGAAAAAAAGTTTTGGGTCATTTTAATTTTTACACAAATTAAAAAAAAAAAAAAGCTTAAATAAGCTGATTCCAGCACTTCAAAATTAATCCAAGGCCATGGTCAGGAATATAGGGATAATTTATCATCCAAAAATCTATTAAAAGGTACATGCATTAATAGATTAATTTAAAAATTATCTCAAAAGATACAGAAAAAGCATTTGATGAAATTTAATAACAATTCTCAATTATAATGATTACACAATATGGATAGAAGGAGATTTCCTTTCCCTAATAAAGTGTGTCTACTAAATTTCCACAGTAATGTCATATAACAGTGAGACCTTAGAATCATGTTCATTAAAGTCAGGAAGAACACAAGGATGCCCTTAGTCAACATTTCTTTTGAACTTGGTACTTGAGATTCTAGCCAATGAATGAGACAAGTCAAAGAAAAATGGTAAAAAGGGAGAGATCAAACTATCCTTATTTGCAGGTGATAGGATTCACTCGTAGAAAATTAAAAAGAATTTACAAGTAAATTCTTAGAAATGATAAGCATTTAGCAACATTGATTGTTGACTATAAGATCAACATGAAAATATCAATAACTTTCTGTACAGATAGAAAGTGAAATAGATTGAAAGATCCCTTTTACAATAAGAACCAAAAATAGAAGGTAGATAGAAACAAATCTAACAAAGAATGTGCAGAATCTTCATGGAGAAAATTACCAAAGACTGAAGGACATAAAAGAAAACTGAATAAATGGAGAGATAGATAATGTAGGTGACTAAGACAACTCAGTATTGTAAAGACGGCAGTTCTCCTCAAATTAATCCATACATTTAACGTAATTCTAATCAGATGTTATAAGGATATTTTGTGGTACTCAATCTGAAAATTAACATTAAACAGCAAACTGAAAAATAGGAAAATTGTGAAGGTTAACAACATGGGGGGGACTTGTGCTATCATATCTCAAGGCCTATTATATACTGTAGCAACCGGTCAGAAAAATTGACAGCCTGGAAACAGACAATGTGTGTACATTTCACATAAGTAGAAGAAAGGGAGAATATTCAATATTTTTTTTTCTGGGACAATTGGTTAGCCACATATAAAAAAGTAAATCCTTACCTCAAACTACACAAAAAACATTCCAGGTATATTCAAGGCCTTAAATATGAAATGAAAAAAAAAGTAAGGTTTTAGATGAAAATATAGGAAAATATCTGTATAACCTTAGAGTAGGAAAGAAATTGGTAGAGATACCACAAAAAGCACAAAGCATGAAGACTGAAATAAATGTTCAATAGAAGGCACTATAAGAAAGTTAAAAGAGAAGTCACAGAAGAGAAGGAGATATTTGTCAGGCATGTAACTGACAAAAAATATTAAAGAAACTCTTTATATAAAGCTTTACATGAAGTAATCTTACAAATTAAGAAGAAAAGGACAACCCAAGAGAAAATGGGCAAAAGAAACAGAAAGGTAATTCTAAGAGGAGGGAGTTTTAAAAATGGACAATTAAACATAAGAAAAGATGTTCAAGCTAACAAGTAATTTGGGAAATATAAATTAAAGGGAAAGTGAGCTATAATATCATGTCCATCAGAGAGGCAAAAATGAACAATACCAAGTGCTGTAGAGATCATGGAGCTGTTGTAATCCTCATACAATGTAGAGAACATATAATGCTAAGGAGAACACTTTGGAGAGTACTCTTTGACAATATCTTATAATTTTGTATCTGAGTATTCTCTATGAAGCAGCTATTCTACATATAGTTATAACCCTTAGAGAAACCTTACACTTGTGAACAAGGCGTCTCATTTATTGTTGCGTTGTTATTAACCCAGGAGGTTCATGGCCTCAATGTCCATTAACAGGAGAACGAATAAACAGCGATATAGTCATGCAACAGTGACCACTAACCTATCGGTTTAAAATGAATTAATTACAACTAGGTGTATCAATATGGACAAATCTCAAAAAAGATGGCTTGGCCAAAAAAAAGAAAAAGGTACAGAATGGTTATCATAAATATAAAACTGTATATATATTAAAACTTTACTATATATAACTATATATATAAGTTGTAATATTATTAAAGCTGTATGAAATGAAAAACAGAATATATTAAAGAGGTTTGCTCTGTAGTAGAAAGAATGGAATGGGATTGGGAAATGACAGGCTAGAATTTTCAACTGTATCCGCAATGTTTTATTTCCAAACAAAACAAAGCATAATAAAACAGGCAAATATGGCAAAATGTTCAAGAATGTTTATTGTTATATTCTATAATGTCAATAGAAAAATTTTCAATTTCAATTGAAATATTTCATAGTTAAAAACAAAGAATAACACTTATTTAGAAGAAAGTCTTTCAATGAGAAAAATGGACTGAGCGAAAGTCTTAATATGTCACAATGGACGGATCGGTTTACCATATGATCTGGATAAAAGCAAAGTACAGTGCCTTTTAACTGCATCATTCTAGAGCACTGATTTTCAAGCATTTAGAAATGTATTATGCCAAACTCCAATATATAAAATAGAGTAGTGGTAGTTTACTAAGGTAATTTATTTCATAAGAATATAGATCCTTATGAAATACATATATATGAATATACAAAAATGAATATATATTCACCAAAATGCAAGGAGACTAGATTAAGCACTCCTATTATCTGTGAAAAAAAAGAACCCAATAGAAAAATTCTCAGAGGATACCCAAATGGCCAATAAACATATGAAAAAGTGTTTAACCTCGCTAGTGTGCCGGAGGACCATATATCCTGGTAATAGTCCCAGTTTACTCTGCTTAACTCACTAAAATTTTAAAAACACCCCCTTTCGCTTTTGGTTTAGATGATACATTTTGTGGTTGCCCTACTTATACCAGGGAAATACAAACTAAAATCCCAGTGAAACACCACCACGTATCAGAATTGAAAAGACTGGCAATGCCAAAGGTTGGCAAGGATGGGAGACAATACTAACCTCAACTCTGAACAGCAGACAGAGCCGCATGGCTCATTCACGATGCTCTCATACTGGAACCTATTTGGGGAGGTGGAGAGGAGTGACTACTTTTGGAATTTTAGAACACTTTCTCACGAGGTGGGCCTGGGTCTTTGCTTCAAGTTATGGGAGCTTTGCTTAGGGAGTCTGTTTCAAAGCTGGTGTAACTTATTTGGCTGTTTATGATACACACCAAGAAGCAATTTAGTTATGGTTAAGCATTAATTCGGAACTGAGTAAAACGTTGTTCAAATGCGGTAAGTCCCCAGTCCTGAACTTAGAAATCAGCTAAGTTACAGAAATCTTGATCGATAGGAAGGGGGTATCAGATGCCTGCTGGGGACAGCCTCCCTGTATTTTTCCAGGTCTCTATGACCTCACTTCCTCAGGGTACACAATGAATGAGGTCAGTCTGTGAAATCTTCTTCCTGGAGGCCAGCTCTAACTTGTTTCATTCATCTCTTCAGGGCTGCTGCCTGGTCCCTTACAGGAAAAGAGGAGCTGAGATCTCAGACTATCTTATTCTTTGGCCTAACACTGAGACCTACTTCTTCCAAAATCCAAGAGAACCAACAACTAATTGCCCCAGCCTCCAAATAACCCTCTGTGTCTACTTTCAAGCCACAAAAAAGAGCAAATTCAACCAAAATCTCGATCACTTTCTGGTTCTTCATTCAAGGGGAAATATATATTTTTTCTAATTTAAATTAAATTGCAAAAGTCAGGGTCAACAAGTCACCTGGGATTCCCGGCTGCACTCTACTTTCCTCACTTTGTGGCTCCAAGTGGGACAGTGAATGTGCCTTCAATATGCATGTGTGGTGAAAATGGATTCTTGTTTGACTCCATCACTCTTGCATCAGACACGAACACGGCCTGGCGTCTTCTGCCCTGTTCCCTTTTTGATTACCTTTGCTTTGATGCTTGAGGATTTATTAACCAGCCAAGCGCTCCCCGGGAACCTCAGCGCTGGGAGCCTGGTGCCAAAATCACAAGGTGCTCTTTCCGTCACACAAGGCTTTTGTTTAAACATTTCCCAAGCAGCGAACTCGCCTGTCAAGGCTGATTCTGTGGGAGAACATATTTGTAAGACAAAGCAAGGCTGCGGCCGACCAGGAAGCCTATGACTCGCGCGGTGAATTATTCACTCCCGGCCATGCAGGGTCACCGATGCTCACAGCGGGAGCGAGGCGTTTATTCATTACCAGGCTTGGGTTTGCTGTCTTCAGAGATCCCCCTTCCCCCTTTCATTGCCCCTTCAGGTTTTAACAAGACATCACATTCTTTTAAACTTCCCCTGGGCGGCAAAGGTCTCCCCCTCCGCACCGCCCCCCCCCCGCCCCTCCTTTTTTTTTCCACAGGCAGAAGGTACAATTGTAGCTAGAAAGCTGGAGCTGTTGTAAATTGCAGCAGTTAACGCGAAACTGATGGAGCCGTGATCAAATGAAGTTCATAACCACACAATGCAACCTGAGGGCGGAATGCTGTTTCAAACATTTCTAATGACAGGGTTATAAAATCATAAAAACGGAGCCCCTCCCCACCCCCAGCAATAAAAAGACTTCATGTGGGTGACCAAAACTATAAATGAGGATAAGAGTGGACATTGGTTTTGGGATGGTGGTGCCCCAGTCAGAAAGAACTTCAGCTCTGGGACATCCTCAAAGTTAGGATTTTCCCAGCTCTCTACCTCCTGGTTTTCTAACCTTGACTGCAGGGGTAACAGGGAAAGTTCGCTGGTCTAGAGCAGCAACGGTGGCAAATTGCTAGCTCCGGCATACAGCATAGTGCATTCACAAAACAGAATGAGGGACAATGTCACACAGTTAACGGGCAGCGAAACATTTGAAAACCTACTAAACTAGACGGTACGCAGCTGACTTCCAGCTGTCTATTTAGCTGCGGACAGCAGAAGGAAAAGTGATTAGACACAAGAAAACATTACAATAAAAAGAGTCAGAGAATAATATTGAACACAGCCCATTGTTACTTTCATATAGAGGGGAAGAACAGATCCACTCACTTTTAGCTTTTCTTTTTTTAAAAAATTAATTAATTAATTAATTAATTAATTTTTGGCTGTGTGGGGTCTTCGTTTCTGTGCGAGGGCTTTCTCCAGTTGCGGCAAGTGGGGGCCACTCTTCATCGCGGTGCGCGGGCCTCTCACTATCGTGGCCTCTCTTGTTGCGGAGCACGGGCTCCAGACGCGCAGGCTCAGTAGTTGTGGCTCACGGGCCTAGTTGCTCCGCGGCATGTGGGATCTTCCCAGACTGGGGCTCGAACCTGTGCCCCTGCATTAGCAGGCAGATTCTCAACCACTGTGCCACCAGGGAAGCCCCCCTTTTAGCTTATTATAGTTCTCCCCTCCAATGGAGGTAAATGGTATGAAAATAACATGGCTTCTTTAGAATGATTTAGTTGCAGGGAAAGGAAGAAATTGAACTTGGTGGCAATAATAATAATGTGAGATGAACGACAGAGGCCACTGAAATGACAGTTAGGGTCTCCTCTCTCTGCTGCTCTTACTCTGACTGCACGGTCTGCTAGCTGTGTCTGTCGTTAATATCCAAGCAGAAGAGTGAATTGTCAACTTGTTTTCAAGGAGGCCCCCTCCTGTGTTTAGGGATGTTATCTTCTAACTGTTGAAAGTGTGGTTTGTGGAAATAACCACTTTATTCAAGACTAGAAATAGCCACGGAAATAACTAAGCCTGTAAAATAGGAAAATGCACATAAGACTGTAAAGATAAACATATATGAAAGTATATAAAGTGCACAAAAGAATGACTTAGGTTTATGGGGCTTGTGTACAGAGCACAGAAAATCACATGTGACTGGGTTTTTCTGACAAGCAGCTTTGGTTTGCCCTTAATTACGTAAACAATTCAGGACCTAGTTGAGGCATTTTTGACGGACCATCATTTGGGTAGTTCCCTTTGATTGTGTGGACCTGGGTATGTAATATGTTATATTTCAGTTCCTATAATTTCAAGGCGTTACGTGTAGGCTAAATATTGTCCAGTAGCATATGGTTCCTGGAGGATGCCAGCATTCTCCCACTAATTGACCTGCTAAGAACCAGCAGCAACATGCTCTCCAGTAGTGGTCTGGAGGCTGAATTAAAATAAAAACCCACACTAGTGTCTTATTTAGATTCGTCCGATTACAAAACTCACATACAAAGCTGATGAGACCCACTTTAGTTGCAAGTTAATGCTTGCTGGCTTCTTGCAGTCAACTCACCAGCCCCACTCGGTCAACAAACAAGAACTTGCTCTCCTTTCCCTTGGACCCTTCGTCACTTCCAGAACCCAGACCACAGGTTTTCCATGTGTAAAGTGGAGGAAGTGACCTGGACCTCATAGATGGTTGTGATGCACACAGGAGATAAAGTTTGAGACTATCTCCCCACAATCAAGTCATTGGTGCTGAGAAGACTGATGTTTGCCAGCCATTTACTGGGCAGCACATCACAGTGGGGATTTGTGTTGGGAGAGGACCCTGTGAGAATACGACCAGGGATGTTCCTCTCCCTCGAGATACTGTCTAGACTCCAGTAAATGGATCTCTAGGTAGCAGGAAAGCAATTGTGTCTGACTTATGGGTTGTTGGGTCCAACTTAGAAATAGAATACCTTTAACAAGGTTTTTAATGACAGTTCCCTTCCAATTTGAGGCAAGTCTGCTTTGAGAGAAATCTGATGCCTTGGGCCTTGGGAAGCAGAATTAGCACATGTCTCTTAATCTTAAAGAATAAGGAGTTTTAGTTCACAATCACCCAGTGCATCTTGTCTAGGCCTCCTGATGTCCTATGTTCAGGTATAATCCCATCAAATGGGAAAATCAAATCAGTTCTGGCTGATTCAAAATGTCCTGGCTGAAAGGCAGAGGTGATGTCAGTGGAGACTTCAGGCTCATGGAAAAGGGCTTAGGTGCAGCTTCGACTGCTTCTTCCCTTCTAATCAGAGAGGTCCTCTGTGGGTCATAAGACAAGAAACAAGAGGTTTAGAGAGCCCCTCAAGAACAAGGGGGCCAAAAACTGGATCTGAAGAGCCAAATACTTAAACAAGCTCTGGCTGAGAAGTGAAGGTGAAATGACTCCAGGAATGAACCAGCTCAGCCTGAAGCAACTTCCTTGGTTTGGAGCCAGAGGGTCAGTTGCCCAGTGCCTGTGAATATACAGGATTTAAGGCAGACTGCTGCACTCGAGAACCTTCTGTGCTTTTTAGCTCAGCCTTGGAGGAGTTTTATTCCATAAATTGTATATTTTGAAAGGCAAACCTGTGACCTGCTGGGTCCTGGACACAGAACCCAGGCCATGAGAAAAGGGACTTGACCCAGTAATAAAATGCTTTGAGATTTAGTCCCAGCAAAAAGTTAAAAATCTTAAGTGGCCAGCATCATAAGTTTTAATTTTATTTAATCATAGACATGGTTCCTGCTATAGCATTTTAAAGATGGTCTACATTTGAAAAGAATTAGGACAATCCTGTATCTTTGATCAACTCAACGTCTCTTTAGGGGAAAAGATTTAACACTCTCGTTTTTAAACAGAGGTATAAATATGCATCAGCTAACAGTTTTCCAAATTAGGCAGCAAAACTTTATGATTTCCTGACATCTAAATGAATAGGAGGCCTGTTTTGTACTTAGAAGTGACTGTCCTTTAACTAAATACACTTGAGCGAGGGGGTTTTGTGTGTCATTATTTTTGACACAACTTGTCATTAGTTTTAACTTTGACTGGGTTGTAATGAGGAATTTGGTTGTGCAAGTTTACCTACTGTTTATCTATATCCAGACTTAATTATTGTTTCACAGGTCAATCATCACCATTTTAAATGGAAAGAAATGGCCTTTACCCATGGGATGATTCCCACAAAGTTTATTATATGTAGTTAGACCATGAGGTCAGATGTATAGCTGGAGTGGGCAGAGTACTCTGTGGGTAGGGATGGGGTGGGATGTGAGCCAGTTACCGGGGGGGAAGAGGTACAAGGAGGAGGTACAATGGAGGTACAAGGCTTTCTCCCTTTCAGAAACACTTCAGGGAGATGGACCAGTCGAAGACTACATAGGGGAGGAAGAGTGGCCGTCATATGCCGTCTCAGAAAAGTCCTTTCTGTGTCCCCACCATAAGGCATTTTGAAATTTCTGCTCTTAAAGAACTCCTTACAATGAGAAGCCCTATTAACATGATGGCAGGGTCATTCTTGTTGTGTGGAATTTCATGAGTATTGCAGGATGTTTAGTGTCTCTGACGCTCTCCTCCCAGTTATTTTGGCAATAACAATGTCTCCAAAATGTTCAAGAATTACTAAACACATTAACCGAGTCAGTAGAGAGCCATGCATGACCCAGGCTGAAAGGCCACAGACATTTTCTTGGGGAAAGAGAGGAGAGGGAAACTTTAGAGCATGTGATAGATCATGTCAAGAGATAGAGGGACTGAAAAGAGCACAGGCAAACAATTTGCCTGTGAGAATGTGGCCAAGTGTGCCCTGTGTTGTGTAGGGAGGTAAGGAAGAAATAACATTTATTGAGTACCTATTATGTGCCAGTATTTTGTAATAATTATTTAAATTAATCATCATTATTTTGTGAATTAGGTGTAATTATTCTATCTGCACATAAAGAAATTGAATCAGAGAGCTGACAGTGACAAAGGCAGGATGGGAATCCCAGGCCATGTGAACCCTTTCTCTTTTTAAAGATGTGGACTTATGATGAAGCGCCCCTGCATTCCAAGTTCAATGTTTTTTTTGTCATCCTGTGCGT
Organism: Eschrichtius robustus; assembly: GCF_028021215.1. Taxonomy (NCBI): domain Eukaryota; kingdom Metazoa; phylum Chordata; class Mammalia; order Artiodactyla; family Eschrichtiidae; genus Eschrichtius; species Eschrichtius robustus. The sequence goes on from NC_090836.1 coordinate 35,638,334, forward strand.
CCAAGGTTGCATGAGCAGATAAGAAAGCTAGTGGTTCTGTTACTGTAACTTGGACAAGTAACCTCTTCCACAAACCTGGTAGAACATTAGCCACACAAGGTATAATGTGTACCTCTCTCTCCAGTGCCAATCAGAGATACATTTGCTCAGTGCCTGTCTTGACAATTATTGCATAATTCTGACAACATTAGGCCATACTTCACACTGAGGTCACCATAATTTTCTTCTCTGCGGCTAATAAAACACAGTTGTCAAGTGACTGTTGATAAGGTATTAATGATACTACTGATGGGCTGGAAGTTGGGTCTAGGGAAATGTGCCAGAGACTGGCTAGGTGTTTGCCAAAACTGTTTTCCTTTCCACCAGTACATGCAGCTAGACAACATCCCCCAGCCTTCCTAGCAGTGAGGTGTAACTGTGAACTGAATTTTGGCCAATGGAAAGTTACTGGAAGTGTACATATCATTCCTAGGCCTGACCCATAAAATCCTCCTTGGGATCCTGTACTCCCCACTTTCCCTGTCTGCTGCCTGGATGTTGGCATCAAGATGACCTTGGGAACCATGTGTTGAACGTGGTGGAGCCTTCATCACCTTGGGTCCCTGTGAAGCAAACTTCTCTTCTCAGCCTTTCCCACTGTTGACTGGATTTTATGCATTGGGTTAAGTCCATTGGGGTGCTGTCTCTGGCTTGTCCTGGTTGGCAAGAGCTGACTGTTAAATTTTAAGGAATTTTGTAGCTCGTTGACATCAAGTTGATGGCTTCAAATCATCATGATTGGAGCATTTACAGCACAGAAATTGGCAAATGCCACAAACCAGAGCTTTTATTTTGGGGAGTCATTTTACTAGCACATCACTGGTTAAGCCACTGAGATTTTATTTGTATGCAGGTAGAATTACCATAATTAATATATATACTGGAACTCGAAGTGATGTTCTTCTTTAACAAAGCCTAAAAGATGTGAAATTGGCTTGATGGTTGGGTGGAGGTTGGCAAGAGCTGGGCATCAAGGAAATGGATATCAGAAACTGGAAAAGCAGTGACTCATTTTATGTAGCGGCAAAATATTTGGTAAAACCATTGTCTGTAATAACTCAGAAGGCAGACTAAGTGCCTATGCAGCCTCTACCTCTTGGAGAAGTGGTTGGAAAACAGAATGGTAAGTAATGTGTACTGTTTATTACTGGCTGTGACTAAAAAGTATTAAAACATGAGGTGAACTCAGGCATGGACTTGTTTATAAATAGAAATAAAAATAGGGGTAAAAAATATAAAGATTTGTAAAACAGGAAAAGTTTACTACGTTAGGACCCCAAATAGTAGGAAATAAAGCAGGAAAAGCTTTTGCATGCCAAAGACTCTATTCAAAAGTGAATCTGTACTCTGGTGGGTTTATTTATTTTTATTACATTCTCTTAAATCATCACAAATTTTTTTTTTGTAGTTTAAAAATACATGCACACAAAAATTACACACCTTATATAAAAAATTTTTAAAAAGAGAGAAGATATTAAACAGCATATAATGGTTGCCTCTGTAGGGAGACTTCCAAGTGAGAAAAGGGGATAAAAGTACTATAACCATTATTTTGTAAGAACTTTTATTTTTTTTTAATCAGTCATCAATTTTATACACATCAGTGTATACATGTCAATCCCAATTGCCCAATTCAACACACCACCATCCCCACCCCACCACGGTTTTCCCCCCTTGGTGTCCATACGTTTGTTCTCTACATCTGCATCACAAACATTTTCAAGATGGGAAGTGTTTGAATGCATGGAAATTGAGTCTCTCTTTGAATCAATGAGAGAGCAAGATGAGCCATCCTGGCTAACTCCTACCATAGCACTGCTGTTCCCCTTACCTTTTGTCATATAACAAACCATCCTAAAACCTAGTGGCTTAAAACAACAATCATTTATTTTGCCCATGAATTTGTGATTTGGGCAGAGCGTGGTGAGGAAGGCTTGTCTCTGTTCCATAAAGTGTCAGCTTGACTGAGGGCAGAAAGGGCTGCTTCCAAGATGACTCACATGCCTAGCAAATAGGTACTGGTTGTCGGCTGGGAGCTTGGCTGCGACTGAGGGTGGGGGGCTTTGCTTCCTCCCCACACGGCTTTCTCCACGTGGTTTGGGCTTCCTCACAGAATGGTGGCTGGGTTCTAACAGCATGTATCCTAGGAGAGAGCCTGTAAGCTGTATTGCGTTTTATACACTAACTTGGAAATCACAGAGCATCACTTCACCTATACTCTGTTATTCAAAGTAGTCACAAAGGCCTGCCCAGCTTCAAGGGGGGAAAGCATAGATTCTACTTTTTGATAGGGGGCCTCAAGGTTCTAGAAGAGCCTGTGGGGTATGAAGTATCATTGTGGCTGCTTGCTACACTTATTTTGCTGGGGAGTGAGAATTCATTTAGCCAAGTTCGTTTAAGAACCCATCTTTGTTAAATGATCAAAAGGAATTTGATATCTCAAAGTTAGTGCTAAATTTTCTACTTGTTTAAGATAACCATAATAAGGCAACTTATTATCCAGTAACAATCAGAATACCATCTATAGGAAAACAAGTCCTGAAGGGGTGCCAGGGATATTTAGAGAGGAAAAATGAGTCATAATTGGATAAAACAGAGGTGACACTCATGACGATACATGTCTGCGGTGAACACTTGTTGAAGGCCTTCAGTATGTCAAGCACCATTCAAGTCACTAAGAAGATAAAAATGAATGATTTATTTCTGTTCCCAAGTGGTGTGGGGGGATGAGGGTTAGAGGTGAATTGGGAGACACCTGTAGGTTAACAAATTACTATAGACCTAACGATAGAGATGGGAACAGTGCTTGAGAAGTACCGAGAAGGTCTCATTCTACTTGGGATAGTTGTGAAAGCTGGAGGGAATTTGCCCTGAATCTTCACTTATCAAAGATCATGAGTCAATTTCCTAGCAGAGGCAGAGATGCAGACCCAGCTTTCCTGACCTAGAGTCAGTGCTCTTTCCACGACACCACACAAGTTTTTAGGTTGAGTTGTGTTGTATAGATTATATATATTATAGATTATAAGTGTGCTGGCAGTTCAGCTGTTAACATTTCTTGTGCTGTTGTGTCTGCTCCAAACCCCAAGGAGATTCAGCTCGGGGTCTTCATTAGATGTGTTAACGATGAACGGGGAGAGCGTGAAAAGAGACCATGTTCAGAATAAGCAGAAATCTCCTTGAACTGGAGAGTTTGTATCCTCTCTGACTAAATTGTTGCAAAAATTGTTAAGATACCGAAGAGATTTATTTCCATTTTATTGCTTTCCTTTCCATTATCAATATTCTGAAAGAAACAGTAATAATTATCATAATGGCCAAAAGGTGAACAGGAAAAATATAAAGACATGTATGTGTTGCCAGTTCAGAAATTAGGAATTAACTAAACAATGACATGTATTTTTCATAAGAACTCATATATTCATGATCCTGAAAACAGTTGACCCTAAATATTTGACACAGAATTTTTTTTTCTCCTCCATCCTTGTAAGTTTTGTGTATTTTGTCCAGAGTCCTTAGTCTGACCAAGATAAAAAACAGTGATTACTTGACTCTACTTTGGCAAAAATCCTAGGGTATTTTTGCTTACCTTAAAGGTATCTAAATTTCTTGAAATGGAAAATTTTTAAATTAAACTCATTTTTAATTTCAAAAGTGACTTGCCCCTCACGAAGTGAACATAGGAGAAATTAAGTGAACTTAAGAGAAAAAGAAAAATATTAGTAAATGCAACAAATGATAACGGGGCTTGAAAACCCTGAAAATGTTTGCAATCCCTGGCATATGGGGTGGGAGATGAAAAGTTTTAAGAAATTATGGACTCATTGTGACGTTTCTTGCATACGGAAACTTTACTTAACCTAAATTTCTACTCTCCCTAACTTTGCCTTAAAGCAGTCTTCTGATGAACTGTGTTCTGATCTTATACCATCTCATCATTGTACAGAGATCCGAGAAGAACTTGATGTGCCTTCCTAAGCCTGTGACAGTTCATGGAGATCAGAGCATCAGCCCATTTCAATAATCTTCATGCTGTAAATAATGTGACTTTGTAACAAGATGGCTGTTGCTGGCCAAGTATGAAAAAACATGCTAATTTTAATAGAAAACTCTATTTTCAAGTGCATTTCACAGTTTATACTGAGTGAGAAATGCCTAATTCTCACCATGTGAGCTTCCAGGTTGCTTATGTTGAGTGGTGCAGACGTAGCTGTCTTGAGAACCTTGAAGCCAAAATTCAGCTTTTATCTCAAAACGCCTTACTTTTACAATAACATGTGAGAAGCGGTGATCTGTCTTAGCATCATGAATAAGTTTTCCATCACTGCTGAAGCCATGTGTTGAGCGGCATAACATGTGTAACATCATGCCTGTTTGATTCTAAAAGTCTGCACTAGAGTTTGTGGATAAAAGGTTTAGGCCTATCTGGCAGCTGTTAAATTACAAAGGCTATTGGATTGCGAATCAGATGCAGAATGTATTTATTTAGTGGTCTAGTGGATTTGGATTCTATACTGTATATTATGTAGATGTTTACGGTGGATGATATCCCAGAAAAATCTAGAAACACTCAGTAGATTAATTAATTGCTTGAGTCAATGACTTCTTGTTGCTTTTAGGATAAAGCCTATAGTTTCCAAGGTAATATACTAGTCCCTGCAGGGTCTCTCTAGACTCATTTGACCTTATTCTTCCCGCTCTGTCTGTGTACAAGCTATGATAGACTTAGTTTCTTGACTGTTGCATGTTCTGTCCTGCCCCAGAGTCTTTGCACTTGCTCTTTCCTTTGGCTGAAAACTTCTCTCCCTCTTGGTCCCCTAGTTCACTATTAGTCATTCTTTAGATTTTGGCCGAAATGCCACTTCTGCTGGGAAGCTGTCCCTTACACATCGTTGTACACTCTAGTTACACTGTATAACTTTCCTTCATAGTGCTTAGCACAGTGTGTAATTATTCACTTACTTGTGTGTCTATTTGATTGGTCTTTGGCTCTTATGCAGGACTCCATGAGAATAGAGACCTTGTTTCTTTTGCTTATCATTTATATTTCCAGTGTCTAATAAAGTGCCTGGCTTATGGGTAATGCTCCACAAATATTTGTTGAATAAAAAGATTGCATAAAGCACCTAGCAGAGTGGCTGATATGCAGTAGGCTGTAAGTAAAGAGCAGCTATTAGACTGGTCTTCTCAAGAAGCCTGAAAATTTAGCTCCTGTGGGTGGTTTTCTCTTTTACTTTAATGGTTAATTTTACTTCGCACTTCTAATGACTTCCTGGACAAACCTGGAAGGTCACTTCCTTAGTGCCTCAATTTTCCCAAGAATGGGTTGATAGATATCAGTAGTTGCATCAGCCAATCCCTAGGGAAGCATGAATGCCAAACTGATGGTGAGATGTGAATATATTTTGGGAAATAATTCTTGTGCTGTGTAAACCTATGAACACTAGTATTGGGTCCTAAACTCTTCCTCCCGTTCTTTTATGCCTGTTCTTTCTCTCTCTTCATTCTAGTCTTAATACCTTTGAAAGGAAAGTTGTAGGGCAGTAATGTCTGTTTCCCTTTCTCTGTTCCAGACCATTTTATGTATAGTGTTTAATTTTTAATATTCTCTCCAACCTTTTGAGATAGGTATTTTGATCTCCATTTAATGGATAAAGAAATTGAGGCCCAGAGAGGTTAAGAATTTGCCTGAGGTAATTTAGATAGTAAATGATAGAGTTGGAGTTTAAGTAAAGGTCTCTCTTATTGCAGGTTTTGTGATATTTCCCACTATTCTAGTTAGCTTTTCAAGTGTCTCTAACACCTAGAGGATTAGTTGTCTGCTCTAATCCAAACAGGGTAGAAGTTGGGGTGACTGGAGTTGGGGTGCAGGTCTCCTTATGGTTACATTTTCCTGCCTCAGTGAACCCATAGGGGAGAGATGTGAACTTGGCCAGGCTGATCAAAATCTGTTTGACTAGGGTAACCAAGATGGAGCTTGCTGTTGCGCCATTTAGAGACCCAGAAGACCTCTGGAGAGAGCTCACCAAAGTGGAAGAGAAGGCTGGCTCACAGAGTCAGACCCAGCGCTGGCCCAGAGGTCAGAGGGGAGAAGTATGGCAGTTGACAGTCACAGAACCCATTCCAACTCAAGCACCCTGGGAACGAGTCAGCCTGTCGATAGGAAGACCACGGTCAAGCCCGATGACTTGGCCCCAAACTGAAGCTGATACAGAAAGAATAGTCTCTCACTCAGCTGTCATGTGATATACCAGTTTTACTGACAGAATTTTCAGGGAGCAGTGTCACGGAAGCAGAATCTCTGACCCAGAGTTGTCGTCCATGAGATTTTGTGTGGTCCTGGGTGACATGATAGTGATGGAGAACTATGGCCAGGTATATATATATATATATTTTAATTAATTAATTAATTAATTTATGGCTGTGTTGGGTCTTTGTTTCTGTGCGAGGGCTTTCTCTAGTTGCAGCAAGTGGGGGCCACTCTTCATCGCGGTGCGTGGGCCTCTCACTATCGCAGCCTCTCCTGTTGCGGAGCACAGGCTCCAGACGCGCAGGCTCAGTAATTGTGGCTCACGGGCCCAGTTGCTCCGCGGCATGTGGGATCTTCCCAGACCAGGGCTCGAACCCGTGTCCCCTGCATTGGCAGGCAGATTCTCAACCACTGTGCCACCAGGGAAGCCCCTTGCCAGGTATATTTGTCCTGAAGATTCCTTCACATATTTGTGACTGAAGGGAGATTAAGTTTCCACACCTTTTGGAGTCAAAGACAAGTGCTATTAACAGTGGCGTGGATCTATCTGTATTCACCGTTTAATGAAGCCTGAGGTACTTGGGCTACATCTGGGATAACAAGATTAATGAACCAGATTCTCTCGACAGGCAGGTTCTATTAGGCATAAGGGACCAGGGCTGTAGGAGAGGGGGTACATTATCTTTTCGTTTGTGTGTGGAATTTTCACTTTCTCTTAATTAAGAAACTCTATTTTGAACAGAATACTCCCTTAAGATTCTGACCAATTTGTTAATATAAGTAGAGAAGAGTTAACTCAGGTTTCCATAGTGAAATAGATAAAAAGAATTGGACTAGAGTCAGGAGACGTGAGTAAAAGACAAATAAATCTATCTAGTAAATTGTTACTCAAATTTAGCATTCTAGGGGGTGCTGGGGATGCAATGGTGCCTTCATGAAGCTGATCAACTAGTGGGGAAGATAGACATTAAAACCGATTGTACAGGGGCTTCCCTGGTGGCGCAGTGGTTGAGAATCTGCCTGCCAATGCAGGGGACACGGGTTTGAGCCCTGGTCTGGGAAAATCCCACGTGCCGCGGAGTGGCTGGGCCCGTGAGCCATGACTACTGAGCCTGCGCGTCTGGAGCCTGTGCTCCGCAAGAAGAGAGGCCGCGATAGTGAGAGGCCCGCGCACAGCGATGAAGAGTGGCCCCCGCTTGCCACAACTAGAGAAAGCCCTCGCACGGAAACGAAGACCCAACACAGCCATAAATAAATAAATAAACAAATACTTAAAAAAAAAAAAGTAACACAATCATGATTAAAAAAAAAAAAACGATTGTACAATCTTGTATAATTAAAGAACTACATGAATACATGTAAAATTATTGGAGTGGGAAGTGCTGTGAAATTAATGGTTTGGGCAGAGCCTTGAATAGGGGAATGTGGCTTAGTCAGGGAAGTCAAGCAAGGCTTCCTGGATGAGAATAAGCCTCTACATAAGGATTTGGGTTGGGGGTGGGGACAGCTGGCAGAGTGCTTTTATTAAGTGGGACCAGCCAGGCCAAAAGCTCAGTGATGAGGGGAAGCAAGCATTTCCTAGTCTTACCTCTACCAGTAAAACCAGGGTATTGAACAAGATGATTCCTTGACTTCTTTTTCAATCTAACAGTCCCTGAGTTGTTTACATCTGAAGGTATGTTTTCTAATCATGTGTGAGAACATGAGTCTGAATTTCCCCTCTATCACATCTTAGCTTTAAACTTCCTCTGCTATAAAATAGGGATGAAAATATATGTTTTACCCACATTCCAAAGTTACCTTGTGGATCAAACAAAATAATACAGCCTGTATATGACCCTGTAAATGTAAGATTCTTTTCTTAAGTTCGTGTACAATTTCAACCTGATCCATCTGAAGGCAGACATTCTAGGTTTGGAGCTCTGGGCTATGATTCTCACAAGGTGGTGAAAGTGGCATAATTTAACACATTGTTCTTTGGGGAAATGTTTCAGAATTCTCATGTATTGGACAGGTGGTGTCACTCAGGGAACTAGGAATAGAGATCTGTCATCACCTACAAATACAATTCAGGACCCTTTAATGTTGGAGTTAAAGAAGAGTTTTCCTCTGGCCCTTTGTCCCAGTATATATTTTTAAGTGAATGAAGTTCAAAATGAATGCTTATTAAAGCATTTTTTCATGGAAATAAAAAAAAATAATCTCTTCAAAGACCTCACGACAGAAAATGACTGTGCAAGATAGACTATTGGAATGGATGATGGATAAGGAGCCTTAAGACCTGCACTCTGGTTGGGGTTCTGCTATCAATGAGGAGGTGGCATAAATGATATCTAAGCCCTCAGGAGGCACATCTTTTCTGTTTAATGTTTTATGTGGTATCACAGATTCTTTTGGCTATCTCTCGTCTGCAGTATGTCCCAGCTTTCACTGGCCTTTGAATACTAATGAGGCATTCATTTCAAATCTCACCAGCTTTGAGTCTCCACCAGTTTGCAAAGAAAGTCCCATTTTTTTCCTGGGAGTCCTTCTTCAAATAGTTCCATGGTGCCCACAAATCAATCCTTAGCACCCAAGCTAGCAGTGGAGCCCCAATCCTGAAACTTCTGCACTGATGTCGCTGGCACAGGAAAGAAGCCATTGGTGGACACAGAGCCGGGATGGGTAAGGCCGGCCCTTGCCTTGGGAAACACCCCAGTGCAGGACCATCTTTAAGTCAGATTTCAATAAAGCTGTGATACAAGGGATAACACGCAATAGGAGACAAATGGTGGAGCTAATTTACCTCCTGTTGGGAGCTGTGGAAGGCTGGCTACATAGAAGAATTGGGATTTAAACCAAAATTTGAAGGATGGACAGGATTTTGATGGGCGTAAATGAAAATAAAATGCATTTAGAGTAGAGGGAACATCTAGGAAAAGGGAGCAAAAACACGAAAATAAGGAAAATTTGTGGCAACAGAAGTAGGCCAGATTGGTTGAAAGATCAGGTGTTTAGGGGGTGTAGTGTTGATGAAACTGCAAAGTCTGGAAAATGTCAAGTGAAGGAGAGATATTTGAAAGTCAAATAAGAATTTGGGCCTCATTTTATTCACCTGTGTTGCCATTGACAGCATTTGAGTAGAGGAGTGACAGCACAAGATTACTCTAGCAGGGCAATGGACTGACAGGGAGAAGATTCGAGAGCAGTGCTATCTTTGGAAATATAATGTGAGCAACAAAGCATGGCCAGCTGTAATTTTAAATTTCCTTGTAGCCACATGTATTAGTTTTCTGTTGCTACTGTAACAAGTTACCATAAACTTAGGGGCCTAAAAAACACAAATTTATTCTCTTACAGTTCTGGAGGTCAGAAGTCTAAAATCAAGGTGTTGGCCGGACTGTTTTCCTTCTGGAGCCTTTAGGTGAGAATCTGTTTCCCTGACAACTCTGGCTTTTAGGGACCGCCTATATTTTTTGGGTCACGACCCCTTCCTCTACCTTCAGAGCTAGTAGTAATAGCATCTTCTGTAGTCAACTCTCCCTCCGTCTCCCTTTAATAAGGACCTTGTGATTACATTAGGCTTAGCCGGATGATCCAGGACAATCTTCCCACCTCAAGATCTTTAGCTTAATCACATCTCCAAAGTCCCTTTTGCCCTGTTAGGTAAATACTCACAGGTTCTAGGGATTTGGATGTTGATATCATTGGGGGGTCATTGTGCAGCCCCATTAAAATATATAAAATGAAACTGGTGAGATAATTTAGTATTTTAACCCAATATATTAAACATATAATAATTTCAACATGCAATCAATATACAAGTTATTAATGAGATCTTTTATATTCTTTTTTTCCCTACCGAGTCTTGGGATGTAGTGTGTCTTTATACTCACAGCATGTCTCATTTCAGATGAGGCACATTTCAAGGACCTCGTCACCACGTGTGGGTCATGGCTGCAGCACAGTTCCAGAGACTGGGTGACCTGCTGGGAGCTGGAAATCTAGGCAGGCTGTAATATGAAGGGAGGAAGGGAAAAAAAGTGAAGACCTGGAAATCAGCATTAGGTGAATGTTGGGATTCACCCAACATTCTGGGAACATAGGAAGTGCTGGTAAGTGGTGGGGAGTGCTGGATAACAGAGAAGATGGCTGTTAGCTATAATCACTGACATGGGAATTTTTGTTTCTTTGAGGGAGAAGCATATGAGTCCTTTGCTGGACAAATGAATGAACTGTCCAGTAGAAAGTTAGAAATGGGGGTCTGGAAGTCAGGGAAGGGGTCAGGCAGGAGACTTACAATTAGAATTGCTTTATGATAGATGGCTGGATCCACAACGGTGGCTGAGGACCAGAACCTTGGAAATGTCCATGTGGAAAGGGCAGGTGGAGGCAGGGGAGACTGGGGAGAAAGTGAGGAAAGCAAGGGCACTTCTAAGACGAGAGGAAGGAGAAATGGTAGCAGCAGGTGGGTGCAGGGCTTTTCTAATTCCCAGCGGTATTTCTGACGTAGCCATGATGAGTCTCCTCATGGGTTTGGAGTCCCTCACTTCAGATCTGAGGTAATTACTCAGCCTGCCACGCAGAGGTGCTTTCTAGTCGTCAGTGGAAGTGGGAATCGGAAGATGCTTGCTTACAAAACTGTTTATCTTTAGAGAATAACTTTATGGCTGTATCTACCAAGATGGGTTTAGCATTTGACAATTACATGGTTAATTTCATGAGTGTAGATAGTAGAAGGGGACATTTCAGGCTCCTTTCTCCTCAACTCCAAAGGAATTTCTCTCTATAGAGATAAAATTAACAGAGTAATTGCCAGGTCTTCCTTCAGTGTGACAAGATTTAGATTGATCTATCACTTCTTTGGGACAAATGATCCTATTCCCTTCCTAGATTCTTGCTTTTCATCTCTTAAAGGGCACTTCTGTGCAATAGTTGAGCCAAGTTGAGTTTGGAAGTCAAACTACCAGGGTTCAAATCCCAGCTCTCACTCTTACTAACTGGCTTTGAACTAGTTACTTAATCTTTCTGTGCCTCAGTTTCTCATAAGAAAAATATGGATAATCACAGTACCTCAGGATTGCTGTGAGGATTAAATGTATGTGTATATTTATATCTATATACATTGCTTTCCTCTGAACCCTCTCCAAGAGTTTAGAACATTCTATCTCCATTTTAACAGTATGGAATGACTCCTTTGTTGATTAGATATTTCATGTGTCCTGTTACCTTAAATCATTCTACTCCCAATCCAGCTCTCCTGTATCTGGCTCTGCATTAAAATGCTTGAAGATATTTGCTTGTACTTCACCTATAACATCATGTTTAGTTACAAATAAATCCAACAGCCAGACAAAGGCTTCATTGATCAATCCCTGTGTAACTGACTCAAGCTAGATTAAAAAAAATTAAAAAAAGACAAAGGTGAAAAATAAGATCAAACATACCTAAATCAATATTGCTATATTGCACAGCTATTTCTTCATTTTATAATTTTATTAAAGCCAAAAACTTTGCAGAATTAAAACAGTTCTGCAAGACTCAAACAGAATTTACCAATAGATATTTCCTTCACACTTTTTCAGAAAATTGTTTCTTACATATTGGTACTAAGTATATTTGAGACGGGAAGCCATCTCAATATCTTCAAGTTTTATTGTCTGATTTATTTGCGCCAAAAAAATAGCCCTTATGGGTAGAAATGGGAAATTGAGTTTTTCTCATTCCCATAACTTATTCTGTGTTAAGAATATTCAAATGAAAATGTGCACACTTCCTATGTGCATGCATAGGAAGAGGCAAACTAATTCCCAAGGTTGAAATGATTTCACTTCAAAAAAATCAATCCCAGCTGAAGGTGGCTGTCAGAAGTTGTAGATGAATGGTCTAAGTTGCGGGGGTGGGGGGGATGGTCTGGTCATTTTATTTGATACAAAGATTAAATTAAAAACGGATATAAAACATCCAGCACAGTACAGTATATAACATGCAGTAGAATCTCAGAAAATTTCAGTTATTTTAACTTTGTAAACTTAGGATCTGAGCTGCAAACTGGATAATTCACATACTAAGAGGAAAGGGATTTTCTGCTTATTTCCTAGGTAGAAAGCAGGAAAAAGTTCAGCCACAAGAACCCCCTTTTTTCTCTGCACTGGTTGATGCTGCTCGGCTTCACGTTGGCTGCCATGTTGAATATACCCACTCATTTGATCTAGATTTTTCTTTATAAAGCACTGGCTGTGTATGCTGTGTCCCTAATAGGCAGGCCATAACCATGATGAAGCAGGCTAAGGAGACTTTCCTTCTGTCCATGGTCTCTTGACCATATTTCCATCTCTTTTTAGCTCTCCTCTTGATCTGTGCACATCAGGAACTAAAGGTCTCTGTAGGTATCAGAAGAGACACACCAGCTGGGAAGGCAGAGAGGTAATTAGCCGGAGAACCTAGATTCCAATCGTGGTTTTTGCCTCTGAAGTTATATGACCCTAGACTCTGTGATACTTAACCTTTTGTTTACCTCTGACCTCAGCTTGACCATAATGGTTATTAGGAAATACACCACCCTCCAAAAGGAATGTTTGGAAGGTTAATGACATAATTGTGCCTAATCCTGGTGATGAGGAGAGAGTAAATGTCTACGTTTTGGAAATGCATAATAAATCTTCCAGGTAAATTACATTTCATTTATTGAACTAAATGTATCCTAAAGGGAAACATATGAAGAGCTTTCAGTTTTAAAGATTTTGTTCCCTTTAGTGGCCTGAGAGAGTTCCAGAGCTTCTGAAGTAGGGCAAATATATTCTTAGTACAACTGGAACTTTTGATATTAAAGATCTGTGAGTTCCCTGCAAGGAAGGCATCTTTGTAATTATCTAGTTAGATTAACAGACAGCATTTTCCTTGAGTCTCCCCTGAGCCAATTACCACACCTGTCTCCAAAGCGAAGAAACTCAGATTTTTCAGCTTGTGTTTTATTTTTTCTGGGTTAAAGACCTCACAGACCACTTCCTCTACCTCATTCTGCTTTAGAATACCAAGGTGAGCCAAAAATCTAGACTATCCTAAAAACATGTTGCTTGTCTGTAGGAAGGTACCCTTTTAACTCCTTGAAATCTCAGTTATCTGAGATGAAATTTTTATTTGACCTGAAGAATAAGGGAAGAATGGAGGGCAGAAACGTGAGGATGGGGCCTGGCTACCTTGAGAACGTGGGGAAAATGGGAGAGGGGTGCAAAGCGCTCCAAGCTCCCCAGCGTCAGCTGTGAATTTTGAGCAAAGAATTCACTTTACACAAAGAAGAAAGCTAAATATTTATGAGCAAGTACTATTTTCCGAACGTGATGTGAGGTATTTTCACATACATTATTCTGGCTTAATCTTTGCATCAGTTTTCTGAAGGGTATTATTATCACCATTCTTAGTGATTAGGAAAGAGTAGTTCAATCAATTGCTTGCCCAAGGTCACACAGCTCTGTAAATAAGAGCTAGGATTCAAATCCAGATTAGTCTGACTCCTAAGTCCACACTGTTTTTCATAAACCACCATCCTTTTGCAAACAGCAAAACTCCCTCACCTTTCTCTTCTTCTCAGTTATCACATCCGTTTGTGACTTTTCTAAGGATTTTGGAAAATTCAGTTGTACACATGAGCATGTGAAAATGGAGGCAGCAAGCTTTTTGCAGACTTGATGGTAACCACTTGCAGAATGCTTAGTATATGAATGCAACCCTATTATTGCCTAGTAATGGTGTGTATTATTATAATAACATACAATTATTTAGCTTGGGTAAAATTAGAATGGTATATATTTAAGATGTCATCCAGGTTCTATTTTTCGAGACACTCTGGAATATACTGTTACATTTAACAAATTGCATCATAATCGGTAACACATAGGAAGTTGATTTGCATTAAATTTTCACCTTAGGAATTTCCTGTTTTCTAGTAAGCTTTACCAATTTGAATTTATTAACACTGAAAATGCATTAATCAAATAACATACAGATCTTATACAATTCTTGATATGAGGAGTATCCATGGGAACAATTTGGCCCAGCTAGCTAAATGTCTAATGTGTTTGAGAGAGAAAAAGTTGCTTTGAGATGTATCTGCCCCCAGCTCCAGACTGCTGGGCAGCAAGCCCAGAGACCAGGTGCTGACACGCAGAGACCACCAAAACCACCAAAACCCTTCCCATTGCAGCAAGCTTACTAAGTAGCTCTGCTAGTACAGAAAATACTCAATTCACGAGGCAATAATTTTTCTGCTCTTTTGCTAAACCTTTGACTTTTAAGAGATGTCTCTCCTTCCCCCTCTGTGCCCATTAGAATATTGATTAGAAGAGGTGGTTAGAGCCAATATGTATCATTCTTCAACATCTTAGCAGTGGTGGTTAAAAAAAATTGGTGGTAGATAGTTTTGAAATAATAAGCCCAAATTAGTTTTTTCAAAATGTCATTGTTTTGAGGAATTCACGATTTCTCTGACTTTATTTGATGAACACGTATTTATTGGTCAGCTATGATGCCTCCATTCCTTTACAAGCTTATACTAGGATATACAAGTAAATTCAATGTAATATACAAGTAAGTTGAATACAAGGGAGTATGTAATCAGTGGTATGTACCACATTACTAGCCAGGATAATTAAGTTCAGTGAAGGTTTGCTGCTTACACATTGTGTGCCAGACTCAATGCTGGGTTCTAGGGATACCAAAGTGAACTGAAAATTGATTCTAAGCACCACCCCCTCAATTTATCAGATAGCCAGAGTTTCAATAAAAAATGTCTTGTAATGGGTGATGGCTACAGATGTAATTTATGTATTTAGGACAAGTTTAGTCTTGAATACGGTATTTGAGGGAGATATAAAACTTTGAAACTTTGGTCATCAGTCTGGGAGTCAGCGTATTCAGGAACGTGCTGGGGCTCCTTGCCCCTCAGAAATCCTGGCTGGGTGCTGATGTCAGCTTCTGCTCCTATTTGCTTAAGAATATCCTGCCTAATTTCTGGCTCCCTCCAGCTTGCAAGTCTCCAGGGAAGCTGCCTGTTTGCTAGTAGAGGAGAGAGGGAGGGTACGTAGTGTCAGTATCACCCTTGAGGAGACGCCAGGGCTGACCTGAGTTCCTGGGAACCATTCAGGGCATGAAGATTTACTAGGGCTTGGACCTCATCCACCATTGTAGTCAGGGGCCCAGAATCAAATTGGATAATGCAGACCGGATCCAGCTTGCCCGAGGGGTTTGGCAAGAAGGCAAGTGTCTGTGAGCCTGCTGGTGTATCGTGTTGGCTCTGCCTGCTGCAGAGAAACTCTGAGGTTGCTGTTGATTAACATGCATGCAATTGTTGGACCTCCATCCATGTGACGTGGTTCAGTGCCCTGGACAGTGTAGGTGGGGCCAGGACGTCCTCTGCCCACCCTTCCTCTCTTTAGGCTTCTTCTTGCTCTCAGTCGTTTGCCCTGTGGGGCGGGGTGCAAATTCTTTTTGGTTGCTGGTTGCCCCAAGGGACAGGGTGAGTCTTGTTAAGCAAGGAAGAAGCCGGTGGTGAATCTAGCTTTTGTCTTGCAATCCTTTGGGACAGGCTTACAACAGAGGATTTCATGATGAGTAGATTTTGGTCATTCTAAAAGAAAAATACATCTACTGATGTATTTGTCTCCTGGATGTGGTTTCTGAAGTCATATTAAATTACATTAAAAGCCCTTCTCTCATTGCCACTGGTCTTTTAGTATTCAGTAGACATTTAGAAAGATGATATGTGGGTGAAAGATAAAAAGCTGAATGATGGTCACTGCCTTGGGGAAGATGTTCTCTTATGGAGGAAGTGCACTGCTGGGCAGAGCAGGGAGGTCATTTTTGGGCAGCAGGATGGTTAGAATTCTATCTTCTGCCGCTCTGCTGTCGCTCAAAGTGTAGCTGAGCATTGCCAGACTAGTTATTTTAAGCTCCTGCAAACAATCTCATAGCTTTATTTTTGCCCTGGCTCTAGCAAATTGGGGCCCCCATGCAGTGCGCTGTTGGCATTAAAATGAATCTGAGCTGCTTAAGGGCTGGGGATATGGAGGGATGGCACAGTGGGGAGGGCAGACAACAGGGTAGGACCATTCAAGGATAGAGCATAAAGGATGCTTCTTTAGGAATCTACAGGGCTACAAGTACAGTTCTGTAGTGTGTGAATGCGAACATTGGTTTGAAAGCCTTTCCAATACTCTCAGAAAAAGAGATCTTTTCAGGCTACTTTGTATTTCATTTCCTTTTGTTCTCTTGTTTGAAAATTTGTATTTGCCCTTTATGAGGTTTTTTTAAATCTATCTATCTATATCTATCTATCTATCATCTATCTAATATATCTATCCATCCATCCATCCATCCTATCAATTAGTTTTGGAGAGAGAATTCAGTAGTGAGAGAAAGATGTTGAGAAAAGTATTTTGAGCGTACTGCTTATGAGTTTCAGTCAGTGGAAAAAGCAGCACACAGGAGAGGATAGTGCTGGCCTGTTATTAGTTAGAACACTTAAATTGCTCATGAGAAACAAGCACAAATGGTGGGCTGCAGTTTCCCATACATCTGGAGTCCGTGGGGACACACTAGGCTGAGGAAAAACAGTCCTCATTCTTACCATCTGTGCATCCTCTGTGATACATTGGGGATAAGGCAGGCTCGAAGTGAGTAGACAGATTAATCTGAGGGAATCTGGACTAGGTTATTTCCTCATTGGCTCAAGATTCCCTCAAATCTCATTGCTAGGATGTTTTTCTTTGCCTTGTGACCTTGTTCATATCCCATAGCTGCCTTATCAGGTTTTTACACCTTAGTGCGAATTAGTTTATTGGCTTCTTTCCTTAGATCCAGAGAGAATGATGAGTAGATGATGAGGGAGAGAGGTCAAAGGGAAAAAGAGTAAGAAAGCGGATGCTTGGGTGTATTGTAGGTCAACTTCTACCTGAAAACTTTGCTGAGGAGTGGTCGTGCCTGTGGGCTCAGCCTCAGGGCCTGCCAGCTGCAAGCACTTCCTGTGCCCTTCAGCAGTTCTCCAAACAGAACCTTCTTTCCATTCTTGAGATGTGACATCTGTTTTAAATTATGTCAATTGTACCTAGATAGTCAAGTGATTGACACCTTCTTCAGAATATGTGCAGAAACTATAGTAAAAGTGAGGAGCCAGATGCTTCCAGGAGAGTAAATTACTCCCTGCATGTAAGTTAGTCATGGGGTTGATGCATTCACTTTTTTAGGTCACCAATAAATTACTCCTGTAGAGTAGTAAATGGACCCAGTGTGGCCTGATGTCCTTGTACATGTAAAGAATGGGGACTCTTGCCTCTATGTAATATCTTTTCTCTAAATAATTAAAAATACTTAACACTTGGGATTTGTATGTTGATTTACCAGCATCTTTTAATCAGTTTCCTTAAAATCTTTGTAAGGTCCTTAAACAGGCAACTGTATTATTAATCAAATTTTTCTAAAAGGTAAGCCTCTGAAGCTAGGCCAAACTGCTTACCATAATAAATTACTATACTTACTTTTGCCTTTTGGGTGAATTCTCTCACCTCTAGGATTATATAAATTTTACACACCTCCAGGTCACATTTAAGTCATGTCATATTTTATATATATATATACACATACATACATACACATAAACTGTGATGGCTTTGTGATGTGTCCAGTTAGCTACTCTGGAACTACATTTCCCAGAACTCCCTTCCCTGTATGGTTTTTGGTTATTGTCACCACAGGAGATGTTTTACCCAAGATTTGGAAAGTTCAAGTGAAGTGGTGGTCATATTGAGTTCTGAAGGTCGGTGCTGGGCATTGGCACTGTGGCGACTCATGCATATTGGTGCGGGTCTGCTGGCTTGCCTGGTTGGTACAGGGCAGTTCCCAGTCCTGTGTCCCCTCCAACTCTCATCAGATCCCCCCTATCAGCTTCCCCAAGTGCTAAGACAACTGAATGTGCAGCACCAGCAGATCACCTAGGGCATCAATGTTGAGATGGTGAAAGACAGACTCGATTCCCAGGTCATCCTAATGGTTTCCTGTTGTCTTTCTTCTCATCTACATTCAGTGTTTCTCCCCAACTGTCAGTCTGGCTGATCTATAGTGAGTTAACTATAGCTGACTAGTCACAAAGGCAACAACCTGCATCAGCCCCACATAGACTACTCCCACAACTTCATATGCTTGAACCCCTACAATAAACCTCTTTTTTTGTATTATTTGGAATGATACAGTGATGCAACCCTGACTGATACATAAAAATTTAGATTTTTTAAACAAGCATGTGGAATGCAAGGTACATGAAGGTAGTAATCCTTTAAACTTTCTTTTTTCACTGCTCTATCTCCTGTCCCTAGCATAGTGCTTGACACATAATAATCCCTCACTAAATACTAATTGGATGAGAATCACAAGTTTGGGCTCTTTATCTACAGAGAGACAAGACACACAGTTCCTTAAGTTTTGATTTTATCTTGCATTTCAGATACCTATGGTATTTCCAGCTAGAGATTTGGCAACTGGTTATATACATCTGGAGATCAGTAGAAAAATCTGGATTGAAGCTATGGATTTGGAGATCATTAACATATAACAGGTATAGATAAGAATCCAGGAAGAGATGAGAAGGAGCAAGGGCTGAGAAAAGAACCTTGGAAAACAAAATTGAATGGTAGTTCTGAATCATTTACTTCCTGGTAATTGAATTTTATATCCATACCCTTGCAGTAGCTTCATGGTGGGTGAATGATACAGCCATACCTTGACATTGGGCTGGGCTCTATTACTTCCTTTGGCTGATGTATATGATATGAGCAGATGCTTGAAATGTGCTTGTGCACTTGGGCTTCCTCTTTTATGTTCTGGTCATCTGCTATGAGAGAAACCCAATTGTCCCCAATTGCCACTGTCCCTTCAGGCTGGGCCCCTAATAAAAAGAGGCAGAGAGGACCTGAACACAACTTGCAACCTGGACTCAAGTTCAACTTATGCACTGTCTGAAGCTGAGCCCACCCTAGTTAGATCAAACTATAGTTCATCTGCAGATTTGAAAGTGTGAAAATAAATACCTGTTATTGTAGGCCCCTGAGATTGGGGATAGTTTGTTAGGCAGCATTATTGTAGCAATTGCTGACTAATATAAATAACAACTATAAATTGAGGAAGAAGAACCTATGAAAGGATCTGAGAAGGAAGAGCCAGACAGGTAAGGGAGAATTCAGGTGAGAGGAGCATCACGGTTGCCAAGAAGAAGGGTCCCCTGGGGTTCTGCTGTCAGCCACCTCATGACCAGGCCCTGACAACCAGCAGCCGACAACCTCCACACAAGGCAGGGCCTGGTAACCCAATGGACTAGGGGGTCAACCAAGCCTACCAGACCACCCACATAGTCAGCCCGCCACAACAGAAGGACTTATGCATACCTTCTAGGGGGAACTCCTAGAGCATATAGCTTGGGTGATGAGAGGGGAGTGCATTGCTGGTATGCATAGGAATCTCCTCAAGAAGGCTGGAAAACCTACAAGATACATAAAATATAAATAGCAACTTAAGCAAAATGAGATGACAGAGAAACATGCTTCAGATGAAGGAACAAGATAAAACCCCAGAAAAAGAACTAAGTGAAGTGGAGATAGGCAATCTACCTGAGAAAGAGTTTAAGATAATGATTGTTAATATGATCAAAGAACTTGGGAGAAGAATGGTTGTACAGAGCAAGAAGTTAGAAGTTTTTAACAAAGAGTTAGTTAGAAAATATAAAGAACAACCAAACAGAGAAGAATAATACACTAACCCAAATGAAAAATACACTAGAAGGAATCAACAGTAGACTAAATGATACAGAGAAACAAATCAGCAAGTTTGAAGACAGAGTAGTGGAAATCACTGAAGCTAAACAGAAAAAAGAAAAAAGAATGAAAGACATGAAGACAGTTTAAGAGACCTCTGGGACAAAATTTAGTGCACTAACATTCACATTATAGGGGTCCTAGAAGGAGAAAAGAGAGAGAAAGGGGCTGAGAACATATTTGAAGACATAAAAGCTGAAAACTTCCCTAACCTGGGAAAAGAAACAGTCACCCAAGTCCTGGAAGCACAAAGAGTTCCATACAGGATTAACCCAAAGAGGAATACACCAAGACACATTGTAATCAAAATGACAAAAATTAATGATAAAGGGAGGATATTAGAAGCAGCAAGGGAAAAACAACAAATAACATACAAGGGAATTCCCATAACGCTATCAGCTGATTTTTCAGCAGAAACTCAGCAAGCCAGAAGGGAGTGACACAATATATTTAAAGTGATGAAAGGGAAAAACCTACAAACAAGAATACTCTATCCATCAAGGCTCTCATTCAGATTTTATGGAGAGATCAAAAGCTTTACGGACAAGCAAAAGCTAAAAGAGTTCAGCACCACCAAATTAGCTTTACAACAAATGTTAAAGGAATGTATCTAGGTGAAAAAGAAAAGTCCACAGCTAGAAACAAGAAAATTATGAAATGAAAAAGCTCATCAGTAAAGAAAAACACACAATAAAGGTAGGAAATCATCCACACACAAAGCGAGTAGGAAGGTTAAAAACAAAAGTAGTAAAGTCATCTATATCCACAATAAGCAAACAAGGGATATACAAACAATTAGATGTAAAATATGATATCAAAAACAGTAATCATGAGGGAAGGAGAGTACAAATGCAGGGTTTTAGAAATGCATTTGAAATTAAGAGATCAGCAACTTCACACACACACACACACACACACACACACACACACACACACACACATATATATATACACCTCGTGGTAACCACAAACCCAAAATCTATAACAGATATACACACACACACAAAGAAAAAGGAAACCAAACATAGCACTAAAGATAGTCATCAAATCACAAGAGAACTAAAAAAGAAGAAAGGAAAAAAAAAGACCTACAAAAACAATCCCAAAACAGTTTATGAAATGATAATAAGAACAAACATATTAATAATAACCTTGAATATACATGGACTAAATGCTCCAATTAAAAGACATAGAGTGGCTGAATGGATACAGAAACAAGACACATATGTATGCTGCCTACAAATACTCATTTCAGAGCTAAAAACTCACACAGACTGAAAATGAGGGGATGGAAAAAGGTATTCTATCCAAATGGAAATCAAAAGAAAGCTGGAGCAGTGATACTCATATCAGACGAAATAGGCTTTAAAATAAAGACTGTTACAAGAGACAAAGAAGGACACTACATAATGATTAAGGAATCAAACCAAGAAAAGGATATAACAATTGTAAATATATATGCACTCAACATAGCAGCACCTATGGCTGCTATGGCAACCATACATATGGCAATACATATGGCAAATATTAATGGACATAAAGGAGAAATCAATAGTAACACAATAATAGAAGGGGACTGCAACACCCCACTTACATCAATAGACAGATCCTTCAGACAGAAAATAAATAATGAAGCACTGGCCTTAAATGACACATTAGACCAGATGGACTAAATTGATATACATAGAGCACTCCATCTGAAAGCAGCAGAATACACATTCTTTTTAAGCACACATGGAATATTCTCCAGGAAAGAACACAAGCTAGGCCACAAAACACACCTTGGTACATTTTCTTTTTCTTTTTTTTATTGACGCCTTGGTACATTTTAAAAAATTACAATCATGTCAAGCATCTTTTCCAACCACAAAGCTGTGAGACTCTAGTCAACTACAAGAAAAAGCTGCAAAAAACACAAACACATGGAGGCTAAACAATATGCTATTAAACAACCAATGCATCACTGAAGAAATCAAAGAGAATATCAAAAAGCACCTAGAGACAAATGAAAATGAAAACACAACAATTCAAAACCTATGGGATGCAGCAAAAGCAGTTCTAAGAGGGAAGTTCATAGTGATACAAGCCTACTTCAGGAAACAAGAAAAATCTCAAAGAAACAACTTATCTTCACACCTAAAAGAACTAGAGAAAGAAGAACAAATAAAACCCAAAGTTAGTGGAAGGAAAGAAATCATAAAGATGAGAGCATAAATGAATGAATTAGAAATAGAAAAGATCAATGAAGCCAAAAGCTAGTTCTTTGAAAAGATAAACAAAATTGATAAACCTTTAACCAGACTCATCAAGAAGAAAAGGAAGAGGGCCCAAATCAATAAAATCAGAAATGAAAAAGGAGAAACTGACATCACAGAAATATAAAGGATCATAAGAGACTACTATGCAAAACTACATGCCAATGAAATGGACAACTTAGAAGAAATGGACAAATTCTTAGAAAGGTACAACCTTTCAAGACTGAACCAGGAAGAAATAGAAAATATGAACAGACAAATTACCAGTAATGGAATTGAATCAGTAATTTAAAAACTCCCAACAAACAAAAGTCCAGGAGCAGATGGCCTCACAGGTGAATTCTACCAAACATTTAGAGAAGAGTTAACACCTATCCTTCTCAAATGAATCCAAAAAATTGCAGAGGGAGGAAAATTTTCAAACTCATTCTATGAGGCCAGCATCACCCTGATACCAAAACCAGACAAAATATCACAAACAAAGAAAATTACAGGCCAATATCACTGATGAACATAGAGGTTGTCTTATATTCTTTACTTTTATATGCTTTTATCTCTCTCTCTGTATACCCATCCACCCATTTGTCCATCTGTCCCTCCATCCATCTGTGCATGCATGCATCCATTATCCATACATTCCTCCTCCACATTATTCCTTCAAGGCTGTCAGGGAACTTACGGACAATATTATATTGAAATATTAAACTAAAAATAAAAATATCAATGCACAGAAATCTCTTTTTTTTATAGTTTTATTTATTTATTTTTATTTTTGGTTGCGTTGAGTCTTTGTTTCTGTGTGAGGGCTTTCTCTAGTTGCGGGAAGTGGGGGCCACTCTTCATTGCGGTGCGCAGGCCTCTCGCTATCGCGGCCTCTCTTGTTGCGGAGCACAGGCTCCAGACGCGCAGGCTCAGTAACTGTGGCTCACGGGCCTAGTTGCTCCTCGGCATGTGGGATCTTCCCAAACCAGGGCTCGAACCCGTGTCCCCTGCATTGGCAGGCAGATTCTCAACCACTGCACCACCAGGGAAGCCCCACAGAAATCTCTTGCGTTCCTATACACTAATGATGAAAAATCTGAAAGAGAAATTAAAGAAACAGTCCCATTTACCATTACAACAAAAAGAATAAAATACCTAGGAATAAATCTACCTAAGGAGACAAAAGACCTATATGCAGAAAACTATAAGACACTGATGAAAAAATTAAAGATGATACAAACAGATGGAGACATAGACCATATTCTTGGTTTGGAAGAATCAACATTGTGAAAATGACTATACTACCCAAAGCAATCTACAGATTCAAGGCAAAAAATCTACAAACAATAAATGCTGGAAAGGGTGTGGAGAAAAGGGAACACTCTTGCACTGTTGGTGGGAATGTAAATTGATACAGCCACTATGGAGAACAGTGTGGAGGTTTCTTAAAAAACTGAAAATAGAACTACCATACGACCCAGCAATCCCACTACTGGGCATATACCCTGAGAAAACCATAATTCAAAAAGAGTCATGTACCACAGTGTTCATTGCAGCACTAGTTACAATAGCCAGGACATGGAAGCAACCTAAGTGTCCATCAACAGATGAATGAATAAAGAAGATGTGGCACATATATACAATGGAATATTACTCAGCCATAAGAAGAAACGAAATGGAGTTATTTGTAGTGAGGTGGATGGAGTTAGAGTCTGTCATACAGAGTGAAGTAAGTCAGAAAGAGAAAAACAAATACCATACGCTAACGCATATATATGGAATCTAAAAAAAATAAAATGGTTCTGAAGAACCTAGGGGCAGGACAGCAATAAAGATGCAGATGTAGAGAATGGATTTGAGGACACAAGGAGGGGAAAGGGTAAGCTGGGATTAAGTGAGAGAGTGGCATGGACGTATACACACTACCAAATGTAAAATAGATAGCTAGTGGGAAGCAACCTCATAGCACAGGGAGACCAGCTCAGTGCTTTGTGACCACCTAGAGGGGTGGGATGGGGAGGGTGGGAGTGAGATGCAAGAGGGAGGGGATATGGGGATATATGTATATATATAGCTGATTCACTTTGTTATACAGCAGAAGCTAGCACAACAATGTAAAGCAATTATGCTCCAATAAAGATGTTAAAAAATTTCTTTAAATAAAAATAAAAAATAAAAATATCAGAATCAAGAAAAATATAGATAAGAACATATGTAGACACATGGTGAATGCCCCAAACAATTTTTTGACTGAGTGATTGAATAGCAACCCAGCAAGAAAATTATGCTCATAGACCCCATTCTAGAGCTCTGGATTTACAGTTTAGAAATCTACCATTGCAATTAGGTTATATTTTAAGATATAAAAGGGAATTTGAGTAAGTTAGCATGAAAAGAAAGTAATATTTAAATCATAAATGCTCACTATGGAAAGCTTTTAGTTAAAACAAATTCTCCTTTGTGTCTTAAATTACACAGAGAAAGAAGTTATTTTTATGTAATTTCCTCCATTCTTACCAGACCATATGATCTGTTTCTCTTGTCATACCTGTTCCTTAGGACGGATAAAACAAGTAAGGTTGTCAGTTGTTAGACCTTAGAGAATAGAGAATATATTACTATTTATCTTTTCAGAGATGGAGAAAAGGCTGCAAAATACACATTGAATTCTAATTTTTTCATATACACAAAAACTTGTCTTCTGTCTCCTTTAAAAGGAGATCGGTTTTTCGTTTCACTTACTTATTTTTATAATTTACACCTAGTAAAATATAAGATTATTTTTATGTTCAAGGAATTTTGGCCAAAAAGAAAAGAAAAGAAATTTGGCTCTCTTGCTTAATTAATGCCTTTTCCAGCTTCTCTTCAATTGGTAGGAAAATGAAATTAGTATAATAAACCCTATGTGATCAACATATTTCAAAATTATGCTACTGTTGATACTTAAAAGATAGATTTAAATGACTAGTTCCATCTCCCTTTTAAGTTTAGTATTCATATAAAACTATTTAGCAAATATAACTATGTATCCCCTTGAGTTCCAGAAAGAGCCTTTTAAGAAGATAAAATATAAGCCAATCCAAGTCACTGATAGCCTCAGGTTTCAGGGCAATTTCCTCCAAAACTTCTGGCAACACAATTAACTCCAGTCATTTCCCAGACCTTTCCTACATCCCAACTACTGCTGTGATCATCTAGTGACAGGTCATCCTTCTAGATGGGAGATAAGTCTTTCTTGATGATATCCAAGGTTTTAGTCATTGCATATCTTCTCTTGACTTTTAAGGTAGCTTTTCCTTACTCTGTTGATCAGTACCTAGATTGAAACCCTTTCATAGAATTCTATGAAATTCATTCATTCATTCACCAAATATATTTTTAGGGCCTTCTATGTGCCAGACACTACACTAGAACCTAGGAATACAATGATGAACCAGACTGAATTTCTTTATGGAACATTCTCTTTAGTGCTGGAGACAGATAAATAGAACAATACATCATGATAAGAATTCTTGTTACTGAATTGGTCACCTGGACCTGCCCTGAGGTCCTAGGCAGGGCCAAGACCCCTTGTCTCAGCTGGGGAGGTTCTTTTCCCACTTGGATTTGCACAGCCAGTAATGAAACTGATGCTGAGACTGAAACAACACAAGCTTTATTCAATGGCCAGAGAATGGAGAAGCTGGAACTTAGTTTGCAAATCAACTTCTCAACCCCATTTGGGCTGAAACACCATATATATAGGAGGGTCGAGGTAAAAGGGAGGGAACTGAGTAAAGAGAGAGAGGAATGTTCATGCTTATATGAGAACAGGGCTGTGGTTTGGACCTGGAACAGAGGCAACACTCTTTTTCAGTCCTTGTATGGGCTCTTCCCGCTGTTGTCATGGCAGTTGTCAACTGTCATGATGCTGGTGGTTGTGTCATTTAGCATGCTAATGTACTACAATGAGTATATAAAGTGGCTCAAGGTCTACTGGAAATCAGGTCTTCCCCCGTCTTGGGCCTAGCTGGTTCTAATTAGTTCTTGTTTTCCTCTTTGCAGTTTCCTCCTTTTGTGGTTGAGGCTGAAACTCAGATAAGAGCAGTTGATTTCCATTCGAGGGAGGGGCAGGGGTCTGATTCTGGGGTAAAAGCCTGGTACCACTCTCATCATATTTATATTTCTTTATTCCTCTTACTGGCTCAAAGCATCTAAACTTGGTGTGGGGAAGTAGTAGTCTATGAACATCTTAGAAGTCTTAGACTCTTAGAAGTCTAGGTATGTTTTATGATAATTAAAAAATTTTAAATTCACTTTGATGAGAACTAAAATTTTTTTAAAGAGTATTCTTGGTTATCTGGATGAGGAATTTGTAACAGTGATATTCTGCAATTTTTGTGCTCAAGTGTAAATACCGTCATTCAAAAAATATCAGTTGTAATAAACAGAATTGTATTCATATTGAAAGATTTATTTTGTACACAACAGCATTTGTTATATAAAATTAAAGCCGTTAATCATAATTTGTTGGTCTTGTTTTCACTTAATATATGAAATATTTAATTTTGTAGTCGTATAAGAACATAAGCGGAAATAGTTAATACCAAGGTTTGTGCTTTTATTATTAACATTTAGTAGCATTCTGATAGATTCCATATAGGTCAAAATGCATGGGTCTGCACTTAAAATTATAGGGTAATTTTCCTTTGAAAGGAGTTTGGACATTACTTCTGTTCAAAGAACTTAGTTCTGGTTCTATGTCAGTGATCATTCAGGGATGCTATTCCATAAAATCCCTTTTCTTCATCACCCTTAAATGGGTGATAACTATCATCGGAGAGCTTACAATACCTAGTCAGTCCCTATTTGTACCCTCAGCTCCTGAAGAAAGGGGACGCCCGGCTACACGTGATGGCAGAATATAATTTAGAAATACCCCAAGGGCTGAGAGTTTTTGAACCCCATTAACAATTATCTAAATGGAACATAAAAACATTCAAGCAATGTTAGGCACAGTAACCCTCTGGGTTATTTGCAGATTGGATTTTCAGTTTTTAAAATGGGCCATTTGTACTCCCAGGATGCGAGGAGGCATGGAGGATATATGGCAATCACGCTTTAATGTCGGTGGAAAATTAGAAAATGAAAACAAATGCTATGTATTGGATAGAATACGATTTGTATGCATATTTAAGCGAAAACTTCAAAGAAATTCCAGGCTTGAGGCTGGGCACTGCTTTGGGATGTGCTAGGGAAACTTCCAGGCTCTGGCAATCTCCCTTCTCTGTCTTCAAGGGCTACTTTGGTGGAAACCTTTGGAAAGCATTGCACCTGGGAAATGCTCCAAAGAGCTAGAAACCTGAAGCTGTTCTCTCCCTATCAGATTTTGAGCATTTGCCTGAGAGATTGAGAAGTTTCTTTTGTGAGATTCCCTTGAGGTAGTTTGTGGACTCTTGGGTATATTCTGGTACTCCCTATCACCCCGTTATGACAGTGATTGTATTTTTCTTTGTTCAATTTATAGCAAAGTGCTTATTGCACGTAAGGGGTTGAAGACATTTGCAATAGTTACTACGCTCTCTCTGGGATTTTCTGTCTACAGGTTGTAAACCACAAAATAGTTGAAGTTCCTTTCATCTGATCATCTCATTCTCATCATCTCCTGGTCTCTGCTTACTAGTGAATCAAGTCCACTCATTCATTCAACAACGTTGCTGGGTCCTTCAAATGCAAGGAATCATCGACATGTAATTGGAAGCTCTAAATATGCTTTTCCACAACTCTCTTTTCTATTAAATATGACATCTCCTTGCCTTTGGTTTCAATGTATTATCTATTTAATGTGGGTTCATTAGCCTTAATGTCTCTGTTTTAGTCCGATTGCATCAATAAGCTCAATAGCCAATTTGGACCAGATCTCTCAATTACCTTTCCAATTTGGTGGCCAGTTAAATCAGCAGGCCAAATAACCAGATTTGGGCCCAGAGACATGAGCCCATTTATCTTCTCAGTCTTCCCAAGCCTCTTGTAAATTCATCTACCAACATCTTGTGTCTATCATTTGCCTGACTCTGCCTTTGAATAGTGCTTCTCAGAGCAGGTGGTGGTAGTGCGGCAGGTGTGAATTTAGGACCTCCGCTGGTATGTGTATTTGTATATTTTGAAGTATATTCTAAAATTATCATGACCTGAGTTATTTCAAATCTTAATACTTAATTTAATTTTTTTCAAATAACAATAAAGGAAGGTGGATGATTTTATGTTTTTAAAAGAAGACATGGGTTTAAAGAGATTGTAAAAGATGGCCTTAGAATTTACAGAGAGGATGAGATCTTGTCTGCCTTCCAGATTTCACCCAGCACCACACACAGTGATAACACTTTACTTTTAAAACTCCATTCCTGAGAATTCAGGGTAATTGTGGCTTATCAGAAGGTCAGATTTCCAGCAATCTCTACATCTTAAGAACAAGGAAATAATAAAATAAACAGAAGCCTTTAGAGACTTTGAGTATACATGTAATATGCTGGTCTGGAAAATCATGCCCCTATTTTAGTTACAAAATGGCTGTTTTGGTCCACAAACTGTAATAGAAATGTTGTTAGAACTTTTAGGACAGTAAGAAGAAAGTCCTATCCTTTGATTATTCCCTGTTCCTTCTTTCTGCTGCTTGGAATGGGACTGTAATGGTTAGAACTCCAGAGCCTTTTTAGAGTATGACAAGTCACAAAGGGCAGAGACAAGCCAGAGGCCTCTGATAGCATTGTGGAGTCCTCCCACCTGGATTGCTTACCTCTACACTACCTTTATACAAGTGAATACACCTTTGCATTTAAGCTACTGCAGTTGGGTTTCTGTTACTCACAGCTGAACCTAACTTTAACTGATACACCTTGTTAATTTGATTTCTCAGTAGCTTAAAAGGACCAAATTAGAAGGAGGAAGGGCTGCTTCTGGTAGCAAGTGAGGAAACAGAAAAATTATTCTAGGCCAGGAAACCAGTTAATGGTGATGTGGCTGACGTCAATACAGCAAGAAGGCAGGAAAAGGTGTGGAATATTTCATAAAGTTTTTTATTGAAGATGGTTGATGTTTAAAAAAACTCTGACAGCTAGGGTAAACTTCAGTTACTTTTAGATTTGACACTTTAGACACTTAATTCCCCTTATCACCCTTTTTGTCAACAACATTGATGGAGCTAGCCATTGTGTGAATGGGGACAGAAAACAAACACACTATAACTCTGCATTCAAGCTGTTCACCATAGATCCTGGGAGGGTGAGACATTGTCTGAGTGAGTATTCAGGGGTGTGGATGTACATTTATTTTGTGTAAGTGGGTAGTCAGGACAGCTTATTGTTTCAGAGAATGCTCCTCTGGCTACCCATAGCTGTGTAAGTTGTCTTGGGTCAAGTGGGGAGATGGTGGCTGAATGTGAAACCCAATAGTCCAAGCTCCTAGTTTGGTTCTCTAACAAATGACACTGCCTAGCTTGCCCTAAACTCTCTTTAAATAACTACAATTTATTTCCTTCTTGACTACATTCTGACAAAGGGGCTCCTGTTCTCTTCCTTTCTGTCACTCCCAGAAATACCAGCACAAGAAAGCTTCATCAGCAACAAAGGTCAGTGTCAGACAAAGCTTATTGTCTGGGCTGGTGATTTTATTCCAGGAAGAGAGCTCTTAAAATAATACCACAATACCAAAAAGCAGAGCTGGAACTTATTCATCTCTGAACCTTTCACAGTTCTATTTTGTAAACCCAACACACTGAATAAATTAATTTTCAAAATCTACGGGACTCCTTAGTAACTACCCATTTTTGTGGGTAGAGATAATTCCTTGAATGGAACATGAGCAGAGAGTTGATTTTAAGTAAGGAAATGGGGTCAGGGAGAGGTTAAGTGGTCGGCCTGGGGTCAGATAGCAAGCTGGTGACTCAATGTTGCAGCTCCTGGATCTGAGTCCTGCAAAGAAAACCAGAGCCCATTTCCTCTTGATAAGTTAGCTACCCCATATCTGTGGTCTGTGTAAGCTTTTAAGAGCCACATTCCTTTTCTGATTGCAGACCTGAGCTCCCGTGACTTTCATCGGAGTCTGGAAAACACTTTCAAGGTCAGACTGTGGTATACAGAGGGCAGAGCAGCACTTCATTTACCACTGAAAATCATTATGAAATTCATAGGAGTTGCCATCTTTTTGGTGTCTTATGATCTGCATCCAGTACATATTCCCGATAACCAGTCTATAGAACAGAGGGTGATGCCTCAGAAATGATGATGACCTGTGTTTATGGAGAGCTTGCTATGTGTCAGCTACTCCATGAAGAGTTTCACATGGATCATCCCATTTGATCCCCACCATGACCTTGTTGGGTCCTTTTTACCAATGAAGATGTTGAGAATTTTCAGGGGTAAGTACCGAGCCCACATTGACACTGCTAGAAGGCGACTCTGTGATACAAAATTCCTGTACACTCCTATTGACTTTTTCCTCTCAATTTTGTTATTTCAGTATTTTTATAGGTTAAAACTGTGTGTGGCTATAATTTTCATTCTAGCCTTAAGCAAAAGGTCTGACTAAAAAAAATTGAGATTTTAATAGTGAGGTTGATTGTCCTTCCTGCGAACAGATCAAAGATGCCTCTTATTGGCTGCTGTTTGGGATCTTAGTTGTAGTCTTCAGAAAATAACTGTTTCCAAACTAGAAGGCTGAAAATCAAAATATTTGAAAGTGGAACTCTATTTGAAAGTTCATGATGTATGGTGACCCTTCCCCAGTCTTTCTTGGATTTCTTCCAATAATCTTCATTTTCTGGAAAACACGACCCATTAAACTAAAAAATATGATGGAATGGACGTCTACGGAAGTTTTTGTTACTTGAAAACTTTTCTTTTAAAAAATGGACTTAATGTAGGTTTGTTGGAGAAGCATCTATTTCTTTTTAATGGGAGACAACAATTACAGATAAATAAGAAAAATACAACTTAAGTCTTAGAATTTTTATTGTTTTAGGTGGCAAAATGTCACCTTAGAAACCAATAGTTAGACATTGTAAATTGAGTTAAAAGTTTTAGCAAGAAATGATTTTATTAAACAATGTATTGGGCAAATTTGTGTGTGTGTGTGTGTGTGAGACTTTGGAGCATTGGTAGACTTCAGAATTCAGATAAACCAACTCTCATCAAATCAATTACAAATGCAAGAGGGAGGGGACCAAGAGAAAATGAAAAGAATGAGAGGGGCATACTGTAATTCTTCAAGATATGAAATTTTGAGCTTTTTAATATAGTACACATTATGAACTAACTTGCAAGGATATAAAATGTTAAGTTGGAACCTCAGGACCTCTTTATTAAGACAAAATGGCTAAAGCATCCCACCACCTCTGGCAGCAGACCTAAACTGTAGGCTACTCTTTTGGAGATTGTGAGCAAATTTCCTAAAAGCTAAAACTATAATTTTTAAAGCTATTAAAATAACTCTTAAAAAAAGTTGTAAAAGCAGTGTTCATTGTGAAAAAATAAAATAGAAAGCGCAGATAAGTGAAAAGGAGGAAATAAGAGTTACTCACAGTCTTATCACCTAGAATAGCCACTGTTAATACCTTGGGGTTTGTCCTTGCAGGTCCTCCATAACTGTGTGTCCACACACAAACAAGCACACATTTAGATCATTTTACATACTATTTTATAAAAAACTTCTTCCATTTCATTAGAAACCATGATTATGATGTTAATATCCATAAGTATTTTTATATTACATAATTTTCCATGGCTGTAGTTGGACATTTGAGATTGTTTTTGATATTTTGCTTCTATAAAGACTGTTGGATAACTTTTCCTTTTAGGAAAACTTTGAACCTTCTCCTAATTATTTTCTTAGGTTGAGTTCTTATTTTTATAATTTCTGGATTAAAGGGAATGCAGAGGAAACCCTCAGAATGGTAGAAAATATTTGCAAACAAAGCAACTGACAAGGAACTAATTTCCAAAATATACAAACAGCTCATGCAGCTCTATGTCAAAAAAAACCAAACAACCCAGTCAAAAAATGGGTGGAAGACCTAAAAAGACATTTCTCCAAAGAAGACATACAGATTGCCAACAAACACATGAAAAGATGCTCAACATCACTAATTATTAGAGGAATGCAAATCAAAACTACAATGAGGTATCACCTCATACGGGTCAGAATGATCATCATCAAAAATCTACAAACAATAAATGCTAGAGAGGGTGTGGAGAAAAGGGAACCCTCCTACACTGTTGGTAGGAATATAAATTGGTACAGCCACTATGGAGAACAGCATGGAGGGTCCTTAAAAAACTAAAAATAGAGCTACCATATGACCCAGCAATTCCACTCCTAAGCATATATCTGGAGAAAGCCAGAATTTGAAAGGATGCATGCATCCCGATATTCATTGCAGCACTATTTACAATAGCCAGGTCATGGAACCAACCTAAATGTCCATTGACAGAGGAATGGATAAAGAAGATGTGGTACATATATTCAATGGAATATTACTCAGTCATAAAAAGGAATGAAATAGTGCCATTTTCAGAGATGTGGATGGACCTAGAGATTGTCATACAGAGTGAAGTAAGTCAGAAAGAGAAAGACATATATTAATGCATATATGTGGAATCTAGAAAAATGGTACAGATGAACTTATATGCAAAGCAGAAATAGAGTCACAGATATAGAGAACAAATTTATGATTACCAAGCGGGGAGGGAGGAGTGGGATGAACTGTGAGATTGGGATTGACATACATACACTACTATGTATAAAATAGATAACTAACGAGAACCTACTGTATAGCACAGGGAACTCTATTCAGTGAGTAGAAATCTGAAAAAGAGTGGATATATGTACACGTATAACTGATTCACTTTGCTGCACAGCAGAAACTAACACAACATTGTAAAGCAACTATACTCCAATAAAAATTAATAAAAAAATAAAGGGAATGCAGATTTGGAGACTTTTGAAACAGTTCTATAGTGCCCACTGGAGAGGTTTACCAGTTTACACCATGATTATTGGTATGTATAAGCCAAGGTTAGCTTGGAAAGTCTGAAGAATTATTTTTGGTGACAACTGTGACTGCATTGAAAATTGTGAATGTTAGAAATAATATCTTTTGTGTGGTTAGCTTAGAGTAAAAGATGTCACTACATGGTATATATTATTATTAATAGTTAATATTGAGATCTAAGATTTTTTTACAGGTCTAATTGAATATCGTGCAAATTCACTGACTGCTGGTCTTTCTAAGTCGTGAACATTTAGCAAGTTTAGATATAATTAAAATATGATATCTGAAGAGATTTTGAAAAAACTGGCATATGTGGAAAGCAGATGCTTTGTATTGATAACAGCTAAGGTTTGCATTTGGAATGTTGAACCATAAGGATAAGGCTAATATCTTTTAGAATATGTGGATGTTTTTAGCAAGGAAGCATATGTTTAAGAGAAAAAAATCCCTCACATAATTTTAATAGTTAATTTTTAGTGGGATAGTCTTTCCTAATGGTGCTTGAATTATTTAACACTCTCCCTTTATGGAACTATCATATGATACATAGGGTTGTATTTTAATTGTGGAATTTGCACTTTAGCTCTTTTAATCAGAGCAATAATTGGGATGAAAAAGTCACCCTTGTCTGTATTTCTGAAAGTTTTAGATAGGCTACTTTTTGCAATACCACAGCAGGCTATCCCTATTCATTCCCATTACTTGAGATTAGGTGGAACTCCATTTTATATTAATTAATTAATTAGTTTATTCAATCAACATATTTATCAGATATCTACTGTGAACCAGGTCCTGTTTAAGTCACTAGCAACAGAGGGATGAACAAGAAACACCAGCTTTTCTCTCATGGAATATAATATCTGAACTATACACTCTCCCCCACCAACCTCCCCTGGGCTAGCATTCTGTATCTCCACTGCTTCACTGGATTGTAATTGCCTGTTTATCAGCCAGTCTCTTCACCACACTGCTGATCTCCTTATGGGTAGAGTCTCTCTCAGGCTTCCTGCTCTGTTTTCAGCCTCTGGCACAGTCCCAACTAAAGTTGTTCCATCTATACGTATTGGATGGATGAATGTTCATTTACTATCCCTTCAGTTTACTTTAGAGCTATGTTTACCTTGTCTAAAACAATTGTGTTTATCTCACAACCACAAGAAACTTCTGTTTGACTTCAATTTAACTTTTACAGGTTAAAGTCCTACTGCATCCCCTCACGCACCCTATGCTAAATCACTTCTAGTTCTCCAAGTGGGTCCTGTTCCTTTACTCATACTTTCCCGTTGCCTAGAATAACAATCTCTCTTTGTTTCTCTTCTTCGAGGCCTAGCTCACATTAACCTGCTCTGTGAAGCCTTCCCTAGTTGCCCTGCTTAGAAACTATCACTATTTACTCCTTTCATGCTGCTATAGAGCACTGATTGAACCTCTTTAGAGTACTTTTCTCTTTTTTCCCCCTGCCTTCCCCAACATCAAATAATAATTCCTTGTTATTAGTCTTGTTTAGTCTGTGTCTTCCTTCCTTGAATGTAAGCTCCTTTGAGTAAGGAGCAGGTCTCATTCATTTTGGTTTCTTCCACAATGTCCCATGGGCTTTGCACATAGTAGGAGGCCAATAAATGCTTACAAAATGGATGAACGAATGAATATATGAATATACTCTCCACAGTGAATGGACTTCATGTGTAACTCAGTGGGAGAAGCTTCAAATGTGTACTTGGGATTAATAACATTAGATAAAGGGAAGGGCAGTCCATGGGGAGGGACACGGGAAGGATATGCATGGACCAGAAAAGGAAATGTGTTTAATGCAGAGAGCAATAAAGGGATAAGACTGACTAACAGGTGAGTTTAGAGTCCAGAGGGCTTTGGGTATGGGACCGAGGAACCTGGCCTTGGCTCAAGGTGAGCCATATTCTTGGTTCTTGAATTGAATGTCAGATATCCAGATATGTGTGGCACCAACTCATGTTCTCTTCCATCTGTTCCTATGTTCTTGACCAATGCATTCAGTAGGATATATGTCATAGCTATAAAAGATTTTGGTGATAACTTTCATCTAACCAAAGCAGGTGTTATATTCAACTGGTGGTTATGGGAAAATAATACTTCTAACAGTACTTTACATTTGAATGACACTTTAAAGTATACAAGCTGTTTTCTAGTATATTATGCTTTTACCCGCACAAGAATTCTGAAAGATGCTGAAGGGGAAACTGAGTCCAAGGTAGCACAAATAGTATAATACTAGAGTTAAGACTTCTGGGGATACTGAAACCAAGTCTAGTATTTTTTCTCTACAATTCTCTTATCTTTGCAATCACGAAGGTAGTTGGGAAAGACAAGGAATGGATGATGAGAGTAGAGTGGAAGAAAAAGGAGAGGTGAAGCTGTGATTTATTCATTCACTTAGTGACCGTATATCAAGCACTCTTCCTCTGCTCTCCCCTCCCCATACCAGCCCGTGTCTCAGTCCTCAAGGATACTCCAGGCAGGAAATTGAAAGACAGAGGGATAAGGGCCTTGGGAGCACTCAGTGGGATACCTAGTCTAGTTTTGGAAAATCAGGAAAGCTTTTTAGAGAAAGAGACATCAAGACTGAGAGTTAAGGAAGGCAAAGGAGAACCTAGGTGAATGGGGTTGGGTGTTGAGGGTGGGGAAAAAGTTGCAAGCCAGGTCGTGAAATTGCACAACTGATCTAGGGCAAAAAACACACACCCTAGAATGGAAAGATAACTTTCAGAATGTGGGCAAAATGGGCAGCAGAGTGAGTCTTGAATCTCTGTTTCCTAGGGTTGCTCTTTCCCTGCCCCCCTCCCTCACCCCCTGTGCTCTTTTTTTTTTTTTTTTTTCTCAATGAGGAGGGGGAATAAGCGTCTGGCCTCTTTGGCCCAAGGTCTACTGTGTTTTTATACTGAAAGGCCCATGGGAGAGTAATTAATTGTGTGCCTGACCCTATTTTATCAATGAATTTTCTATTCCAGCCCCAGTGGTGCCCATAGTGATCTAACCTGATGTCGCTCACACTTCCTGCATTCTCTGCAAGCTTGGATGCAAGGCTCTATTAATACTCAACCAGGTTGAAGATGTAGTTGCTTCTCTTTGGAAGAGATTGGCATCCGTAACTCAGAGAACAAATAGAAAATATACACTGGGAGGAAAGGAGTAGATGTGATGGTGAGTTATAGATGGGAAAAAGAAAAAGTTAATAATTTTGAAGATGTTGCATGATTACATTATTTTAGTGATTAGAAAATACTTCTTCTTGTAGTATTTGCAATGATTGATGTTTACAGAATCTATGTATATTCTGATTACTGTACTCTTTTTCTTCCCATTAAAAATTAATTCTCTGCTTCGATGAGACTCTTAAATTTTATTTCTCATTAAGGTAATATGGCTGAAAGCTAAAGCAGCATAGCTGAAGTTATGCTTGAACTGTATTTTAAAAGAATTTTCTTAAAATGTAAAACAAAGTTACCTATTTTTGAATTCAGAAGTCAGTATATGTTCCACAGTGGCTCTGAAAATCAGAATCTCAGTATATCAGTTGAACATTGACTTTTAAAAAAATGTATGAGTTAATTTAACGTATTTACAGACTGCCAGAATGCAAGAAAAATGGTTTCTTTCTGAGTTGAGCTCAGAGAGTCTATTTTGCCAGAAAAATAGAGCCAAACATATTAATATCCAGTGACTTTTCAAAGTCCAGGCAACTGGAGGAATGCATTTGAAGGAGAGGAATTCATTGTTTTAGTCAGTCTGGCAAATAGGAACGGAAAAGTCAGTGACCTCTCAGCAAATCCTTTCCTACACACCCTGATAACCAATATTAGCCCATTTGCAGGGCTCCCATTTCCCCTTTGTCAGGAGATGTGAAGAACTCAGTGGCATAGCAAATAGTCTTTGCCGTGAAGAAATGTACATGTCCTCGCTATGTTTATGCGTTGGAACAAAGTTGCTCCAGTCTGAACTACAAGGGCTGTGTTACAAGTTCAAAGGTGTAAAATTCAACGTAACCACGTACATGATATCTACATGTAATAGAACGACCATGATATCTACATGTAATAGAATTTTCTTGCATAGTTTATGGAAATTGAGCTTATTACACTATCGCAGCCCAGACAAATGAAGATTTTAACTGAATTCCACTGTGTGAGTGTAACTTAAAGCTAGATTGTGTACAGTCCTCCCTATGTATACACGGGGGATTGGTTCCAGAGCCCCAGGGAATACCCCAAACCGCGAATGCTCAAGCCTTACATAGAACGGCGAAGTACGGTAGGTCCTGCGTGTCTGTGGGTCCTGCGTCTGTGGATTCAACCAACCTTGGATCAAAACTCGCAGATACGGAGGGCTGACAATACGTAGAACATTGACCATTCAACTCCAGAGTATAATATAGCAAGTTTCATACATTTTATATTGTTGAATCAGAGCAGCCAAAATCTCCATTCTGGGCTGGTAGAATCATATTCCATATACGTGGAGGGAAGACTACACTTGTGGATGCCCAAAACGTGTATTTTTTTCCGTATAGAACAAAAGAGTTAATTCTTTTCTTCTCCAAAATGTGGAGATTCAGAAGTGACTGCTTCACTGCTGGGACATTTCTCCTGTAGAAATACTACTCCATGGGCTCCAAGGTGCTGAGAAGCATTAGAAAATGAAGGGAAGGGTCAAGGAGCTTGCCTCCTCGCCTAAGGAAAGGTGAAACAAGTCAACTTTCTGACAACTTGGACAATAATCTTCCTCCCTCCCTTCTTCTCCCTACCTCTCACTCTTCCTTCTTGCCCATCCTTCCCTTTTCCCCTTCCTTCTCTTCCTTCTTTCTCTTCTCCCCCCTTCCCTTCCCTCCCTCCCTCCCTCCCTCCCTCCCTTCCTTCCTTCCTTCCTTCCTTCCTTCCTTCCTTCCTTCCTTCCTTCCTTCCTTCCTCTAAGCACTTTTCCACACACTACTGATAGAGATAAGACACAAAGATCAGACTAAACAGGGTATATACATTGTAGCAGTCTTTCAAAGTAGTTTCCTTCTGAGCTTTGTAACTTAAACTCAAAGTAAATTCTTTAAGGTTAAACCTTGGCCCTTTCAAGGTATTGATTTTACAGCTTGGCGATGATTTGTGTTAAAACCTTATATAATATTACACTTCATACAGAACTGTAACTCTTTAGATTGAAGGGGAAAATGTATTTGTGACTTTTAATCTTATCACTTCAAAGGAGATTTGTGTTAGAAATGGAAAATGTACCGGGCATTGACCAATTAGGTGAACTGGAGCTCTGAGGTTTTGGAGAAAGAAAAGAACTCTTTATAAAAACTAGAAACAAGGATATTGGGTATTATCCAAGAAGCTTTCATAATGCAACTGTGTTCCTCAAATGGTTATCTTGGTGTGCTTTAATTTATGGTCTCTAATGGGTAGGAAATCTCTAAGTAAGAACAAAGAGTTATGAACCCACTAAGAAGGTTATAAATGGGTCTTGACAAGGTAGCTTAAAAGGAGACATTATGGCATCCAGAGGACAAGAATTTATATCTTGTTCTTAGAATGTATAATTTGCCTCAAAATCATCAAAGTTATCATCAGATAATATTTCTTAAGCTCTTTTAAGAACTGGGTATCTTAAGATCTATACAAAATCAAACACATAATCACACATAGTTAATGTAAGTCACTTTACATTTTTATGTTGTTAACAATCTTTTCCCAAAATGTCTTAACTCTAAATCTCTAAATACCAACCTCACAAGAAAGAATTTTGCAAATACCATTTTCCATACTGATAGAAATGAAAGTATATATATATATATATATATATATATATATATATATATATATATATATATATATATATATATATATGAGACACACCAGAAACTTGCAAATCCCTGGTATTGGAATATAAAACTTGCTGTGAATAGTTCAGGTCCAATTATGGAAAATGCAGGAAAAATCAGTGCAAAAAAACCCCAACAACAGCAAAACTACTGTAGACTACTAAACTCTAAAGAGAAAGATATTTGCAAAAAAACCTTTTAAAATTAAACCACACTCGAGAGAGAACAATTGTGATCATGAAGTGGTCATTCTAGCAATCCAAGGGTGATTGAACTGGTTAATTTGGACTTACAAGAGAGTACTTTTCATACATTTCAGGGTACTCTCTGGAGGGAAGATAATGGGGCTGTGTTTGTAATCCCCTCAACTGAGTTCTAAGAGAACCTCACAAAACCTTGAGGTATGAGGGTTGATAGATGAAACTGGAGTGCTCAAGACAGTGAAAAACCTTATCAGAAATATGGACATTCTCTGTATTAAGACTTCATGAATAAGTTGCTTGGTCTCAGGCAAAGCATAATATTTGCAATTGCTCCAATACTGAGGGTCCACTATATAGATTTCTTGGCACTAAATACCTTGGATACAGTGAGCACAACAAAACAGCCAGGGTGTATTATTTTCCTTGTTTTATAGTTTAGGAAACTGAGAGATGTAGACTACCTTTTTGACTCCCTCCTCAGCTAAAAGTTGGTAAGAAGACAGAAGCTTTAGGGCAATGACTACAGGGCCACACAAAGTGAGGGGAATTGGAGCACCCTGACTCTGAGCCCTGCACAGCCCTGACTCCTGGGGCAGTACGAGCTTTCACTTCTGCATTTCAGTATATTCTTTCTTCATCTCTGTTGGGGGAGGCTGGGAAAGTATCTCAGCTCCATTTTTCAGCTAGGGAATGTGGTCACAGGGAGGTTTTGGATTTACACATGGCGAATGGGATTGTGTTAACACAGATCCCACTGCCTTCCCTCAAACAGACAACCTCCATCTTGTAGAGTCATGGAAATAAAAACAAAAATAAACAAATGGGACCTAATTAAACTTAAGAGCTATTGTGCAGCAAAGGAAATCATAAACAAAACAAAAACACAACCTATGGACTGGGAGAAAATATTTGCAAATAATGCTACTGACAAGAGATTAATTTCCAAAATATAAAAACAGCTCATATAGCTTAATATCAAAAAAACAAACAACCCAATCCAAAAATGGGCAGAAGACCTAAATAGACATTTCTTCAAAGAAGACATACAGATGGCCAACAGGTACATAAAAAGATGATCAACATTGCTAATTATTAGAGAAATGCAAATCAAAACTACAATGAGGTATCACCTCACATGAGTCAGAATGGCCATCATTAAAAAGTCTACAAATAATAAATGCTGGAGAGTGTGTGAAGAAAAGGGAACCCCCCCTACACTGTTGGTGGGAATGTAAATTGGTACAGCCACAATGGAGAACAGTATGGAGGTTTCTTACAAAGCTAAAAACAGAGGTACCATATGATCCCACAGTTCCACTCCTGGGCATATATCCAGAGAAAACTCTAATTCGAAAAGATACAAACATGCTACGTTCATAGCAGCAGTATTTACAATAGGCAAGACATGGGAGCAAACTAAATGTCTGTTGACAGATGAATGGATAGAGAAGATGTAGTACATATATACAATGGAATATTATTCAGCCATAAAAAAGCAGGAAATAATGCCATTTGCTGCAACATGGATGGACCTAGAGATTATCATACTAAGTGAAGTAAATAAGACAAAGACAAATATCATATGATATCACTTACATGTGGAATCTAAAAAAATCATATAACTGAACTTATTTACAAAACAGAAACTGACTCACAGACTTAGAAAACAAACTTACGGTTACCAAAGGGGAAAGGTTGAGGGGGAGGGATAAATTAGGAGGTTGGAATTAACATATACACACTACTATATATAAAATAGGTTAACAACAAAGACCTACTGTATAGCACTGGGAACTATATTCAGTGTCTTGTAATAACCTATAATGGAAAAGAACCTGAAAAAGAATATATATATTCTTATATATATATATATATATGTGTGTGTATATATATATATATATATATATATATATATGTGTGTATATATATATATATATATAAAACTGAATCACTTTGCTGTACACCTGAAACTAACACAACATTGTAAATTAACTATACTTCAATAAAAAAAATTATTGAAAAAAAGAACGAATTTATCCCAGTATCACACATTACCCTCAATATTGACTTTGTATGCACTGCTCATACATTTTCAGAAGAACATGAATCATAAAGGTTAAGAAAAATGACAGTTTCTTTAGTGAACGAAGCTAACAGTTACTGGTTGCTTTTTCTTTTTATATGGTTGATTTCTCTGCTTCTAAACATGAGAAGAGTGGCCTTAAATTAGTTCAGACTGCTTTAGGAACATGTTCTTTCGGAGCTGTGTCTGAAGCGCTCTCAACTGTGATCAGGTTAAAAATGCTTTTGCATTTTTGTTTTATTTTTCTATAACTAAGAAAAAAGAATGTGTTCTATATGTTCTGTGAGCAAGCCTTGGTATAACAATACCTATCACATATAATCATATAAAGAGAGACATTTTCTGGGCCTCAAAAACAAACAAACAAACAAAAAAACCCTCAAAACAGACAACCTCCAAAGAATGCCAAACAGTGAGGCCCAGGGTCCGAGGATCAGGCTGAGGGAGGGTTATGGACCAGGTGCTCTGACAACACTCAAAAGGTCTTTAGATAAACATTTCTTACTCCTTTGGATTCTGTACATGCACACACACATGTACACGACTCAAGGCTACAAATTACTATAAGGTAATTTATTTTATTGAAAGAACAATAAGCACCCCCCCGACCAAATGAGGACAAACATTTCACTTAACATAGTTAATGTAGTCAGGTGTGGAAAATTTCAAACTTTTGAAGAATATATCCCGAAGTTCTTAGTCTTGTGCAAGCATGCACACTAATAGAAATCAGAGCTCCTCAGGCTCTTTCTCTTAGAGGATATATTTTTTTTTGCTTCTTTGTTTGGGTCTGCTTAACCTACATCTTTCGGGTTCAAAGTCCCT
The DNA here is from genome assembly GCF_028021215.1 of Eschrichtius robustus. NCBI lineage: Eukaryota > Metazoa > Chordata > Mammalia > Artiodactyla > Eschrichtiidae > Eschrichtius > Eschrichtius robustus. The sequence goes on from NC_090836.1 coordinate 35,680,677, forward strand.
TTGAAGGCTCTAAAAGTAATCAGAAGGCAGAAGTGTTAAGATTTCTCCATGATATCATTAATAAGGCAGCACTGACCTCAGAACTTAATTCACCTTGAACAGCTTGTCACTGAGGAGAGAAAATGTCATTTTTTGTTGGTAAGGAGAGAACAGAGTGGGGCAGAGAGAGGGAGAGGGTCAGTGTCTGGCTTCCTGACAGCTGGATCATCGTGAGAAGTGTCAGATGACTCTCGTCCCTGCCAAACAGGCTTTCCCCAGTTGTTTCAGCGTCTTCAAAATGCTAATAAAAATACTTTCACATTTTCATTGGTACTGGCTGGGGCTTGTATTAGTTAAGGTACTGCCAGCTGCTACAATAGATAAAATTTGAAATTTTCGTGGCTTAACGCAATGGAAGTTTCTCAGAAAGCCCAAGAAGGTAAGGAGGTACCTTCTCGGAGGTAAAGGTCATAGGAAGGAGAGGAGGAGGTGGCACTCTGGTCCACACAGTTATTCAGGGATCCAAGCTGATGGAGACACTGTCATTTTAACATGTGGTACCCAAGGTGGTCCTCAGTGTCAACACCTACTTTACCCACACGGGGAAAAAGAGAGGGTGGAGAAGGCACACCTACTTCTTAACCGCTTGGGTCTAAAGATGACACAGATCACTGCCATTCATATTCTATAAATGAGAGCTAGTTATGTGAACACACAAGAGTGGCAGGGCACTGGGAAATGGAGTCCCAGCTGACAGCATCTCCCAGAAGCAACTGTGTACTCTGGAAGAAGAACACAGATGGAGAGTTTGCATGCTCTGCTACAACATTCTTTAGTGCAAGCAATAGAAGCTAACTGGTGACCTTTCATAATAAGATGAATTTATTAGGAGGATATTAGGCGGCTCAAAGAACCAGAGGAACATTTCTGGGGTGAAGTGGTAGAAACTACGTGAAGGTTTTGTCAAGATGAGGCTGCCACAATAAAGAAAGAAACATTTTTTAATCTTTTTGTTCAGCATTCAAATTCCCAGGAGGAGTATATGACTGGCTTAGCTTGGGTCCTTTGCCGACTCCTCAGACTTTGTCCAGAGGTAACTCCTCGGAGGGAAAGAATATTCAGTAACGAAAGGAAATGAAATGAATGTGAAACAGCCACAGCAACAAATGTTCACTCACCATTTTTCACAGCAAATGCCTGTTTTGAGGTAAGGAAGAGAAGAAAACCAATCTCTACCTCATGAAGATTATTGTTTATGAAGTATAAAGGAGAGCACATTGGAAATTGTAAGTCTTTGAAAGTATGACAGACCTCAGCAGAGTCAGAGAATGTAATAACTGCTTTTATAATCATCACAATATAATTCTTTTCTTATTGCTGTTCTTCGGAGATGACGTGTATTGTTATCATCTTTCAGGCCCATAAGGTGCCTCTTTCCATGGTTATCTGAGTGCCATCATGTTGTTGTCTTTGATGCCTTGGTCATTTGAGAGAGAAACACAAGAAGCCACACCTTTCCCCTCCGTCAGATGGAGGGAGTAGAGATCACGTATGTTGTGCGCTTTAAACAGATTGAGAAGACGTAGTGCATTGAACTCTCAGTTGTGAGAGTTGGAAACCCAATTTAAAACAGCTTAAACAGAAGAGGAATTGTGAAGTCTGAGAACTTACGGTGTTGTTAGATCCAGGGGTTCACATGATATTATGAAAAATTAATCTCTTTTTTCCCCCCATCTCTTGGTTTTGCTTTCTCTATGTTGTTTTCATTCTTAGCAGGCTCTTATCAGTTGGTAACAAATATGGCTTCAGGTGCTCAGAAGGAAAGAACCACAGAAAGAGAGAGAGCCTTTTTTGTTTAGTGTCCAGACCAATGTCAGAAAAAGGATTCTCATTGTCCTCACCAGGGTCCCAGGCCACTGCTGTTTCCAGGGGCTTGGGGTTCTTTGTTAGTCCAGCCCATGTCACATGTGCACCTCTGAGGTGGGAAAGAAGGAGTCATGTGATTGATAGGCCCACCACACAGCAGTAGTGTCATTCCTGGATGGAAAAAATACTGAGGTGATCAAAGTGTCCATTTCATATAATCTTAGCAAAACAAACAAACAAAACCTCCAAACTAAATGGCTTAAAACAACAAACCCTTATTATTTCTCCTGATTTTGTGGGCCAGCTGGGAGTCTTTTTAGGTTTGGACTGGCTCTGCTGATTCTGTAAACAGCTGGTGGCTCAGCTGGGCTCGATGGCCTGGGCTGGTCTCATTCACATACCTGTTGATTGGCAGGCTGGTTATATGGTGGGAGAGGGGGTGCTTCCGCTGGCTGCACGTCACTGCTCTCTCTGGTCTCACATCCTCCAGTAGGCTAGCCCGGGCTTCTTCACATGGTGGTGTCAGGTTTCCAAAAACCAGTAAGAGAGAGGGCAAACTCTAATGCAGAAGCAATTTTTAAGCTTCCACTTGTGTCACATGGCCAAAGCAAGCTGCATGACCAAGTCTAGATTCAAAGTATGAAGATATAAACTTCACCTTGATGTGAGGAGCTGCAAAATCACATTGCAAAGGTGCTTGCCTAGAGGGATGGGAAGGACCTTGGCCATTTGTGCAATCTACCGCGGTGCTCGTTCTCTCTTCACCTCCTCCTCATGCTTGGCTTTGCCTTGTCTGTAAGTGACCTCACAGGTCCAGTGCCCACTACAACTTGGCTATGGTCTCTTTATCTCTTAGTTCAAAAATGTGTGGCGTGTGTGTGTGTGTGTGTGTGTGTGTGTGTGTCAGAGAGACAGAGAGAGAGAGAGGGAGAGAGAGAGAGAGAGAGATTGAGAGACAAGGGTCAAGTATGCACAATGGACCTAAGCAGCTCTTGTTGGGGGCAGGTAGGGTCACACTGTAAAATATGTTTATGCCTTTCATGGGACATGGATGGAATCAGTTAAATTAGAAAATTAGAAGAGGATAGTGGGCCTGGCAGACCAAGTGGCTGATGACTGTCATTGAACATAAACAGGACTGAATCCAAAGCCATTTCTCTTAAGCCCTTGGATTCTGTTATGGACTGTTAAGCAACTGTTACTATGTGAACACACCTTAATATAGTGCTCTGCACATGAAAGAAACTAAATAAATTCCAACCAGACTATCTGCTCCTGATGGTTAGAAATTATGTTTACATGTGCTAAGGCAGAGTAGGAGCTCACAAATTCTTGCTGAAGGCAATTGAATGGGGAGAAAGCCTAAGGAGAAATCATGAAGCAAGCATAAATGAAGCTTAGTAAAGTACAGCTTACCAACAGTGTTTGTTTATTTGTTTGATTCTCTAGAGAAGGCCAAATTCAATATAAAAGACATTTTCAGGAGAATATCTTATATTTAAAGGCAGTTCAGAATATCGTGTTCCTTAGATTATTAGGTAAATAAAAGGAGTGAGAAGAGATAAAATAGGACAATCTGGGAAACTTTGTGAGGATTATACAGACTACACAAATCTTAGAAAGTGGAACAAACTGTGAGAATTAAAATTCAATTTGACTTAATTCCAAGATAGAACATTTTTATTTTTATTTTTTTTGGGTTGAAGTTCTGTTCTTTATTTTGTATCAGAAGAAGTTACTATTAAAATTGGACATAAACTGGGCCTTGAGTAAATGTCCCTTCATCCTTAAGTGGCACATGGATTGAGACAGAAGTCAGACACAAGGAAAAAAATGTCTTTCTTGATGGAATATCTGGATAAGAAATGATGATATTCTAGAATGAGAAAATAAAGCCTTCAGGACATTTTCCCTGCTTGTCATAATGTAACTCCTTAGTACAACTCTTCTTTTTCAAATGAAAAACACTGAATTTACATATTTCATTTCTCAGTGGTTCATGGTGAAGGGAAAGGAAAATGAGTGGGGAGGAGAGCATGAAAGAATATAGTCGGCCCTCCGTATCCTTGGGTTCGACATCCTCAGAGTTAACCAACCATGGATTGAAAATACCCGGGAAAAAGTTTTTTTAGAAAGTTCCAAAAAGCAAAACTTGAATTTGCTGGGCCAAGGCAACTATTATATAGCATATACATTGTATTTACATATAATTTACGTTGTATTTAAAAGTATTTACATAGCACTTACATTGTATTAGGCGATGTAAGAAATCTAAAGATGATTTACAGTGTATAGGAGGATGTGTGTAGGTTATATGCAAATCCTATGCCATTTTATATTAGAGAGCTATACATCCACAGATTTTTGGTATTCATTGGGGTCCTGGAACCAATACCCCATGGATCTGAGGGATGATTGTATAGATAATTGGTATCAACAGATACTTTCCAAGCCTCATTTCTTCATTTCATCCATTAATTTTAATATCTCCTTCATTCTATCTGATCTTACACAGAATTGCAACAAACAGCTCATAAACATTGCTCTGATTTTTAGTTATTTTTTCAAAGTGATGTGGTTTTTAAAAGGTACAAAGAGACACAAAAGCATCTTGCCAGAAAGAAGGAAAAATAAGGATGTGAAAATTTCACATTATCTAAGAGTGGCCTCTGTTAGATGTGAACTGGTTTACTGGGAAAAGGTCAGTCATGGTAATCGTGTTCCATGACCTCAGCCTTGGATGACTGATACAATGGACACCAAATCACCTGGAGAAGGGTTGGGGAATGGCACTGAGAAGAAAAAACTCTGTAATAAAAAGTGATAAGAACTAACTGAACAAATTGGATTACTAAGATGTCAATGCTAAGGGTGGCAAATAAATCAAGATGATAACAACAGCAACACTTTCTCCACTTATTGAGTGCCTACCCAATGGTATAACAGGCCCAACTCCATTACCATGGTTAAGCCTCTAAAAGCAGCCCTATGGGATAGACCGTATTCCCCAAGCTGTGCATAGTATTCCAGCCCTGAGAAAGTCTTGCCTCCTCCCACTTGAGGGGATAAACCTTAGCCCTAACACCTGGATTCCACGAGCCTTAAGGCAAGTCTTGTTTATATCCATCAGTAACAGCTGGGGATATTCAGGACTGAACCTTGTCACAAGGAATGTAATCAGCAGCCTATGGGGGTGTCTCTGTAAGACCAGAGGTATCAGGAGAAAAAGCAAGAGTCTGCAACCCAAGTCTTTAATGTCGTTTGGAAAATATGGTCCTAACTTAAAAGCGAGATTGCTTTACTTTATCATTCTTTTGCCAAATCAACTCCTTTGAGAAGAGAGGCCATGTTATTCTTCTTATTGCAACTTGTCCATAGGTTCCTTTATGAATGACCATTTAAGATAAACTGGATCTTGATCATTCCGAGAGCAGCTTGACAACAGCTCGGCATTCACAACCTTCCTTTCAATACAAGATCAAGCATTTACAAGGCACATATTATGTGACTAACAGGGTACTGGGCTTTGTATTGTGCAATGAAAGAAATTCAAACCCTTGTCATTTTACTAAGTTAGCCTTTTGCTAGAAAACTATACAATATCTAATAATGTGCAAACTTGCGTGACATGCATTGTATATGTAATGAAGATTCTGAAGAGAGAATAATGTGTGAGGGCTGGAATTGTGAGGAAGGCTTTTGAGGAAGTTAGAGTCTGGGCCTTAGAAGATGAACAGGGAATATACAGACAGAAGGAAGAGGAGGGAAGACTAAGAGTGAGACTTTGGGGTCCAGAAGTTTCCTCCTGTCTGGTGGGGCCACGGTGCTTTCCATGATTAAATGTTGACTTGTTTCAGGGATTGTATGGGTTTAGGAATGCCCGATGCCTGGTTCTGCAATGGCAAATATATGGCACACGTGTTTCTCAGCACATTGTTTGGTGTAGTCCCTGCCAATGTTTTAAAATCAGAGTTGAAATTTATTTGTTGACTTTTTTGGATACTTCCTCCAAGACCACAGCTGTAGAGATTTATATATGTGGGCAACACCGGCAAACTCCTCTCTCTTTGAAAAAGATCTGTCCCATTGCTCCTTAGTTCCTTTTGCTTTTCTACTCCCATTAAGGAAAAGTAATGAGAAATACATCTAGCTTTAAATAAACACCTAGGTTATGCTAAGTAACACATACCTTCTATCTTAATTCTTTGAAGCATCTTAAGATTAAAATCTGCATTGTTGGTGGGCCAGTCGGTCCTACTATTCTCCACACTTTTCATAAGCAGGACCATATGTTCAATACAAACTGACTTGCAAAATCCATGGGCCAATGACCTAGCTGATGTATAGGATAAATCATTCCTGACCCAACTATCTAAATTTATGCAGGATATTCTACCACAAAATCAAAACCTTGGATTTCTCCTTGTTGTGGGTTCCCTGAACTAGCTCTCTAAAAAACTGTTCTCTGTTCATACATTATTCCCAAACAATATTAACAAAATATTTAAAGAATGTTTACACAATGCTTTTAGCTACTAATAGCTGCTGAGCTTTTGGAGGAATTTGACATGACACAAACCTGTCCACTGTGCTCTGCTGGTAACTGGCTTCTAGAGGTAAGTTGAATTATTGGATTCATTAAAATATGGACCACATCTTATTGAATAAATCGATTTTACTTGATTATATTTATATTGTCATCTGTCTAGGAGAACATAAGGTGGAAAAATAGCATTAGAACAATTTATAAATACTGTAGAACAATTTTCAGAGTTAGCCAGAGTTTAAACCCAAGTCAACTGTTACCCCCTTGAAGTTCTTTAAAAGAAAATATAAAAAGACAAGATAATTTCAGTTGGTAAATTATGGGTGTCAAGCCACACTTAACCTTTGGTTGTTACAAGTTTCTGTCATCAGATTCATAGCTTTTAAATCAAACTGTTGATGTTTTTAGTCGATCCAATAACCCCAATGAAATACTTCATTCAATGTTGTCCTTTATCTCTCAAATGGGGTCTTCTGAGGGCTGTGTGTTGAGAGCAGGTGCTGCACTTTACTCTTCTTTGACTCTCCTGTAACACCTGGCCCAGTGCCTGGCACCATGCAATAGTCATGGAATTAAATGGGTTTGAAATACTGCTTCCTGCCACAAAGTCTTCTTGACATTTAATCACATGTCATGAATTTGAGTGAAATATAATGGAGTATATGTTACATCATAGTAATATATGGAATCTAAGGAGCTGAGAATACTGGTTCCAGGTAATATTTGAGACCAAAATCTTAAAGGAAACTGATTTATATTAGAAAACTTTAATTACTTCCTCTTACTGCACATATGTCAGTCATCACTAAGCCAAATCAGTATAATAAACATGATTGAAGGTATAAGACACACATGGATTTATTGATATTGATTAAGGTCTAGATTCAAATTCTTGCTTAGGTTTTTGCCATCGATAATGTATATAATGGCTCTGGAAGATTTGTGTTTATAAAAGAGACATAAATGATTAGTGGTTTAGACTGATAGTTTGGTTAAATGAAGTTCTATTAGTGTGTAAATGATAAAAAATTGTGAGCGAATGTCTACATTAAAAGTAAAAAATGATGAGCTGGTATTGCCATGACGTGATGGGAAATACTTAGAATTCCTACTGTCTCTTTTTTTCAATGTGGAAATTAATTCCTAGTCATTAACTCAACAAATATTTATTGAGCACCTATTATGTACTTGGAATTGTTTTAGCCTCTTGCGATGGAATGTTGAAAACTGTCTGACTCTTAAGTAGCTTTCATTTTGGTGGGATAGAGACACACTATTAAAAAATTAAATAAATAAAGATAATTTCAGATAGTGCTCTAAAAACACTATAGAACAAGATAGAACAAGATAATGTGGTAGAGTGAGCTGGTATGTAGGGGACTCTTGTGGCTTGTGTGGTTAGGGTAGGTCTTCTTCTGGAGGAGATAACATTTGAGACAAACTATTATGGCCAGTAGTCATGGAAATATTTTGAGCAAGAGCATTCTGCGTAAAGAACAGCAAGTAGAAAGACACAGAGGTGAAACACTTTCAGTGAGTTCAAGGAACAAAAACAAGTTTAGTATGACTGGAGTGTAGTGAGATGGGGCAATGGGGTGGGGAGGCTGGGGATTGTAGGATATGAGTGTGAAATACTAATCTCAGAGAGTGAGAAATTACTAAGTGACTATGAAGGGATTGCAGGTAGTGTCGAGTACTCATTTACAATTCGTAGTCATCACAAACCTAGAGAACAGACTTGTGGTTGCCAAGGGGGAAGAGGGAGGGGGAGGGATGGATTGTGAGTTTGGGATTAGCAAATGCAAACTATTATATATAGAATGGATAAGCAACAAGGTCCTACTTTATAGCACAGGGAACTATGGTCAATATCCTGTGATAAACCATAATGGAAAAGAATATGAAAAAGAGTGTATATATATGTATAACTGAATCACTTTGCTGTACAGTAGAAATTAACACAACGTTGTAAATCAACTATACTTCAATAAAATAAATTAAAAGAATTCATTGTCATGACTTTCTCCAGTAAAGATTTCTTGTTGCAATTGTGGAATAGATAGCTAAGTTTAACAAATTGTGCTTTCTGCAAAGGTAGGATGATGGAAACGAGGGCAAGGTGGTAAAGTGTTTGTTAAGTGATGACTGCAATGATGAATCATGGAATCTAGGATAGGTTATGAGGACTGGTGTTTTGATCATCTCCTCTTCACCTCATTGGTGAGGGAGGGATTCCTGCCCTGGGGTGATGAGGATGGCTGGACACATGACACTCAACACTGAACAGATGAGATTGACAGCAATTTATTAGTCACATATACTCATAGCCAGGAGAAGGAGGATGACACCTGATGCTGTGCAGGGTCACACAAGGGTTGTACTTGAAAACAGAGTACACAGCCAGTGGTTGATGGAAGCAGACTTTGTAGTAGTATCAAGAGGGTAAGGTGCTCCTTAGTTCCTGCTGGAGGATGTTGTTAGCTTTTTAAAATAATTTTGCAGGCTTGCAGGGAAGTAAAAACTGCTTCTCAGGGATAAGCAGGAACTGTGCCTTGTTCCTATGATCAGGAGGGTTACTTGGCTAGAGGACCTTATCTGTGGCAGTAGAGTGGAGACGGGAACTTGTGGTTAGGCCATTTGAGGCTCTCCTGATTGTCCCCAGATGTTAAAGCAACACCATATTGAATCTTAATTTTAGATCTCAAACCACAGCTGGGAAGGTAAGAGAGGTGGTGCACAGGAACAATGCGGTAATGGATTAGAGATCTCTATATGTTTTAAGGATTACTGGAATGGGAATAATAGCACAAGTGAGGTGAGAGGCTAGGAGATAGTTGTGAGTGGGATGATTGAAGTTGTGATCTCAGAGGAGTTTCAATTGTTTGAGAATTGAAAATGAAGAATATGACTTTGGAAGTGGAAAGCTGCAGTGGAATTGGGTGGCAGTAGGCAATGATGAGTGATAATAGATGACCTTGGAGATGGGGAATTCTGGTGATGACCGAGTTGTGAGGCATGATAGGGTTAGTTTTAAAATCATTTAGACATAAGTAAGCAATCAGACTACTGTTATAGTCATTCATTGAGAAAATGTGAGCCCACTGGCTGACTTTTCTCTTCTGGGGGAGAGAATCTCAAGGGGGCACAAGGAGATGGGATGGCCAGGTGGAGGTGTGCTCTCACCAGCAGCACCACAGGTCCCAGACCACATCTGCTGAGGGCCATTGCCCTGCCATTAGGTGCAGGGTGCTTAGTGAATGTTGGTCAAAAGGATTTTAATTGAATGTGTTAATTAAATAGAACACTGCCAATGCCTATTTCTGGAACTCCATCTTTACCCTTAGGGGTTTCTGGATTGATCAGAGAACTACTTCTTTTAGCTCTGTCAGGTTATGAGATCCTCTTGGGTACCAGGCTCAACTTAATTCAATTATTTAATACACATTTAATTTGTGTCTACTAGATGTCAGACATGGTACTAAGTGCTGAGGATATAACGGAGAATAAGATAGAGATAGACCACCTGCTTCCCCCCTGCTCTAAGAAGGAATTTTTGTAGCCTATGTATTTGGAAAATTTGAAAAATATATTTGGCAATAGGTAATTATGACACAGTATAATAGGTGCTATTATAGGACAAGTACAGTTACTTAGAAGGGGCATTTAACCTAGAGTTAGGCTAAGGGATGTCTCCATGGAAGGGGTAATACTTAAGCTGGAATCTGAAATATGAATAGAGTTTGATTGCAGGGGTTGGAGTCAGGGGGTAAGGAGTAGGCAAGTGTGTTCCAGAATAAGGAAAACAGAATATATCCTAACCCTTTTGGGTACTTTCTCTGCCTTTCATCCTTAAAATGCTTTTATCCTTGTCCTTACATAGTTAAAAGTATGCATTATATTAATTCACGTAATGATTTTACAACTTTATTCTTCTGTTTATTAAATGTATGTTCTATACATCCATAAGCTCTTGGGGGTCTAGCCTATCTAGTTCTTCAGAAAAATATGAAATTGGGTGCTTACTAAATGATGAGGCAGATAACTTTCTATTACAGTATAAAAGTATATGCATCTGAACAATAGCAGCACAAGTAGGAAACAGAAATAACTTACACATAAAGAGTGAATGTTTAATAAACAGACCCAAATGTACAAATTCAAAGATAAATGCTTTAACTTAGAGTTTGTGGGAGCTATAATTCCTTGAATTTCTAAAGAATGAAAACAAAATCCAGACTTTCAAAAATTCCCAGTTTCTACTGGGTGGAAAGGTGGAAACAGCTAGCAAGAAAACAGGACCTTAATAACACAAGCTTGGAAGCAGATTTTTTTCCCTGTTGGAGCCTCTGGATGAGAACGCAGCCAGCTGATACTTTACTTTCAGTCTTGTGGAATCTTGAGCAGAGAATTCAGCCAAAATGTACCAGATCCCTGACCCGTGTAAACTTTGTGCTAAGCTTGTGATGATCTGTTATGCAGTGATGGAAAATTCATACTAAATGATAATTACACTTTTCCCCAGGATTGTTTTGAGGTACACATGAGATAATCTGTGCGAAATAGTTAGCATAGCACCTGACACACAGTAAACACAGCAAGTCTTAGTTACTTAACAGTATTAGTTTGATTTTAGGCAAGTTCTTTAATCTAGCTAGATCTTGGTTTTTCGTATCCCTGATATGAGAACATTAAATTAGACTAAACTTTTATAGACTCTGAAATTTGATTAAAAATGTACAGGGATTTCTAAAAAGCCAAACCTCTGTTAGGATGTTGTATGAAAGAACTGTGTGATGCTTCAGAAGCAGGAACTGCTAATATCAGCATCACTGGTTTCATGGACCCTAAAATATGCCTTTGCCTTCCAACATTTGAGAGTATGATCACTAGGATGTACTTTGCAGGCAATTCAGGTTTTTGGTGTGTGTGTGTGTGTGTGTGTGTGTGTGTGTGTGTGTGATGATTTTTTTTTTTTCATTGTTTTTTGTATGATTGTTTTTGGAGAGAACAGAAGTTAGAATACCTTGCGTCTATGGAACACAGTGCTGTAAGCATTTAGCAGTGGCTCATCATTTCTTTCAGAAAATAGGGCTCTTTTTAAAAGGTGAATTCAAAAGGTTAAGCTTTATTAGCCAATTAATGCTGAACAAAGAGCATCCCAAATCAAACAAAAAAAGCTATGGTATGTTTTAAAACTCTTTTAAAACATCAATGTACCAACAGAAGCCACCTGGTCCCAGGCTGAAAGTAAGATGCATGATTTCAACTGTTGAAAGTAAAATTTAGAGAGTGTATCAACTAGGTGCTAATATATCTTTATTAGGGCCCATAACTTCAAAATTAAGTTTTCAGAAAGTGCTCAGATTGGATCCCATTAACTATTCTCCTCTTTCAGGATGAGATATTAGAAGTCGGTGAATTCTCACAGCTGTTTAAAAGCAGGGTTCCTGGATTTCACGGTGTTTGTTAACAATGTGCAAAGATCAGCTATAAAACCTAATGTGTTGGACCAAGTCAGTACGACATCCCAGCCCTGATGAAACGTTCTTTTACCATATGCTCATTACAGAGCCCGCGTGCAGTAGGCATAAAGGAACAAGGATAAACCAACCTTCTAGCAACCTGTAGTGGAAAATTCTGCTTTTTTTATGTTGGCAGCCTGGCAGGAATGGCTTCCTTAATTCCTTTGGTGGAGATTTTATGTAAGCTGTGATAATTGGAGAAAGAAACTAGGAAAACAAGCCTTGGTAAGGACATGGTGAGGTTACTCATTTTTTTAAATGAGTAGGTGTGCACATATCAAATTCAAGAGGACCACCAGCAGTTACCCGCCTCCCCATTTGTCTGTTATTAACTTAACTTTACTTATTATAGTTTAGTTTGTGTATATGTATCTGTGGTCATATTTATCTTTGTCTTTGAAGGTTACAGCCTGTTAAGCATTTACCTATGTATTTCTGCAGCAATCCATTGGCCACTAGTGCCTCAAAGAGAATTGTCAAAAGGGTTACTGGATGGAGATCTTTATTGTGTGGAGCTGGGCTTTTCAATCAATAGCCCTTGAATACCGAAGGCCTGCCATGTTTATTGGCCTAGTACTTGTACCTGCTTTTCCCCCTAATTCAGCCCCTCTATAGCAACTGTGATTTCTGATGGGAGACAGTCTTATTTACTGCTCTCATTTGCTGCTGTGCATTGCTTGAAGTCTCTTTCCTAAATGATTTGTTGAAAGGAGGTAATTTTCTTCCCGACTTTACTTGTACTCAACATTCTCACTCTTCACTTACCACCTGGTACCATGTATTTAACCTTTTGTTGCTTATAATATAAAACTATGAAATCTGCATATGGAGATCACCCTGGGTTCTAAAATTAAGTGGTCTTTCTGGCAGGTGGTCATCCATTTAACAATGCTGCCTAGAGTTTATGCTTCTAACACACGTGGAATGATTCTTCAGGGCTTCATAACCAATAATTATGTTAGAGTCAATGTAGATGGCCCTGAAAATCCCCCAAATTATCCCAAGGTTTTTCTGGGTGATCTTGTGTGGAGTGGGGTCCCCATAATCGACCCCAGGAAATCTGCAACAAGCTTGTTCATCATATTAACCATTAAGTAGGGCCATTGCTTGGCATTAGGGTCTGAAAACTCAGCAGGGAAGCTAAAAACCTCATGTGGGGTGGTTTTAAGAAAAGCACGGCTTATGCAGAGAGGCATATGTGAAGCTGGAGCTGGCTAGGCAATGCATTTTATTTAACTCTTTTTCTCAAAAAAAAAAAAAAATTCTTTTGAAAAGGGCCTGTGTTCATGTTAGGCAGATGGTCTCTTAAGGTAAGTTCAAAACACATTATTTTGATGGGAAATAAGCTACATGCTCAGAGCCCTTAGCTGTTTTAGAAGGTGGTCTCTGGATATAGGTGGTCTCTTTAGTAATTTTTATGTTACACATTTAATGTATATATGTGGTCAGTGCGGCTTCACTTGTCTGTGTATCCTGTGTCTGCTTACAAATGTCTAATGGACAGTATCAGAATTAGCTTGCTTTTTATAGACTGAGAACTGTCTTTTGTCATGCCTATTTAATATGCATAAAATGTGCTGGTTATGTTAAGTTTGTGGGTGGTGTGAGAGAAAGGGACTTACTAGGCATATGACTGATTTAACAAAGTCAGGTTACCCAGCTAGAGCATGGGGTAGGGAATTCAGATGGTTTACCAGAGGGTTAGAGACGCGCCCATATGAGAAGCCAGGTACCAGGTCTAAAATAGAGAGAGATGACAAAGGGTAAGTCAAATCTCCATTGATCAGAGTATCAGAGTGTGAAGCAAATACTGAGGCAAAGTCTGGCTTAACCAGGGTCCAGAGCATGGTCTAGTCTCATGACTATAAGATGACCTTGGCCTTCAAGTGACTTGAAATAAGTGGCTACATCAGGCAAGGAGGAATATGGGAGTACAGGTCTGTTCTTGGAATTTTTCTGCCATATTTTCCATTCTGCTTCACCCACACTTAAGCAAGACCACCTTACTCTTTAGTTTCAAAGAACTTCGCTATCCCTCTTCTTTAAATAGTAACACAGGGGCAGCTTTGGTGTTAACAGGGGTGGACTGACCATCTGTGCTTTGACATCTTAGTTGTGAAATGATTGCACCTGACATTTTATGTAGTGTGAGGCCTGGAGGTGCTGATGCCCAGTTCAGCTTCCTACCATGTTGGTGGCCCTGCCCTTGACCAACACCCCCACCCCCCATAGTCACTTGGATCCTCCACAGATTCCTCAAACTCAGAATGGCGTAACCTAAATCCATTGTATTTTACTCTAAAACTTATGGATGAATTATCCGTCTTAGAAAACAGAACTACTATCACCCCAGGAATTTGGGAGACATGGATGACCCCTGACTTTCCTTATCCCTCACTCCTTTAGCCAATCAAGCACTGAAGTCGATTGCTCCTACTTTCTTCCAGCTCCCATTCTCAAGCTACTGCCCTGGGTTGGCTCTTATTATCCCCAACGTGGATTGTTCCAATCTTCCTCTGGCCTCCTTGCCTCTAGGTTTGATCCCTTCAACCCATTCTCAACAAGCTGCTAGAAGAATCTTTCTAAAACCCAGATCTGGTCATGTCTCTCCCTTGATAAAGCCTTTCAATGACCACAAGTGTTCTTAAGATAAGACCCAAATCCTTATCATAGACTATAATCTGGCCCACGTTTACCTTTCCAGTCTCATCTCTTGCTACATTCTTTCTTGTATACCATGAAGTAGTTGCATTGAACTATTCATAATTACCTGAATAAATCATACTATTTCATGCTTTCTGCCTTTGTCTAGGCTCCACATCAACCCTCCTCTCCCTCCTTATCTGGAGAACACCCCTGCTTAACTGGGAACATCTTTCCTTGCTAAGCTCAATGATTACCTTCTTTGTAAAGCTGCACATTCCCTCACATTCCCTCACCTTCCTCATCCAGCAACTGGAAGAACTAACTATACCCTCCTTTACATTTTCACTGCACAAATGTCTATAATAGTAACTATATCACTTCATTTCTTCTATTTGTGTGTGTCACTCTATCCCTTTACTAGACTAAATTTCTGAAGAGCAAGAATCATGTCTTATTCATCTAGCATGGTGTATAGTGCCTAGTAGAGATCACACATATTTGTTGAAAAGAAAAAAAAAGAATAGACTTGTGGCATACCTAGTGATCTCAGGTATAAGATTGATGAGAATTCTTAAAACATCTGGACTGAATAGGTGACTGAACCCAGTTAAGGCCACTTTCTACATAAACTTTTAAGATTCTGGTGGGTGGATGCAGAGATCTACACTTGCATGGTGGATCAACGTGTTATGCTGCTGAGAACACCAAGCTCCGTCACACCTGGGAAAGGTGTTATCCACTGGAATTTGCGTTAGCACTTCCCACTGGGATGGGTGACTTACTTTGCATGGGTAGGGGTGCAGTTTCCACTAGGATCCTGTTGTCCTGCTGCAAGATGGAACTGTTGAAACATACTATGCCTGGAATGGAACATGCACCATCGAAAGGGGGGAGGAGGTGGGGACTCTGGTCTGGCATATTCTTCCCTAGTCCATTCTCTCATGCCTGACAATGCTTCCTCCCCTGGCCAACATAAGTGGTATGCACAATAAGGTCAAGCTCCTAAAGCTGCCAACTTCCCTCTCCTCAAGGCTAGCTGGGCACATTATTATCCCTGGGTACAATCATTTGGCTGCCATCTTTGTTCCCTCCACTGGCCAGGAGACATTATAGGATGCATAGAAGCCCTTACCAAATTCACCCAGCAAACAAATGATAGCTAGCAAAGCCTGTCCTTACTGAACACTGAAATGTCTCTAGCGAGAAAAGTTGTCTTCCAAAATAGAATGGCCTTGGACATTATGACTGCCTTGCAAGGAGGCACCTGTGCCATTATCTAAACAGAATGTTGTATTTTCATATCTGATGAGTCTGTTAATGTGTCATCTGTATTAAATCACATAGGGACGTAAGTGAAAACCATGAGTAATCCAACCCCCAGCTTAGGGGAGTTAGTAAATTGATGGTTTGGATCATGGGGCTCTCAGTAGAAAAAATTGTTACGTATATTGAGAGTCATTATCTTAATCTGTGTTTTCTCTTGCATGTGCTTATTCTGTTCCAATGCAGCCAGATAGTCACCAAAGGAGCCACCTCCATGCTAATAAAACCCTTTGCTGATTGTTCAGTCACATTATGGAAGAAGGGGACATATAAGATTGTAAGAGATGGTCATGAGGGGTAGAGTATTGGAGGAGGTCATCAAGAAGACGTGACTGCCAGTTGACCCTGGAGCTGGACCTGGGCAATCAGAGCCTTCTTACTTCCTCCCCTGTCCATGGAATGTTTCACCTACTAATACCATGTTAGCAGCTATTTCAAGCATGTAACCTTGAGAGAGTAATGTGGTGTTAAGACCATCGGACTGCATATGTGACTGAAACCAGTTAAGGCCTGTACATAAGTTTTTAAGACTCTGGTATGCAGGTGAGGAGATCCACTATCTTGTGACCACTCAAGACAAACCTTGTATATAAGTTCCCTTGCTTATTAAACTTGGTCTGCCTCTTTCTTCGGTCTCTCTTTGTCCTCCACATATGGCAGCCAGTTTCAGATGTCACCCGGGAAGCTCCTGAGGAGGTATGGAACCAACACTCTAGCTAAATGCTAAATGTCTTACCAATTCCATTTTGAGTTCTTGTTTGAACCTTGAATATGTTGGTGCTAGATCATGCTTTTTGGATACTGTTCTGATTTTCTTTTTTAAACATCTTTATTGGAGTATAATTGCTTTACAATGGTGTGTTAGTTTCTGCTTTATAACAAAGTGAATCAGTTATACATATACATATGTTCCCATATCTCTTCCCTCTTGCGTCTCCCTCCCTCCCACCCTCCCTACCCCACCCCTCTAGGTGGTCACAAAGCACCGAGCTGATCTCCCTGTGCTATGCGGCTGCTTCCCACTAGCTATCTATTTTACATTTGGTAGTGTATATATGTCCATGACACTCTCTCACCCTGTCACATCTTACCCCTCCCCCTCCCCATATCCTCAAGTCCATTCTCTAGTAGGTCTGTGTCTTTATTCCCGTCTTGCCACTAGGTTCTTCATGACCTTTTTTTTTTTTCCTCCTTAGATTCTATATATATGTGTTAGCATTCTGTATTGTTTTTCTCTTTCTGACTTACTTCACTCTGTATGACAGACTCTAACTCCATTCACCTCACTACAAATACCTCCATTTCATTTCTTTTTTTTTTTTTTAACATCTTTATTGAAGTATAATTGCCTTACAATGGTGTGTTAGCTTCTGCTTTATAACAAAGTGAATCAGTTATACATATACAATATGTTCCCATTTCTCTTCCCTCTTGCATCTCCCTCCCTCCCACCCTCCCCATCCCACCCCTCTAGGTGGTCACAAAGCACCGAGCTGATCTCCCTGTGCTATGTGGCTGCTTCCCACTAGCTATCTATTTTACATTTGGTAGTGTATATATGTCCATGACACTCTCTTACCCTGTCACATCTCACCCCACCCCCTCCCCATATCCTCAAGTCCATTCTCTAGTAGGTCTGTGTCTTTATTCCCGTCTTGCCACTAGGTTCTTCATGGCCTTTTTTTTTTTTTTTTTTTTCCCTTAGATTCCGTATATATGTGTTAGCATACTGTATTTGTTTTTCTCTTTCTGACTTACTTCACTCTGTATGACAGACTCTAACTCCATCCACCTCATTACAAATACCTCCATTTCATTTCTTTTTATAGCTGAGTAATATTCCATTGTATATATGTGCCACATCTTCTTTATCCATTCATCCGATGATGGACACTTAGGTTGCTTCCATATCCTGGCTATTGTAAATAGAGGTGCAATGAACATTTTGGTACATGACTCTTTTTGAATTATGGTTTTCTCAGGGTATATGGCCAGTAGTAGGATTGCTGGGTTGTATGGTAGTTCTATTTGTAGTTTTTTAAGGAACCTCCATACTGTTCTCCATAGTGGCTGTATCAATTTACATTCCCACCAACAGTGCAAGAGTGTTCCCTTTTCTCCACACCCTCGCCTGCATTTATTGCTTCTAGATTTTTTGATGATGGCCATTCTGACCAGTGTGAGATGATACCTCATTGTAGTTTTGATTTGCATTTCTCTAATGATTAATGATGTTGAGCATTCTTTCATGTGTCTGTTGGCAATCTGTATATCTTCTTTGGAGAAATGTCTATTTAGGTCTTCTGCCCCATTTTTGGATTGGGTTGTTTGTTTTTTTGTTATTGAGCTGCATGAGCTGCTTGTAAATCTCGGAGATTAATCCTTTGTCAGTTGTTTCATTTGCAAATATTTTCTCCCATTCTAAGGGTTGTCTTTTGGTCTTGTTTATGGTTTCCTTTGCTGTGCAAAAGATTTTAAGTTTCATTAGGTCCCATTTGTTTATTTGTGTTTTTATTTGCATTTCTCTAGGAGCTGGGTCAAAAAGGATCTTGCTGTGATTTATGTCATAGAGTGTTCTGCCTATGTTTTCCTCTAAGAGTTTGATAGTGTCCGGCCTTACACTTAGGTCTTCAATCCATTTTGAGTTTATTTTTGTGTATGGTGTCAGGGAGTGTTCTAATTTCATACTTTTACATGTACCTGTCCAGTTTTCCCAGCACCACTTATTGAAGAGGCTGTCTTCTTCACTGCATATGCTTGCCTCCTTTATCAAAGATAAGGTGACCACATGTGTGTGGGTTTATCTCTAGGCTTTCTATCCTGTTCCATTGATCTATGTTTCTGTTTTTGTGCCAGTACCAAACTGTGTTGATTACTGTAGTGTAGTAGTATAGTCTGAAGTCAGGGAGCCTGATTCCTCCAGCTCCATTTTTCGTTCTCAAGATTGCTTTGGCTATTCGGGGTCTTTTGTGTTTCCATACAAATTGTGAAATTTTTTGTTCTAGTTCTGTGAAAAATGCCAGTGGTAGTTTGATAGGGATTGCACTGAATCTGTAGATTGCTTTGGGTAATAGAGTCACTTTCACAATGTTGATTCTTCCAATCCAAGAACATGGTATATCTCTCCATCAATTTGTATCATCTTTGATTTCTTTCATCAGTGTCTTATAATTTTCTGCATACAGGTCTTTTGTCTCCTTAGGTAGGTTTATTCCTAGATATTTTATTCTTTTTGTTGCAATGGTAAATGGGAGTGTTTTCTTAATTTCACTTTCAGATTTTTCATCATTAGTGTATAGGAATGAAAGAGATTTCTGTGCATTAATTTTGTGTCCTGCTACTTTACCAAATTCATTGATTAGCTCTAGTAGTTTTCTAGTAACATCTTTAGGATTCTCTATGTACAGTATCATGTCATCTGCAAACAGTGACAGCTTTACTTCTTCTTTTCCGATTTGGATTCCTTTTATTTCTTTTTCTTCTCTGATTGCTGTGGCTTACACTTCCAAAACTATGTTGAATAATAGTGGTGAGAGTGGGCAACCTTGTCTTGTTCCTGATCTTAGTGGAAATGGTTTCAGTTTTTCACCATTGAGGACAATGTTGGCTGTGGGTTTGTCATATATGGCCTTTATTATGTTGAGGAAAGTTCCCTCTATGCCTACTTTCTGCAGGGCTTTTATCATAAATGGGTGTTGAATTTTGTTGAAAGCTTTCTCTGCATCTATTGAGATGATCATATGGTTTTTCTCCTTCAATTTGTTAATGTGATGTATCAAGTTGATTGATTTGCGTATATTGAAGAATCCTTGCATTCCTGGAATAAACCCCACTTGATCATGGTGTATGATCCTTTTAATGTGCTGTTGGATTCTGTTTGCTAGTATTTTGTTGAGGATTTTTGCATCTATGTTCATCAGTGATATTGGCCTGTAGTTTTCTTTCTTTGTGACATCTTTCTCTGGTTTTGGTATCAGGGTGATGGTGTCCTCGTAGAATGAGTTGGGGAGTGTTCCTCCCTCTGCAATATTGTGGAAGAGTTTAAGAAGGATAGGTGTTAGCTCTTCTCTAAATGTTGGATAGAATTCGCCTGTGAAGCCATCTGGTCCTGGGCTTTTGTTTGTTGGAAGATTTTTAATCACGGTTTCAATTTCAGTGCTTGTGATTGGTCTGTTCATATTTTCTATTTCTTCCTGGTTCAGTCTCGGTAGGTCGTGCATTTCTAAGAATCTGTCCATTTCTTCCATGTTGTCCATTTTATTGGCATAGTTTGCTTGTAGTAATCTCTCATGATCCTTTGTATTTCTGCAGTGTCAGTGGTTACTTCTCCTTTTTCATTTCTAATTCTATTGATTTGAGTCTTCTCCCTTTTTCTCTTGATGAGTCTGGCTAATGGTTTATCAATTTTGTTTATCTTCTCAAAGAACAAGCTTTTAGTTCTGTTGACCTTTGCTATTGTTTCCTTCATTTCTTTTTCATTTATTTCTGATCTGATCTTTATGATTTCTTTCCTTCTGCTAGATTTGGGGGTTTTTTGTTCTTCTTTCTCTAATTGCTTTAGGTGCAAGGTTAGGTTGTTTATTCGAGATGTTTCCTGTTTCTTGAGGTAGGCTTGTATTGCTATAAACTTCCCTCTTAGAACTGCTTTTGCTGCATCCCATAGGTTTTGGGTCGTCGTGTCTCCATTGTCATTTGTTTCTAGGTATTTTTTGATTTCCCCTTTGATTTCTTCAGTGATCACTTCGTTATGAAGTAGTGTATTGTGTAGCCTCCATGTGTTTGTATTTTTTACAGATCTTTTCCTGTAATTGATATCTAGTCTCATAGCGTTGTGGTTGGAAAAGATACTTGATACGATTTCAATTTTCTTATATTTACCAAGGCTTGATTTGTGACCCAAGATATGATCTATCCTGGAGAATGTTCCATGAGCACTTGAGAAAAATGTGTATTCTGTTGTTTTTGGGTGGAATGTCCTATAAATATCAATTAAGTCCATCTTGTTTAATGTATCATTTAAAGCTTGTGTTTCCTTATTTATTTTCATTTTGGATGATCTGTCCATTGGTGAAAGTGGGGTGTTAAAGTCCCCTACTATGATTGTGTTACTGTCGATTTCCCCGTTTATGGCTGTTAGTATTTGCCTTATGTATTGAGGTGCTCCTATGTTGGGTGCATAAATATTTACAATTGTTATACCTTCTTCTTGGATCGATCCCTTGATCATTACATAGTGTCCTTCTTTGTGTCTTGTAATAGTCTTTATTTTAAAGTCTATTTTGTCTGATATGAGAATTGCTACTCCAGCTTTCTTTTGATTTCCATGTGCATGGAATATCTTTTTCCATCCCCTCACTTTCCGTCTGTATGTGTCTCTAGGTCTGAAGTGGGTCTCTTGTAGACAGCATATATATATGTCTTGTTTTTGTATCCATTCAACCAGTCTGTGTCTTTTGGTGGGAGCATTTAATCCATTTACATTTAAGGTAATTATCGATATGTATGTTCCTATTCCCATTTTCTTAAATGTTTTGGGTTTGTTATTGTAGGTGTTTTCCTTCTCTTGTGTTTCTTGCCTAGAGAAGTTCCTTTAGCATTTGTTGTAAAGCTGGTTTGGTGGTGCTGAACTCTCTCAGCTTTTGCTTATCTGTAAAGGTTTTAATTTCTCCATCAAATCTGAATGAGAACCTTGCTGGGTAGAGTAATCTTGGTTGTAGGTTTTTCTCCTTCATCACTTTAAGTATATCCTGCCACTCCCCTCTGGCTTGCAGAGTTTCTGCTGAAAGATCAGCTGTTAACCTTATGGGGATTCCCTTGTGTGTTATTTGTTGTTTTTCCCTTGTTGCTTTTAATATGTTTTCTTTGTATTTAATTTTGGATAGTTTGATTAATATGTGTCTTGGCGTGTTTCTCCTTGGATTTATCCTGTATGGGACTCTCTGTGCTTCCAGGACTTGATTAACTATTTCCTTTCCCATATTAGGGAAGTTTTCAACTATAATCTTTTCAAATATTTTCTCAGTCCCCTTTTTTTTCTCTTCTTCTTCTGGGACCCCTATAATTCGAATGTCAGTGCATTTAATGTTGTCCCAGAGGTCTCTGAGACTGTCCTCAGTTCTTTTCATTCCTTTTTCTTTATTCTGCTCTGCAGTAGTTATTTCCACTATTTTATCTTCCAGGTCACTTATCCGTTCTTCTGCTTCAGTTATTCTGCTATTGATCCTGTCTAGAGTATTTTTAATTTCCTTTATTGTGTTTTTCATCGTTGCTTGGTTCCTCTTTAGTTCTTCTACGTCCTTGTTGAATATTTCTTGCATTTTATCTATTCTATTTCCAAGATTTTGGATCATCTTTACTATCATTATTCTGAATTCTTTTTCAGGTAGACTGCCTATTTCCTCTTCATTTGTTAGGTCTGGTGGGTTTTGACCCTGCTCCTTCATCTGCTGTGTGTTTTTCTGTCTTCTCATTTTGCTTATCTTACTGTGTTTGGGGTCTCCTTTTCACAGGCTGCAGGTTCGTAGTTCCCGTTGTTTTTGGTATCTGTCCCCAGTGGCTACGTTTGGTTCAGTGGGTTGTGTAGGCTTCCTGGTGGAGGGGACTAGTGCCTGTGTTCTGGTGGATGAGGCTGGATCTTGTCTTTCTGGTGGGCATGTCCACATCTTGTTGTGTGTTTTGGGGTGTCTGTGGCCTTATTATGATTTTAGGCAGCCTCTCTGCTAATGGATGGGGCTGTGTTCCTGTCTTGCTAGTTGTTTAGCATAGGGTGTCCAGCACTGTAGCTTGCTGGTCGTTGAGTGAAGCTGGGTCTTGATGTTGAGATGGAGACCTCTGAGAGATTTTCACCGTTTGGTATTACGTGGAGCTGGGAGGTCTCTTGTGGACCAGTGTCCTGAAGTTGGCTCTCCCACCTCAGAGGCACAGCCCTGATGTCTGGCTGGAGCACCAAGAGCCTTTCATCCACACCGCTCAGAATAAAAGGGAGAAAAAATAGAAAGAAAGAAAGACGATAAAATAAAATAAAGCTATTATAATGAAAAATAAGAAAAAAATTAAGAAAACATTTATTAAGAAAAAAAAATTTTTTAATTTTTTAAAATAAATTTATTAATTTTTATAATAAAAAATAAGAAAAAATTATTAAGTAACAAATTTATTAAGAATAAAATTTTTTTAATTTTTTAAAATAAAAAATATGAAAAAACTTATTATGAAAAAAAATTTTTAATTTTTAAAAATAGAAAATAAGGAAAAATTTATTAAGAAAACATTTATTAAGAAAAAAAAAATTTTAAGTACAAAAAAAAAAACCAAAAAAAAACGGACGGACCGAACCCTAAGACAAATGGTGAAAGCAAAGCTATACAGACAAAATCTCACCCAGAAGCATAGACATATACACTCACAAAAAAAGGAAAAGGTGAAAAATTAATATATCCTGCTCCCAAAGTCCACCTCCTGAATTTGGGATGATTCCTTGTCCATTCAGGTATTCCACAGATGCAGGTACATCAAGTTGTTTGTGGAGCTTTAATCTGCTGCTTCTGAGGCTGCTGGGAGAGATTTCCCTTTCTCTTCTTTGTTCATACAGCTCCTGGGGTTCAGCTTTGGATTTGGACCCGCCTCTAGGTGTAGGTCGCCTGAGGTCGTCTGTTCTTCGCTCACACAGAACAGGGTTAAAGGAGCAGCTGCTTCGGGGGCTCTGGCTCACTCAGGCCTGGGGGAGGGAGGGGTATGGATGTGGGGCAAGCCTGCGGCGGCAGAGGCCTGCGTGACATTGCAGCAGCCTGAGGCGCGCTGTGCATTCTCCCGGGGAATTTGTCCCTAGATCACGGGAGCCTGGCCGTGGCCGGGTGCACAGGCTCCCGGGAGGGGCAGTGTGGTAGTGACCTGTGCTTGCACACAGACTTCTTGGTGGCGGCAGCAGCAGCCTTAGCATCTCATGCCTGTCTCTGGGGTCCGCGCTGGTAGCCACGGCTCATGCCCGTCTCTGGAGTTCGTTTAGGCGGCGCTCTTAATCCCCTCTCCTCGCGCACCAGGAAACAAAGAGGCAAGAAAACGTCTCTTGCTTGTTCGGCAGCTCCAGACCTTTTCCTGGACTTCCTCCCGGCTAGCTGTGGTGCGCTAACCCCTTCAGGCTGTGTTCACGCCGCCAACCCCAGTCCTCTCCCTGCGATCCGACCGAAGCCCGAGCCTCAGCTCCCAGCCCCCGCCCGCCCCGGCGGGTGAGCAGACAAGCCTCTCGGGCTGGTGAGTGCTGCTCGGCGCCAATCCTCTGTGCGGGAATCTCTCCGCTTTGCCCTCTGCACCCCTGTGGCTGCGCTCTCCTCCGTGGCTCCAAAGCTTCCCCCCTCTGCCACCCGCAGTCCCCGCCCACGAAGAGGCTTCCTAGTGTGTGGAAACCTATCCTCCTTCACAGCTCCCTCCCACTGGTGCAGGTCCCGTCCCTATTCTTTTGTCTCTGTTATTTCTTTTTTCTTTCGCCCTACCCAAGTACGTGGGGAGTTTCTTGCCTTTTGGGAGGTCTGACGTCTTCTGCCAGCGTTCAGTGGGTGTTCTGTAGGAGCAGTTCCACGTGTAGATGTATTTCTAATGTATCTGTGGGAAGGAAGGTGATCTCCGCGTCTTACTCTTCCGCCATCTTGCCCAGACCCCCTGATTTTCTTTTAAGCATATATTACTGTATTCTGAGATAAATGTTGTGATAACTTTAACTTCATTTTTTCCCAAGTACACATTAGTTTCATTTTTTGGTATGCATTTTTTTATGTTTTTAAGGTATGTAACGAGAATAAGAAAACTGAGGTCCATATTAATTTTTTTCTGAAAAACGGATATAGAAAGAAAGAAAGTTGGATAATATATGCTTGTTGAGTAAAATGCCTTAAAACTTTATTTCTATATAGTTTACTTTGTACATCATGATATTGCCTTGGTCCTTAAACCTTTTTTTAAAACTTTTTTTCTTCATTTTTCTTTTTTTAATGGAAGTATAGGTGATTTACAATATTATATTAATTTCAGGTGTACAGCATAGTGATTTAGTATTTTCAGATTTTATTCCATTAAGTTATTACAAAATAATGACTATAATACCCAGTACCCTACAATATATACTGTTGCTTATCTATTTTATACACAGAAGCTTGTATTTCCTAATCCAATACTCTTATCTTGCCTCTCATCCCTTCCCTCTTCCCACTGGTAACCACTAGTTTGTTCTCTATTCCCACGAGTCTGTTTCTGTTTTGCTGTATACATTGGTTTGTTTTATTTTTGCTGTATACATTGGTTTGTTTATTTTTTAGATTCCACAAATAAGTGATATCATATAGTATTTGTCTTTCTCCATGTGACTTATTTCACTAGGCGTAATAATTTCATTTTTTTTAAGGCTGAGTGATATTCCACTGTGTGTATGTATGTGTATATATATATGTATGCCACTTTCCCTGCCAGCCACTTTCCTCCCTTGGTGTCCATACGTTTGTTCTCTGCATCTGTGTCTCAATGTCTGCCCTGCAAATTGGTTCATCTGTACCATTTTTCTAGGTTCCACATATATGCGTTAATATACGATAATTGTTTTTCTCTTTCTGACTTACTTCACTCTGTATGACAGTCTCTAGATCCACAAACGTCTCTACAAATGACCCAATTTTGTTCCTTTTTATGGCTGAGTAATATTCCATTGTATATATGTACCATATCTTCTTTATCCATTCATCTGTCGATGGGCATTTAGGTTGTTTCCATGTCCTGGCTATTGTAAATAGTGCTGCAATGAACATTGGGGTGCATGTGTCTTTTTGAATTATGGTTTTCTCTGCGTATATGCCTGGTAGTGGGATTGCTGGGTCATATGGTAATTCTATTTTCAGTTTTTTAAGGAACCTCCACACTGTTCTCCATAGTGGCTGTATCAATTTACATTCCCACCAACAGTGCAAGAGGGTTCCCTTTTCTCCACACCCTCTCCAACATTTGCTGTTTGTAGATTTTCTGATGATGCCCATTCTAACTGGTGTGAGGTGATACCTCATTGTAGTTTTGATTTGCATTTCTCTAATAATTAGTGACGTTGAGCAGCTTTTCATGTGCTTCTTGGCCATCTGTATGTCTTCTTGGAGAAATGTGTATTTAGGTCTTCTGCCCATTTTTGGATTGGCTTGTTTGTTTCTTTAATATTGAGCTGCATAAGCTGTTTATGTATTTTGGAGATTAATTCTTTGTCCGTTGATTTGTTTGCAAATATTTTCTCCCATTCTGAGGGTTGTCATTTCGCCTTGTTTGTAGTTTCCTTTGCTGTACAAAAACTTTTAAGTTTCATTAGGTCCCATTTTTTTATTTTTGTTTTTATTTCCATTACTCTAGGAGGTGGATCAAAAAAGATCTTGCTGTGATGTATGTCAAACAGTGTTCTTCCTATGTTTTCCTCTACGAGTTCTCTAGTGTCCTGTCTTACATTTAGGTCTCTAATCCATTTTGAGTTTATTTTTGTGTATGGTGTTAGGGAGTGTTCTAATTTCATTCTTTTACATGTAGCTGTCAGTTTTCCCAGCACCACTTATTGAAGAGACTGTCTTTTCTCCATTGTATATCTTTGCCTCCTTTGTCATAGATTAGTCGACCATAGGTGCGTGGGTTTAGCTCTGGGCTCTCTATCCTGTTCCATTGACCTATATTTCTGTTTTTGTGCCAGTACCATATTGTCTTGATTACTGTAGCTTTGTAATATAGTCTGAAGTTAGGGAGCCTGATTCCTCCAGCTCTGTTTTTTTCCCTCAGTACTGCTTTGGCTATTCGGGGTCTTTTGTGTCTCCATACAAATTTTAAGATTTTTTCTTCTAGTTCTGTAAAAAATGCCTTTGATAATTTGATAAGGATTGCATTGAATGTGTAGATTGCTTTGGGTAGTATAGTCATTTTCACAATATTGATTCTTCCAATTCAAGAACATGGTATATCTCTCCATCTGTTTGTATCACCTTTAATTTCTTTCATCAGTGTCTTATAGTTTTCTGCATGCAGGTCTTTTGTCTCCCTAGGTAGGTTTATTCCTAGGTATTTTATTCTTTTTGTTGCAGTGGTAAATGGGAGTGTTTCCTTAATTTCTCTTTCAGATTTTTCATCATTAGTGTATAGGAATGCAAGAGATTTCTGTGCATTAATTTTGTATCCTGCAACTTTACCGAATTCATTGATTAGCTCTAGTAGTTTTCTGGTGGCATCTTTAGGATTTTCTATGTATAGTATCATATCATCTGCAAACAGTGACAGTTTTACTTCTTCTTTTCCAATTTGTATTCCTTTTATTTCTTTTTCTTCTCTGATTGCTGTGGCTAGGACTTCCAAAACTATGTTGAATAGTAGTGGTGAGAGTGGACATCCTTGTCTTGTTCCTGATCTTAGAGGAAAGGCTTTCAGTTTTTCACCATTGAGAATGATGTTTGCTGTGTGTTTGTCATATATGGACTTTATTATGTTGAGGAAAGTTCCCTCTATGCCCACCTTCTGGAGAGTTTTTATCATAAATGGGTGTTGAATTTTGTGAAAAGCTTTTTCTGCACCTATTGAGATGATCATATGGTTTTTATTCTTCAATTTGTTAATATGGTGTATCACATGGATTGATTTGCATATATTGAAGAATCCTTGCATCCCTGGGATAAATCCCACTTGATTATGTTGTATGATCCTTTTAATGTGTTGTTGGATTCTGTTTGCTAGTATTTTGTTAAGGATTTTTACATCTATATTCATCAGTAATATTGGTCTATAATTTTCTTTTTGTGTAGTATCTTTGTCTGGTTTTGGTATCAGGGTGATGGTGGCCTCATAGAATGAGTTTGGGAGTGTTCCTTCCTCTGCAATTTTTTGGAAGAGTTTGAGAAGGATGGGTGTTAGCTCTTCTCTAAATGTTTGATAGAATTCACCTGTGAAGCCATCTGGTCCTGGAGTTTTGTTTGTTGGAAGATTTTTAATCACAGTTTCAATTTCATTACTTTTGATGGGTCTGTTCATATTTTCTATTTCTTCCTGGTTCAGTCTTGGAAGGTTATACTTTTCTAAGAATTTGTCCATTTCTTCCAGGTTGTCCATTTTATTGGCATAGAGTTGCTTGTAGTAGTCTCTTAGGATGTTTTGTATTTCTGCGGTGTCTTTTGTAACGTATCCTTTTTCATTTCTAATTTTATTGATTTGAGTCCTCTCCCTGTTTTTCTTGATGAGTCTAGCTAATGGTTTATCAACTTTGTTTATCTTCTCAAAGAACCAGCTTTTAGTTTTATTGATCTTTGCTATTGTTTTCTTTTTTTCTATTTCATTTATTTCTGCTCTGATCTTTATGATTTCTTTCCTTCTACTAACTTTGGGTTTTGTTTGTTCTTCTTTTTCTAGTTCTTTTAGGTGTAAGGTTAGATTGTTTAGTTGAGGTGTTTGTTGTTTCTTGTGGTAGGATTGTATTGCTATAAACTTCCCTCTTAGAACTACTTTTGCTGCATCCCCTAAGTTTTGGATCGTCGTGTTTTCATTGTCATTTTTCTCTACGTATTTTTTGATTTCCTCTTTGATTTCTTCAGTGATCTCTTGGTTATTTAGTAATGTATTGTTTAGCCTCCATGTGTTTGTGTTTTTTATGTTTTTTTTCCCTGTAATTGATTTCTAATCTCATAGCGTTGTGGTCTGAAAAGAAGCTGGATATGATTTCAATTTTCTTAAATTTACTGAGGCTTGATTTGTGACCCAAGATATGATCAGCCCTGGAGAATGTTCCATGAGCACTTGAGAAAAAAGTGTACTCTACTGTTTTTGGATGCAATGTCCTATAAATATCAATTAAATCTATCTGGTCTATTGTGTCATTTAAAGCTTGTGTTTCCTTATTAATTTTCTGTTTGGATGATCTGTCCATTGGTGTAAGTGAGGTATTAAAGTGCACCACTATTATTGTGTTATTGTTGATTTCCTCTTTTATAGCTGGTAGCAGTTGCATTATGTATTGAGGTGCTCCTATGTTGGGTGCATATATATTTATAATTGTTATATCTTCTTCTTGGATTGATCCCTTGATCATTATGTAGTGTCCTTCCTTGTCTCTTGTAACGTTCTTTATTTTAAAGTCTATTTTATCTGATATGAGTATTGCTACTCCAGCTTTCTTTTGATTTCCATTTGCATGGAATATCTTTTTCCATCCCCTGACTTTCAGTCTGCATGTGTCCCTAGGTCTGAAGTGGGTCTCTTGTAGGCAGCATATATATGGGTCTTGTTTTTGTATCCATTCATCGAGCCTGTGTCTTTTGGTTGGAGCATTTAATCCATTCACGTTTAAGGTAATTACCGATATGTATGTTCCTATGACCATTTTCTTAATTGTTTTGGGTTTGTTTTTGTAGGTCCTTTTCTTCTGTTGTGATTCCCACTTAGAGAAGTTCCTTTTAGTGTTTGTTGTACAGCTGGTTTGGTGGTGCTGAATTCTCTTAGCTTTTGCTTGTCTGTAAAGCTTTTGATTTCTCCATCGAATCTGAATGAGATCCTTGCCGGGTAGAGTAATCTTGGGTGTAGGTTCTTCCCTTTAATCACTTTAACTATGTCATGCCACTCCCTTCTGGCTTGTAGAGTTTCTGCTGAGAAATCAGCTGTTAACCTTATGGGACTTCCCTTGTATGTTATTTGTCGTTTTTCCCTTGCTGCTTTCAATAATTTTTCTTTGTGTTTAACTTTTGTCAGTTTGATTACTATGTGTCTTGGTGTGTTTCTCCTTGGCTTTATCCTGTATGGGACTGTCTGTGCTTCCTGGACTTGGGTTGCTATTTCCTTTCCCATGTTAGAGAAGTTTTCGACTATAATCTCTTCAAATATTTTCTTGTGTCCTTTCTCTCTCTCTTCTCCTTCTGGAACCCCCTCTAATGCAAATGTTGGTGCTTTTAATATTGTCCCAGATGTCTCTTAGGCTGTCTTCATTTCTTTTCATTCTTTTTTCTTTATTCTGTTCTGCAGCAGTGAATTCCACCATTCTGTCTTCCAGGTCACTTCTCTGTTCTTCTGCCTCAGTTATTCTGCTATTGATTCCTTCTAGTATAGTTTTCATTTCAGTTATTGTATTGTTCATCTCTGTTTGTTTGTTCTTTAATTCTTCTAGGTCTTTTTTAAACATTTCTTGCATCTTCTCAATCTTTGCCTCCATTCTTTTTCCGAGGTCCTGGATCACCTTCACTATCATTATTCTGAATTCTTTTTCTGGAAGGTTGCCTATCTCCACTTCATTTAGTTGTTTTTCTGGGGTTTTATCTTGTTCCTTCATCTGGTACATAGCCCTCTGCCTTTTCACCTTGTCTATCTTTTTGTGAATGTGTTTTTTTCCCACAGGCTGCAGGATTGTAGTTCTTCTTGCTTCTGTTGTCTGCCCTCTGCTGGATTAGGGTATCTAAGAGGCTTGTGTAAGTTTCCTGATGGGAGGGACTGTTGGTGGGTAGAGCTGGCTGTTGCTCTGGTGGGCAGAGCTCAGTAAAACTTTAATCCACTTGTCTGCTGATGGGTGGGGCTTGGTTCCCTCCCTGTTGGTTGTTTGGCCTGAGGCGACCCAACCCTTGAGCCTACACTGGCTCTTTGGTGGGGCTAATGGTGGACTCTGGGAGGGCTCACACCAAGGAGTACTTCCTAGAACTTCTGCTGCCAATGTCCTTGTCCTCACGGTGAGCCACAGCCACTCCCTGCCTCTGCAGGAGACCCTCCAACACTAGTAGGTATGTGTGGTTCAGTCTCCTATGGGGTCACTGCTCCTTCCCCTGGGTTCTGATGCTCACACTAATTTGTGTGTGCCCTCCAAGAGTGGAGTCTCTGTTTCCCCTAGTCCTTTCGAAGTCCTGCAATCAAATCCTGCTAGCCTTCAAAGTCTGATTCTCTGGGAATTCCTCCTCCCCTTGCTGGACCCCCAGGTTGGGAAGCCTTATGTGGGGCTCAGAACCTTCACTCCAGTGGGTGTACTTTTGTGGTATAATTGTTCTCCAATTTGTGAGTCACCCACCCAGAGGTTATGAGATTTGGGTTTATTGTGATTGCACCCCTCCTACCATCTCATTGCATCTTCTCCTTTGTCTTTGGATGTGGGGTGTCTTTTCTGGTGAGTTCCAGTGTCATCCTGTCGATGATTGTTCAGCAGTTAGTTGTGATTCCGGTGCTCTCACAAGAGGGAGTCAGCCACTGAGTCTTGACTAACGTTTTTCTTCCAAGTAGCTTAAAGTGACCTGGCACGAAGTAATCTCGCCGCTCCACACACCATCTGGCAAGGCCTTGAGTTGGAACCGGAAGCCCTAGCAATTCTTCTCTTGATGGACTCCTTGTTTGCTTCCATATCTTGGCTATTGCCAACAGTGCCGCTATGAATATTGGGGTGTATGTATCTTTTTGAATTAGTGTTTTCCTTTTTTTTCCAGATATATACCCAGGAGTGGAATTGCTTGGTCATGCGGTAGTTCTAGTTTTAGTTTTTTGAGGCCCTTCCATACTGTTTTCCATGGTAACTGCACCAATTTACATTCCCACCAACAGAGTACAAGGGTACACTCCACATCCTCACCAACATTTGTTATTTGTAGACTTTTTGATGGTAGCCATTCTTACAGGTATGAGGGTTTATCACACCATTGTTTTGATTTGCATTTCCCTAATAATTAGTGATGTTGAGCATTTTTTCATGTCGCTGTTAGCTATCTGTATATCTTCTTTGGAAAAATGTCTATTCAGGTCTTCTGACCATTTAAAAATCAAGTTGCTTGTTATTTTGGTTTTGAGTTATATGAGCTGTTTATATATTTTTGATATTAAGCCGTTGTTGCTTGCATCACTTGTAAATGTTTTCTCTCATTCAGTAGGTTGTCTTTTCATTTTGTTGATGGTTTCCTTTGCTGTGCAAAGCCTTTTAAGTTTAATTAGGTCCCATTTGTTTATTTTTGCTTTTATTTCTTTTGATTTAGGATACAGAATCAAGAGAATATTACTACAATTTATGTGAAATAATGTTCTGCATATGTTCTATTCTAGGAGTTTTATGGTTTGAGGTCTTACATTTTGGTCTTTAAACCATTTTCAGTTTATTTTTTGTATGTAGTGTGAAGAAATGTTCTAATAATATAATTGTTTTACATGTGGCTGTCCAGTTTTCCCAGCACTATTTATTGAAGAGACTGTCTTTTCTTCCTTGTATAGTCTCACTCCCTTTGTCATAGATTAATTGACCATAGGTGTGTGGGTTTGTTTCTGGCATCTCTATTCTATTCCATTGATCTATGTGTCTGTTTTTGTGTCAGTACCTACCATACTGTTTTGATTACTGTAGCTTTGTAATATAGTCTGTAGTCAAGGGTCATGATACCTCCAACTTTGTTTTTTTCTTCTAATGTTTGTTTTGGCAATTTGGGGTCTTTTGTGGTTTCATACAAATTTTAGGATTATTCGTTCTAATTCAGTGAAAAATGTCATGGTATTTTGATAGGGATTGCATTAAACTTATAGATTGCCTTGGGTAGTAAGGGCATTTTAGCAATATTTATTCTTCCAATCCAAAAGTGTGGGATATCTTTCCATTTTTTGTCTCATCTTCAATTTTCTTCATCAATGTTTCATAGTTTTCAGAGTATAGGTTTTTTACCTCCTTGGTTAAATTTATTCCTAGGTATTTTATTCTTTTTGATGCTATTTTAAATGAGATTTTTTTTGCTTTGTCTTTCTGATAGTTCATTAGTACAGACAAACAACAGATTTATGTATATTAATTTTGTATCCTGCAACTTTGTTGAATTCATTTATTAGTTCTAACTGTTTTTCAGTGGAGACTTTAGGGTTTTCTATACATGGTATAATGTCATGTGCAAATAGTGATAGTTTTACTTCTTCCCTTTCAATATGAATGATTTTATTTCCTTTTCTTATCTGATTGCTGTGGCTAGGCCTTACAACACAGTGTTAAATAGAAGTGGTGAGAGTGGGCATCCTTGTTTTGTTTCTGAATTTAGAAGAGAGATCTTCAGCTTTATACCATTGAATATGGTGTTAGCTGTGTTGTCATAAATGGCCTTTATTATATTGAGATATGTTCCATCTATACCCACTTTGATTAGAGTTTTTATTATGAATAGATGTTGGATTTTGTCAGATGCTTTATCTGTGTCTATTGAGATGATCATGTGATTTTTATCCTTCCTTTTGTTAATGTAGTATGTCACGTTGATTGATTTGTAAGTATTAAACCATCCTGGCATACCAGGAATAAATCAGACTGATCTCATTGGTATGATCCTTTTTATATGTTGTTGGGTTCAGTTTGCTAATATTTTGTTGAAGATTTTTGCAGCTTTATTCATCAGATACTTTCCTGTTCTATATATATTTTTTGTAGTGTCTGGCTTTGGTGTCAGGGTAATTATGGCCTTGTAGAATGAATTTGGGAGTGTTCCCTCATCTTCAATTTTTTGCAGTAGTTTGAGAAGGAGCGGTATTAGCTTTGCTTTGTATGTTTGGTAGAATTTTCGTTTGAAGTCATCCAGCTCTGGACTTTTGTTTGCTGGGAGCTTTTTAAATTACAAATTCAATTTCACTACTAGTGCTCAGTCTGTTCAAAGTGTTTTTTCTTGATTCAGTCTTGGCAGGTTGTACGTTTGTAAAAATTTGTCCGGTTCTTCTAGGTTGTTCACTTTTAACAAATTATATGAACATATAATTGTTCATAGAGTTCTCTTATGATTTTTTTGTGTCTCTGTGGTATCAGTTGTTATTTCTCCTCTTTTATTTCTTATTTTGTTTACTTGGGTCCTCTCTCTTTTCTTCTTGGTGAGCCTGGCTAAAGGTTTATCAGTTTTATTTATCTTTTAAAAAAAACAGCTCTTGGTTTCATTGATCTTCACTATTGTTTTTTTGGTCTCTATTTTATTTATTTCCTCTCTGATATTTATTACTTCCTTCTTCCTGCTGACTTTGGGCTTTGCTTGTTCTTATTTTTCTAATTATTTTAAATGTTAGATTAGATTGTTTATTTGAGATTTTTCTTGTTTCTTGAGGAAGGCCTATATCACTATAAACTTCCCTTTTAGAATTGTTTTGCTGCGCCCCATAGATTATGGAAAGTTGTGTTTTGATTTTTATTTGTCTTGAGGTTTTTTTCTGACTTAATCTTTGATATTTTTCATTGACTCATTGATTTTTTTTTTTAATAGCATGTTGTTTAGTCTTCACGTGTTTGTGCTTTTCCCTTTTGTCTTTCTGTAATTGATTTCTAGTTTCATACCATGGTGGTTGGAAAAAATGCTTGATATAATTTCTATCCTCCTAAATTTGTTGGGACTTGTTTTGTGCATAGCATGTGATCTATCCTGGAGAACATTCCACATGCACTTGAAAAGAAAGTGTGTTCTGCCGTTTTTGGATGGAATGTCCTGTAGATGTTGTCCAATTGGCCTATGATGTCATTTAAAACCACTGTTGCTTTATTAATTTTCTGTCTGGATGATCTGCCCATTGATGTCAGTGGGGTGTTCAAGTCTCCTACTATTATTGTATTACTATCAATTTCTCTCTGTCTGCTAATATTTGCTTTATATATTCAGGTGCTCCTGTGATCCCTTTATAATGCCCTTCTTTGTCTTTTGTTGTAGCTTTTATTTGAAGTCTATTTTGTCTGATATGAGTATTGCTACCCCGTTTTCTTGTTGTTTCCATTTGCATGAGATACCTTTTTCCATCCCCTCACTTTCAGATTGTGTGTGTCTTTAGTTCTGAAGTGAGCCTCTTGTAGGCAACATATCAATAGGTCTTGTTTTTTTCAATCCGGTCAGCCACCCTATGTCTTTTGATTGGAGCAATTAGTCCATTGCCTTTATTTATTTATTTATTTATTTATTTATTTATTTATTTATTTATTATTTTTGGGGGTCCATTACCATTTAAAGTGATTATTGATATTTGTGTACTTATTTTATTATTTGTATTTATTGATATATATGCATATTTTATTACTTTTTTTCCCACTTGTTTTCATAATTCCTTACGCATTTCTTCTTTTTGTTTCTTCCCTTGTGGTCTGATGATTTTCTTTAGTAGTGTGCTTGAGTTCTTTTCTTTTTAATTTTTGTGTATTTGTTATAGGTTTTTGAATTATGGTTACCATGGGATTCATATATGTTGACCTATAACTATAACTACTTGTTTTAAACTGGTAGTGTTTTAAGTTCAAATGCATTCTAAAAGGTCTACTATTTTTACTCCCCTTCCCTGCATTTTATGTTTTTGATGTCATATTTTACATCTTCATGTTTTTTCCTTAACTCTTCATAGGTGCTATTATAATTTTTTGTCTTTTACTCTTTATACTAGCTTACTTAAGTGGTTGATCCTCAGGCCTTATTATATATTTGCCTTTCCTAGTGGGACTTTCCCTTTCCTTTTCCACTTAGGGAAGATCCTTTAACCTTTCTTTTAGGGTAGGTTTGGTATTGCTGAATTCTTTTAATTTTTGCTTGTCTGACAAGTTCTCTGTCTCTCCTATTCTAAATGATAATCTTGTTGGGCTGAGTATCCTTGTTGCAGGTTTTTCCTTTCAGCACTTTGAATATATCATGCCACTCCCTTCTGGCCTGCAAAGTTTCTGCAGAGAAATCAGCTGATAGCCTTATGAGGATTCCCTTGTATATGACTCTTTGTTTTTCTCCTGCTGCCTTTAGAACTATCTTTATCTTCAACTTTTGTCCTTTTAATTATGAGATGTCTTGCTGAAATGCTCACTAAGTTCATCTATTCTTTTCTCTAATTCAGTTAGCAATCTTATTCCTAAAGCTTTGAATTCTTTATCTGGCAAATTGTTTATTTCTGTTTCATTATTTTTTCAAAGGTTTTTTCTTGCTCTTTCAGTTGAGACCAGTTCCTGTGCCTTTTCATTTTGCTTAACTTTCTCTACCTCTAGGAGTTTAGGTTTGAAACAGTTACCTGTTTGTGGTCTTGAAGGGGTGTCCTTATGTGGGAGTGTTCCTATACAGACTGTTTGTTTCCAACGCCTTTGGTGGGAGAGCTGGATTTGACGTGGATGCAAGTTACATCTTTCCTCAGAGTGTGCTGGCAGCTGTCACCTTGGTAGGAGGTGGGGCTGGAGATAGAGTGGGTAGAGCTGGAGCTGAGTGTGAGGTGGGGTTTTCCCCTGCTCAGTGGCTGTCACCACCCAATTGTGGGTGGGTTCTCATCCCAAGTTGCTGGAGCAGAAGCTCTGAGCATTGAGCCCATGCTGGCTCTGTTCCCTTTAAGTGTGTGCTTTCCTCTCTCCCAGCACCAGGACCCTTGCCCCAGAGGGGGGTAGTGCAGAAGCAGGGGGTGCCCCTTCGGGCTGTTTGCTCATGTTGACCTCAGACAGTGGCCCAAGATGTTTCCTATGCGCTGGCTGTGCAGGCGCCAGCAATTGTTTCCATCACTCTGCTCAGACACAGCGAGTTTAAGTCCCTTTTGTCCCTCGCAGCCTATCACTGCCCCCAGCCTCTGCCACCTCTGCCCTGTTTGGAGCCACAGTGCAGGGCCAGTTTGCCCCATGTGGACTCTCAGCATATATCAGGGTGTGAGCTGTGGTGGAGTGGCCAGCACCAGAGTCCTGGGCTGCTTCTGATGCGCTGCTTGAGTAAAGCATCAACAATGGCTGCGGTCACCCCACCCAGATGCTGCCCTAGGATGGAGCCACTTTTGCCTTCTGCAGCTGAGCTTTCTCCCTGGCCATGGCAGCCCTAGATCCAACGCCGTGCTGTGATGTGGAGTAAGCGGGTCTGGAGTGCTTGCTAGGCTCAGGCTGGGGCGCTGGCCAAGGCAGTCATGGGAAACCTGTCAGCCACTGGGACAGTCCTCCAATCTCTGCCTCAGGGGCAAGCCAGCACGTGTGCTTCCCATGAGTGGGGTCCAGGCTTCCCACAGCCCTCCTGTTAGTCCCAGGGGTCCTCCAACCAGACAAGGGGGCTCATCTCTCCTGTGTAGGACCCCAGGAATGGGGTGCCCAATCTGTGGCTTGACTGCTCACTCCCCAGTGTAGGTCCCTTCCCAGGGGCACAGGTCCTGACCTGACTGCTTTTCCTCCCTTCCTACCTAATTATGTGTGGATCTTACAGCCTTGGCTGTACAGGACCTTTCTGACAGTTTCCAGTTCCACATGTAGATGTATTTTTGATGTATTTGTGGGGTGAGGTGTATTCTCCTACCCTGCCATTTTGATCCTCTCCTTGAAGATTTTTAAACAAAGCTTTTTTTCTCTCCCCATGTTCAATGCAGCCTTTTAATAATAGCATAGAATGAAAATAAGCTTACTTGGGAAATGTAGACTGATTTGTTATGAATACCAAGAATTATCAGCGAAGACCCCATCCATACATTTTGAGCCCAGGAAAGAACATTTCAAACTTAGAACTCATTTCATCTCTCGGAGTGTAAAGTAATCAGTCTTGGACTTTAGGATTTGTTCATGAAGCTATTATTTCAACTGAAATAAAGTTGAACAAAAATAGCCCATCATTACAATTATACCAATTATAACCAATTATAGTGAACAGTTTTCATACATATAATTTGTTTGCATCCCAGAAATTAAATCTTTTCAACTCTTGAGTTCATAGCAAGTTTATTTTTATTCATTCAAAACGTTTTGATAAGATTTCCTACCAGACATTCTTTTTCCTGACTTGGAGTCATTTCTTCTGTTTTGTCCCATTCTCCCTCTCTTTGCCCCCGCATTTTAAAAGTAAAGCCTGTTATCCTCTGTCCTTTGTCTGCAGTGTGAGAAGGCTCACTGTATGGCTGTCTAATGAGGAACCCCCCAGGGATGGTGGTGACAGTCACTCCCCTTTGCCATTGCAGGCTTGTTCCACTTACTGACCAAGAACTTGGGCGGGGTCTGCAGCACATATGTTCTTCTGATGGCCTCCTTTGGGATAATGTTTAAGAAAAGCGTGCTACAGCAATTCCCAATTGCATGACCCATAATTAGTCTGAATAACATTTTCCATTTTAAACCCTGATTTTACAGGGATTACTACTTGGCAAATAAAATCTTGTTCCAAGCTTAGACTTGGCGTAGATTTTCGCATCAGCAAATTTACCATAGCAATAAATCATCAGCTCAGTTCTTGAACCTATGGGATGAAGAGCAAACTCATGTCAAGTGACAGGGAAAAGCACCCGCAGGTTTGGGGGAGGGTGGCAGCATCCTTGCTCTTGCTAGTTTTGTGCACAAGCTGTGCAACATCAGAGGCAGGCCTGACTGCGGAGGTCCAAAGTGGGATTCAGAAAATGGAAGACATAGGTGATGCTCGCGTCCTCAGCGGGGTAAAGAAGTGGTTAAAGACTTCTCTGAGAAAGAATAACAATGACATGATTTGGGGGAGTCTCTGCCCTATGGATTTGATAAATGAGCTCAGGAGCTCTCTGAAAAAAAAAAAAAAAAACTTACCTAGGACTGGTATATTTTTTGTGATAAAACATGTCTATCTGAGTACCAGCACCCGTTTTTTTTCTTTCACCTCAGACCATTAGCCAACACCACTAAACATTTCTTTTTCAGATTATTTATTTGACAGGGCCATCCATGGGAGGAAGTATCAGTATTTTAGCATCAGTTAGTGGACTGTAATGTGGTCATTGTCACCTGGGAACTGATTAAAACTGCAAATTCTTGGGACCTCCTCCCTGAGACCAACTGAATCAGAAACTGTGGAGTGAGGCCCAGGAATCTGTGTCTTTATCAGTGATTCTAATGCCTGCAGAAGTTTGAGAGCCACTGGTGCACTGGTTAGGATAATGGGCTTTGTGATCAGGCGGGTCTGACTTTCTCTCTTGGCTCTTGTCTCTTTTTTTGCAGATTATTGAACTTCCCTGAGACTCAATACCTTATTTATTTATTTGCTTACATGTAAATGTATGTATGTATTGATGATGATATTGTAAAAATAATAAAGATACTGATAATAGCCACATCATAGGATTTTTATAATTATGAAGTGAGCTAATGTACATACAGCCCTTAAGACATTTCCTGGTAGATAATTAGTGCTTAATAAATAATTACTGTTATATTCATAAAAATAGAGAAGAAAGGGAGAAGTGGCAGAGGCATTTTGAATTTATCAAGATATGATACGAAGATTCCTTATTCCTTTTAACCCATGTGGCACATTTTGTGGGGATGTAGGTTTTGGAGTAGTTGGACCAGTAGCTTGTGTCCTGTGTATCTAAGGCAATTCACCTCTCACTTTGGCTGTTGAAGGCTAATGACTCTGTCCTTACATAATGTAAGCCCAGACAACGAGGAGAGTGAAGGATGGGTCTGGATAGAATACTCTCCAAATAACAGAGGCAATTGAAACAAAGAACAACTAACAAAGAGGTTGTCTTCCCAAAGCCTGAAAAAATAATCTTCAGATTTTATTTTCATGTTAGATGATTTCTCAGTTGTTTTTCAAGTTATTTAAATAGAAATTAAGCAACTAATGGAAAGTATATAAAGTGTTAATAAGGCATGAGGACTCTACTTGTTCATACGATTTGTGAGGATATTTTAAAGCATTAATCAGCTAATGCTTTGAAGATGAGTGTTACTATATAAGTTACAAAAATTATTATCATGTCATAGATTATGAATCTGTCATTACCCATAACAATTATAATCTGAAGCTCTACTATTGCCTACAATCACACGTATTTATTTCATAATTTAACAGCAAAGGAAACTTAGATTCCTTGAAGACTGAAATATAACTTCCATAAAGAGAAATTATTCTAAGTAAATAAACACTGTAATGGTAAATTCTTAAACAATTATCTGTGATATTTGGCATGTCAAAAGTTTGTCATTACTACTCTGATTAAAAACAAGTGATGTTTCACTTTGAACTGTGGAATTTAATTCATATTCTGAAATCTTTTCTTATCGTGAAAGTAGCTTGAATTGACTCTCTCTCTGTACACACACACACACACACACACACACACACACAAGCTTGCACCTGCCCACACAGACATTTCTCCCAAAAGTTGAATTCTTTATATATGTATACGATATATATATACGCAATATTAAAGAGTTATTTTTCAAAATAAAATAAGTACATGGACACAATTCAAAGTTTTCCTTCCTCAAATTTGATCTAAGTGTAGAGATGAAGACTAATAATAATAAGGAAACCTAAGTCATTTCATTTTGGGGTACAACATTATCAACTAGGTATGGTACAGTGATATAAATAATTTCACAGATAAGGTAAACCTCAGAAAGCATCATTCCCTGTGTGAATGAGAGTGGGGAGAATATTTAGGAAAGAGATTCCTGGATTCCATCATAAAGTCCTTCCATGGTGATGGTGCAATGTGGGAAGCTGGGAAATGTCCTCTTCCTGCAGGTACAGTAGAAAGGGGGGAGGGCAGCCTCTCAGGGAAGACAGGCCTCTTTCCCCTCTCCCTCTTAATTTCTTGACTGGAGAAGATGCTGGGAAGTAGCATGATGTATGGAATTACAAGAATGGGATGTGAAATCATTTGGATCTGGGGTTGAGTCTCCTCTTCACTACTTTCTAGCTGTGTGACCTTGGGTGAGTTGCTTAAATTCTCTGAGCCTTAGTTTTCTGAAAGTTGTTAAGTGGGAACATTGAGCTCAAATGAGATAATATATATGAAAACGGGTGGTAAAACTACAAAAACGAGCTGTTATTATCAAAGATGTCATCTAACATTATGCTAATTTCCTCTTTTCCTGGAAAACAATTAGTAGGCCAAGGAGCTTGTTACCTTTCTCTCACCCTTAACATTCCAAGGAAGGCAGACTGGACACCTAAAGCATTTGAGCTCATAAGGTGACCATGATGCTCGGATATGGCCTTGATTCCCTGAATCTTAAATCGTCATGCTTAAGAATACATATAAATGCCATTTGGGTGAACTGGTACATTTTTCCAAATACCCACATCAACTCAAATATATAAAGGCTTCCAACTTTTCTTTAACTCAGGAGATAGCACTTGGGAGCATTTCTAAATGCCATCTTTAGGGTCCATGCTGAAGGGAAGCTTCAGAAGCAAAACATTTTGTAGAAAAGAATCCTGCTCAGTCTCCTACCCTAGATGGGATCGGGGGTGCTAGACCTTGATGTGACTTTTTATCTGTTAGCATCTTTACGATGCTGAGGTTTCCGCACATGGTGGTGGTTTTTTTCGATCTGTCTGAGGATTTAGCAGAGGGTTGGAAGGCCCAGCCAAGCTACTTTTAGGAACAAATATACAATACAATGACTTTTCTCTTCCTCTCATTTTGTTTTCTTTTTTGTTTCTCATTATGTAAATTCCAGAAAATTAATCATGTATTACAAAAGGACAAGCAGGGTCTTTTTGGTTCACAGTCCTTAATTCATCTGTGGTAGATGCTCAAGCACATATCCAGCATTGTATTTTAATTTCTTGAGAAGAAGGGAGATTGAATATATTCCAGAATATCTTTGATTTAGTAAAGGAAAAATATCAGGCCCAGAATGTTTCAGAATACAGGGCTGACAACAGAATACTGTAATTAGTCACTTTAGGAAAGAGGGAGTTTAGCCTTCTCATAGGAGTCTAAAGATTGAAACACTTTAAACAAATATATCAAAGAACGTTCTTTCTGGTGTTCACATTTTTTGATTTTCACTAACCCATGAAAAAACTCTGGCTTTAAGTAAATCTAATTCCTGATTTTTTTTTTTTTCCTGAAAACCATCTGCCAAATAATTTTGGGGTGGATTGGGCTATTAATGCCCTGCTTTACTTCTTCTTTTATTTTCTCCTTTTTAAAAAATATTCCTCCCAAGTTCAGCTATTTGGCCCCCATCTACAACTATTAATTATCAACCATGTAATATGAACTGGCCAAAGTGTTAGGAGTACTTATCATGCATAATCCTATTTTTGTTTTATAGTAATTCTGAGTGCAGATGCTATAATTAACCCTATTTTATAGAAAAGGAAACTGAGGTGTGAAAGATTACATAAATTGCCCAAGGTCTTTCAGGTAGTAAGTGGTGGAATAAAGATCAACTCCTAGATTGCCTTTCACTTAAGATCCTAAGACCTATATGGTCCCTAATTAGGAGGAAAATAAAGAACCTAGTTTGATAGTCAGGTGACTTGGTTCCAACTCAGCTTTGCTGTATTAGTCGTGTTTCAGTTCCACAGTTCTGCTTTGTTCGTGTGATTAACTCCTAGTCCTTGATTCTGTGTCATAGTTCTTATAACTGTCTTTATCTTTTTCCTTATACTAGGCTTTCTCAGTGCTGGCATTATTTTGGGCAGAGAATTCTTTGGTATTTGGGGCTGTTCTGTAGATTGTAGGGTGTGTGACGGCTTCCCTGGGCTCTACCTGTTAGATGCCACTGGTGCACTCCTCAAGCATGACAACCAAAGTGTCTCCAGACACTGCTAAGTGCTCCCAGTGGGGAAAATTGCCCTTGGTTGGAAATCTCTGCCTTATAGCCATGCCCCTGACTGGCTGGTCTGCTGGTGACTTTGTCCTGCCCAGACTGTGACTGTCTTGTTGGGTCCCTAGCTCTGAGTGTCAGTCCTGTGCCTGGGCCCTCTTAATATCACAGCTCCCTGAGGTCAGCTGCTTGCTGTAATCACTGTATATTTTCTAGGTCTGAACTCCTCATCACCATGTACCTGTGCTTGGGACACACCAGTTGGCCATCTACCATCAGCCGCCTAACTTGATGACAAATTCTTACTAGGTACTATGTTCTCTGACTCTGTGCTAAACTCCCTGAATGGACTTCCTCTGACTGCTGTCGCCACCTGCATCTGTCATCTCATCTCTCTCAATTTGTTCTATTACATGGGTGGCTGGGACTCTGTTCCAATATAGCCTTTGTCTCCCTGAGGGCTACCACTCCTGAATTAACTCAAATTAATTCTCTACTTTGATCCTTGCTTGTATTTAAATTTTCACCTTTGATATAGCTGGAATTGTGCATTCTGTGGGAATTAGGTAGCTTCCCAAGTCGGCCGGGAAAGGCAAACATTTATACAGTCAAATTTTCTCCTGAAAATTTCCTATGAAACAGCTAGCTGAAGATTATTTTCATCTTTCCATAAATCCAACCCAGTCATAATTCAATGTCTTGTCCGATAATTTAGTCTCACAAAGTTTATTATTTCAAATAATACAGCAAAAGTTTTCCCTATAGAGATTCAATACTTCTTCAGGTCAGATTCTGAGAAGTAGAACTTAAGGGTCTAAGGTGTTCACATTTAAAGTTTAATACAAACTGCTAAGTTACCATCCTTAAAGAAGGATCTAATTTAAAATTCTACCAATGGTATGAGTCTTTCCTATAACAATACCCTGACCAAAACTGGTTATTAATAATCAAATTTCTGCTAGTCAAGGGGGTGAAAAATTATATTTTGTTACTTTCATTTAATTTTCCTGATCATTGGTGACATTTGTCAGCTTTTCAAATATTTACTAGGCATTTATATTTCTGCTGTGAATTGCTTTTTCACATACTTAGTTCATTTTTTTTCTTCCTGGTTGCTTAACTTTTCATATTGATTTTCAGAAATTATTTCCTGAATACTTTTCTTATAGTTGCTTGTGTTGTATATATTGCATTACAGTCTGTAGTTCACCTTCTAACTTTATGGTTTCTTTAATTGTGTGGAAGTAAATATTTAGGTATTCAAATCTGTTACTCTTTTCCTATCTGATTTTAGGGTGTTGTGTTTTGCTTGGGAAGGTCTTCTTCACTATAATATTTTGAAAATATTCTTTTAAAACAGTATTTTATATTAAATTTTTGTTTAGATATTACTTCCACATATGGTAAGAATCTGACTCTATTTTTCCTAAATATACAGTCTGTTATTTTAAGACCATTTTTTGAATAAGTCATCATTTCCTTGTTGAGTTCACATGCTACATTTTTCATTTGTTAAATTTCTATATATAACTGGTCAACTTCTGCACTCTGTATTTTGTTTATTCATTTATTATTGTACCAAGAGCAAAGTATTTTAATTGATTTTAAAGTCTGTTACATTTCCCACTCACTGTTCTTTTTAAAATTATTTCTTGGCTCTTTTCTACATTTTGTTTTCCAGATGAATGTTAGAGTTTGTCAGGTATGAAAAATATTTGGTTGGTTACAGATTAAAACTGTATTAAAATTATAGGCTACCATGAAGTAATTGATAATTTAAAAATACAAGTTTTCTTAGCCAGGAATATACTCTTTCTCTCCATTTATTCTGGTCTTTTAATAAAGTTGCCTTCAAATAGGTATTGAACATTTTTGTTAGTTTTATAATTTTTGTTGCTATTGTTAATTGGATCTTTTAAAACACACTTTTTAATTGCTTATTCCAATGAA
Organism: Eschrichtius robustus; assembly: GCF_028021215.1. Classification (NCBI taxonomy): domain Eukaryota; kingdom Metazoa; phylum Chordata; class Mammalia; order Artiodactyla; family Eschrichtiidae; genus Eschrichtius; species Eschrichtius robustus. The sequence goes on from NC_090836.1 coordinate 35,724,961, forward strand.
TGCTATTGATTTTTGTGTATTTATATTGTAATCAGTCACCTTACTACACACTTTCATTTTTCTTAACATTTTTCAGGTGATGCTTTTGGAGCCCTTTGATTCTTACGGAATGCACCTAGGTCTGATGTGAGATGAGTTATAAAATAACTGTCAGTATCCTCAAGGTCCCTAGCTCTCTCACAACAGTGATGCACCCACACATCACACAGACAGCCGTGGCCCCATCGCAGACGTTTTCCCAGGCCTCTTCCTGTTTCCCTGCACTCTTTCCTCCTCATGCTTCCCTGCCTTATCCACATCCTGACTCCTGTGATCTACATTGTTTAGGTAACCCATTAGAATCCTATATCCCAATCTCACCTCTGTCTACCTGCGTGGCTTCAGTGCACCTCCAGATTCAAGTACGACATGATCCTTCTACCAGCCTCAGCTCTTCAGAGCCCTGTCTGCCCCTCCTCCTCCACAACCTGGGCTAGACAATTGAAAGTACAGCCGTGAACTTGAACAGCCCTATCTCGCCCTGTGTGGTTTTCCCAAACACCTCCACAAAATGGCTTAACAATAATGATAACAATTTAACTTGAGCACTTGCTAGGTTCTAGGCATTTGACTAGGCTCTAGGGAAAGAGTCATGAATACTGCAGACATACTCTCTATCCTCAGGGAGCTTGTATTCTGTGGGGAGTCCAACACGGAAGGGGAAGTCTTCCACACTTTCCCAGGGGTTCCTGTTAGTGCTGGGATTCTCCAGGTCTGCAGGCCCTCAACCGTCTCCAGGGAAGCATTTACCTTCACGTCTGCTGTCAATGTTTGGGAGAGTGATGAGTTAAAACCAAATGGAAATGAACTGTTTTCATTTAAATAAATAAATAAATAAATAAATAAATATAAACCTTGCTGGAACTTTGCACTTCTGTACAACTTTGGACAGTATTTATGCCCACAATTTATTTTTGGTTGTAGTCGTATTTCCTTTACTTGTTTGTAAATTCCCACAGAAGCAAGCACTTAGCTCATATACTTTTCATTCTCTTGAGCATAGCCAGGAGTCTTGCACAGAATTGCTGATCTGTAAGTATTTGTTGCCTCTCTGGATGGGGTAACTTGATAATATCCCTCAAAGTCTTATTTCATCCCATTTTAGTTAGTTTCCTAAGGCACTTCAAGTGACTACTTACTGCACCTTCCTTGAAGTTGGGAGTTTAAAAAAAGCAAGGGGAAAAGTTGGGCATGCTATTGTGGTCTTTTGTGGCATATCTTGTGTTAAATGAGAGAAGTCACTCTCATCTGTGGTTTGCTAATTATTGTTTTTTTTTTTTTTCTTGCAGAACAAAGAAGAAAAAATTTCTTTTAAAGAAAAGCCAAAAAATTATTATAGATCTTTTCTTTTGACATTCCTAAACAAGAACAGGCCTAGATGGTGTCATGTTTAATTCTTGCCCTAACTGGTATTGCTTGATTTGTTTTTTTGCAGATTGCCCTGAATTTTTGCCCAATTTTGTTTGTGGGTTGGGTGAACACTACCTCTACACGAAACAACTAAGGTTTCTTAACCGTCTGCTTATATATAAAATAGTGTATTTTCTTCTTCGAGTTTAACAACTAACTTTATGTATGATGTTAGTTATCCTTTGAGTTTTTATTTTTGAAAGGATGTACTAACATCTTAGGCCCCCAGAGACAAAGAATCCATGGAGATTGTATTTGGAATTTTCCCCTTATTATCTCCATATGGCAAACTCACAACTCAAAAGAAAACTGGATGTTGTATTATATGATTTGGAGATTTGTAATTTTGTTTTAGATTTTGTATGCTTTCTTTCTAGATTTTCTTTCTATCCATCTGGCTTAAGAGCCTTTTTTGGTACTAAGGAAAGTTGTAGAATAAGTTTCATAAGGAGCTTATGAAAAACTGCAAAATCAGTTTTTCAAGCTTCAAAAATTACATCAGGGATTTATAAAACTATGAGGGGAGATTTGCTATTTCATTTGTCATATTCAAACCAGAAACACACTGAAGTTCTAATAGCTTAGTGTTGGACTGAAAGTTTCTCAAAGCAGATTTCAAATATGGGAACAAATAAAATGTACAAGTGTCATTTCAAATTCTAATTTGTGTTGGTCACACAGCACAGAGACGACAGAGTACTAGTCTTAGAACAAAGAGCAACCAGTGAACAGTCCTTATTTAAGCTGTTCATCTTTTTGTCTTGATTGGCTGATCATTTTAGCTCTCTTTCCAAGGGTGCCAAATCCATTTAAGATCAGAATAAAAACATCTAGCCAAGTAAACTAGACATGCTTCATAATAAATAATTACATCTAGTGTATGGCAAAGATTGGGAAGATGATGGTCAAAAGCCACCTCAGTGTATCTCAGGGGAAACTTCCTTTTGAGAATTAACAAAGCTGGGATTTGGAGACAATGTCTGGGTACCCAGATGTCTTACTTAGGTTGTAACTGATTTTTAAGCTGAGTTTATAAATTCCTGCTCACTTGTTTAAGTCTCTTGGCAAATGTGTTTGTGAGAAGGAAAGAGGGGAAGACACAAGGACTTTGGTTTTAAGCATTTTTGTATGGTGCAGTCACCCAGTGAATAAAGAAGAGGAATTACAGCCAGAGAAACAGTATGGTGGAAAGATGGACCGGGAACTCAGTGCATGTGATTTTAAACGTGTGATCTTCCCTTATATTTTCTGAAGATATAGCTAACTTGTTCTTGAATTCATACATAATATTTTAGAATTGCTAAATATGCTTTTCTTTCATCTCCTGAAATAAATGAAATGCTTATGTGCCCAAGGGTCAAACATGAACTCAAGAGTTGAGTGGTTGCTTAGGCACTGGTGTGCTTTTATTGATACAATTAAACTATGCTCTCTTCCCTTCCCCACCTCCAGAGATTTTTGGTGGCCTTGCACTTTTGAGGTTTTTTATAAATGCAGTTTTTTTAAAATGCAGTATGAAAAAGGAGGATTCTTAAACCCTTTCAGGCACTGAGATCTAAATTCTGGAGTTAGATTATGTTAATAACAGTTACTAGTCTTTATTGATACCAGGTGCTAGATAGTCTGCTAAACATTGTATAAACGTTATTTAATTTAATTCACAGAGCTACCTTATGGGGTAGGTAGTATTTGTTCTGACCTTGTACACATGAGGAAATTTAGGCACAGAAAGGTTAAATAACTTGTTTAAAGTTATGCAGCTAGTAAAGGGCAGAGCCGGGATTTGAACTT